>NW_003852399.1:9404494-9407548 GCF_000181295.1 Otolemur garnettii
AAAAAAAAAAAAAAAAAAAAGAGTCACATGAAAAGAACTTTGCCATTATCTGTCTATATAAAGACTTGCAGTTTCAGAAAACATATATAAAAGTAATTCTGCCATCTTTCACTCCCATTTGGCTACATAGGTTTTTCTCTATTAAAATACTTACAGAGAAAGTTCACCTAAAGATTCAACTTTCTTGAGATTAAGATGAGCCAACATACAAATCATCAAGACAGAACCAGCCACATTAATTCCTATTGTCTAGCGGTCTTACTTAACCATTATTAAGTAAGAATTGGAAAGGGAAAAAAGTCTAGTAATTAGTGCAATCAAACTTTAGAGGAATGTAAGGGCCTATGCATGCTACTCTGCCACACTAAACAAAATGTAAAAAATCTTTCTTGGTTTAGTTTTGCCTAAAAATACATAAATTCCTAAGAATACTTATTCTAAAATGGACATAACTTATAAAAAACACCAAACATATTTTTCTTTCATAGTAAGAGATGCTAAAATGGAATATGAGCTTCATAGAAATTTAGGACTAGAAGAGTCCACCTAATACAGTATTATCATCATGTAAACGGAACACATGAGGTCTAATAAGGTTAAAAAAAATTGTTCAAAATCAGAGTGCTGGTTAGTAGACAACAGAGATTACCTGAGGTGGTATTACAGGGAAGAAAATATTATATACTAAGAAGTTTTTCTAGTAGTTTAAATGTGCAATAAAATAAAGCTATGTGGATAAACAACATGAACTCAACCAAGATCTAATTCTATGTTTTAAAACACCATTACATTCTAGAATAAACTGCAGGGCCCAAAATATAATCACAGTGACAATTTTAAAATTCACAAAAAACAAATAAAATTAGACATTCAGTTCATCAGTTGAACTACTCAGTGGCAAGACACAGCACAGATATAGACCATTTCCTTTATCGCCGCAAGTTCTACATAGTACTATTCCAGAACATCTTCATAGGGTACATTTTCATTACAATTAAAATATCTGTTTTGTAAATAAAGTTGAAAGACCTGATTTGCAAACTATGGTAAACTGAGTTAAATGCATTTACCTTTCTCTCCCATATCTGTATCTTTCCTCTCCATAATTCCTTTGAGTCAATAACATTTCCGAGATCTTCTAGGGATACAACATTAGCAGAAAGGTATTCCACAATTTTCTGACAATTTCTATAAAAAAAGATTATAATGATTATACACAGGGTATTATATTTTACTTAGACTTAATGATCATGGTTAACAACAAGCCTAAAAGACAAAACTACAAAGTTTATGTTGCTGTTTTTTACTACTATTATTATGGCACATCCATTAAGTCAGTCTTTGAGCTGCCAAATATTCACTGAATTTCAACATGCTCAGGAATTAAGAGTAATTATCTTTAGTACTAAGGATAAAGATAGACTCTCCTCTTACGATCAGCTTTAATGAGTGAGATGTAAGCACATATACACACGTTCAATGTCAGCTCCTTATCTTCAAAAAGAGAAAGAGAACTGCTCTTCTCATTATTCTCATACAGCGTTGTATGGAATTTTATAATAGCACTTATCACACACTATCTTACTGTTAACATTCCTGTTTGTCCTTGCACTTTAATGAAAAAAATCATGTCTGTTCACTTTCTTAAATTTCCAGCATCTACTGCTGTACTTGGTATAAAATGAGTGCTCAATGAAAGTTTATTGAATGAAAAAAGTTGTCAACAAATCCAATCTGAATACCTATGTAAGGATTAAAACAGCAGTATACATTTAATTTATACCAAAATATCATAAAATATAACAATGTATATTTATTTGTATCTTGGCATGTAACCCGAAACACAAATATGACATTACAAAACTAGTGTATAGTGTGTACCTGTGTTCAAAAGCACAGTGTGTTTGGAGAATAATCACTTAGAGTTATAAAACAGCATTGATAGCATTTACAAAAAAATCTTAAATATCTCAGAGACACAAATATGAAATGAGAAAAATCTAGATCTTTCTCAAGAAATACATCTCCAATCACAAGATAAACATAAAATTTTATCTTGTCATATTAAAATAATTTTCAAATGCTGAGTCTAAAAAATAGTATCATGTTAATTGTGAAAAAAGACAATGATCAAATATGAAAAAGCTTACGTTTCACAACGATTTCCTGCTATAGTTACTTTTGCTGAATACCATTCTTTCAAATGTTTTAATGCTCCTATAGCAGGTAAACAGTCTTTCCATTTAGGAGAATTTTTGTCAGAAGGCAATAGTATTATATCTATCATTGCTCTACCTAGAAAGAGAAAAAGGCATTTTCATAGTTAAAAAAAAGTTAGATTTGAAATGTCTCAAAATAGTGCCCTGAACAACTGAATTTACTTAGAAAATAAAGGAGAATTTTAAGTTTAATTTCTGAAATTCTTTCAAACAATACACATCTATAGGAATTCAAAATTCCAAAGTGTTCATTTGATTTAAAGGTGTATTATCTTGAAATAGCTGGCATGTGCTAAAAATGATGACCTATATCATAATTACTTGCCAAGTCTGCAGCAGTAGTTAATTATATGCATGTCTCTTAACAAAGGAAAAAGAAAATCTGTGCAATTTTATATTTTCCCACACTGAATTTTATCACCCAAAAGCAATGATTTAGTATAAAATTATATTGTTCAAATAAATGACTTCTCTTTTAACAGGACAATAAAATACTCAGAAAACGCATCATACTGACATCACGGGATCCTGAGGAAGGAAAACTCACAACATTTTGAATTTCATAGAATTATAAATTTACTCAAGCACCAGAAAAATCAAAATGAAACAGAAACCAGGCTCGGTGCCCATAGCACAGTGGTTACAGCACCAGTCACATACACGGAGGGTAGTGGGTTCAAACCCAGCCTGGGCCAGCTAAACAACTGCAACAAAAAAATAGCCAGGCATTGTGGCAGGTACTTGTAGTCCCAGTTACTTGGGAGGCTGAGGCAAGAGAATCACTTAAACCCAAGAGTTTGAGGTTTCTATGAGCTTTGATGTCATGGCACTCTAC
>NW_003852399.1:9407795-9431667 GCF_000181295.1 Otolemur garnettii
AGAGGGACAGCTTGAGGCTCTGTCTCAAAAAAAAAAAAAAAACCAGAAACCAAATTAAATTTGCTAGTGAAAGTATTCAAACTGGCCAAAAGAGTAACCATATAATATTTTAATGCATACTTTGAGCTTGACACATTTCATTTTAAAAAATTGATATATTTATCAATGCATTCACTTATTTTCCAAATGAGTGGGACTTTTTGTACTAAAATATGATCTCCTTGAATACAGGGATTAGACTATAAACTATAAGGTCCTTTATGGTAACCACACGTGCTTTATTCATTATTGTCTACTCAGCTCCTAGTACAATGCATGACAAGTAATACACACAACAAATATCTACTTAATAATAACCTTCAATGATGAAAATATTCAGAAAAGAATCCTCTTCACAATTATTTGTGGATCCCAACTGTATCAAATTTTAGACAACTACTTTGTTAAAATCATCTTAAACTACTTTAAGGTTAAAGATTAAGATTAAAAACAGTTTTAAGAATACTATCATACAGTAGAAAAACACTGAATAAAGGGCTTCTTTTACTGTATGACATTCCAGCTGATAATATGTAAACTAACTTCACCATTTAAAAATAGTATCTAAATTATCTAGTTTAAAGAATACCTTTTCCAGGACTTGTTTATAGGACGAGTGTTCTATAGAACATACTCTGGAAAACAACGGTATATAGTGGAAAGACTCTTCTTTAGTGTTAACTAAATAAGGAAACAGAGATGGGTATTTAATTTTCTAAGATCTAATTTTTGATTTTTGTCTAATTGCAGGAAAACAATGGAAAAACTGTAAAGTCTCAGTAAAATACTTTATAAAACAATGACATACGTTTTGCATCAACTTCAATTAAGAAGTTTTTTGTTTTTTTTTTTTTTTTGAGACAGAGCCTCAAGCTGAGCCCCTGGGTAGAGTGCCATGGCTTCACTGCTCACAGCAACCTCCAACTCCTGGCCTCAAGCAAGTCTCCTGCCTCAGCCTCCCAAGTAGCTGGGACCACAGGCGCCCGCCACAACGCCTGGTTATTTTTTGGTTGCAACCATTATTGTTGTTTGGCAGGCCTGGGCTGGATTCGAACCCGCCACCTTAGGTGTATGTAGCTGGTGCCTTAGCCGCTTGACGCGCCGAGCCAAGAAGTTATTTTTCACCTTGAATTTCAAGATTCACGTAGAATAAATTTATCGCTCATTCGTAAAAAGTGTTTCAGATAAGATATGAATTACTGTAAGAAATCATAACGTATTACCAGGAGCAGGAAGCTTGTCTGATAACTGATGCAAATTTTCTGCAGACTCTTCATAAAGGCTAAAAGGGTAAGTTAGAAAAAAAATACAAATACATGTTACATATAATCGTAATAGTTAATTTAAACTAAAAGCATCCCCGTGCCAGACAGTGTTAAGTAGGCTAGATGTTCTGTCTCATTTGATCCTGATGACAATCCCATGATGTATAACACTATTACTATTAATATCTCCACTGTAAAAAACTTGCCTAAAGTTACATAACTAGTATGTATGAAAGTCATGATTCAAACCCTGAGTGTAAGTTCTTACCCATACTCAATAAAAAAAAGAAATAAAATTCCATAAATTATATCTAGTATATTAAATATAAATCTTAACTAAAAGATCAAAAATTTTTTGGAATCTTAAAAGGAAATGCTAAGTATTTAATAAAGAAGGATATAACTTTTCTTTCAATAGCATTTAACAGCCCTTACTGAAAAATACGGTATCCTCTTCAGAATCTTCAAAACCTGTTTGTTTTGTCCATATGGTGAAATTTTTTTCATAATAGCTTATTATATATCATAAAGGTACTTCAATCCTTTATTATAAGCCCACAATTATCTAAAAAACTTAAGATATTTCTCATAGGATGTATGAAATATAAAAGAAAAAAGAAACTAAAGGTATCTTATGTTAAACTCTAGTTTTCAGGCTCCCTCTTGTGGAAATAATAGGTCACTTAGCAGAAATATGTACTTTTATATTTGTCATCCTATAATAGTGGTAGAAAAGCAAATGGTATGATAAAAGCTTTTAAGGGTGTATGAAAGCCCCTAAAAAAATCATCTAAAAGGAGCCTAATACTTTATGGATGAGAAAACAAAGATCCAGAGAAGTTAAACAAATAGCTAAAGTCCATTTCTACCAATCCCTGGTTCAAAAACTTTTCCCTGGTTTAAAAACTTTTCCCTGGTTCTACAAGACCTTCCTTCCTTAATCAGTACAAACAAATATGATCTGGAAAAAAGGAAAATGAACTGTTTTAAGTCTGAAGTTATTTACAAATGTATTACAATACGTGAATTCTAAAACAAAACAAAAGCAATCTTTTGTCATGAAATATTTAACGTTATGGAAGAATAAAGTCAAATGTATTAACTATTAATCAGAGATGAGATATTCCATGAAAAAATATTATTATCACAACTTATGTCACCTGGATCAACTTATATACTGGACTACAATTCAAAAAACCTAAAAGAAAACTCAATCATGTATATATTCCTCAAAAACTCTTTATGAATTTTAAAAGTTATATGAAAATACACATAAATCGAATGTGTAAAATCACACAAGTCAGCCTGAAATAGAAAAATAAAAATGATACATTAGTTTGAATGTTAGCTATTAATACTAAATAACATTTCTTTGTAAGCTCTTAAATTACAATCTATCAGGCAGAATTTATCTTCAAGGAAGCAACATATTAATTGAAGCATAACTTTTATGATTTTTGAAATTATGTAAGTTTAAGAAAAAAAAACTTTCAGATATCAATTTTTGCATTTTAAAGAACGCTACCCAGATAAAAGGCTCAAATTGCCTAATGTCTTCCAAAATTAAGAATTAAAAATTTTAATTAATTAGAATCTCTTTAGTATAATTGCTGAAATATGTAATCTTCATCCTCATTGCGTAAAATAACTATCGAATGTCACAGACTGTAAATAAAGTATAAAAACGATATAAGCATACTCAGCCAAGGATAACGATTCCCTGCTATTACTATCTTCTTCTTCAAAACATTCAACAGCACTCAAACATTCTTCAGTATTTGTTTGAAGAACATCTTCAATTTTGTCATTTTCCATATCAAAATGTATCTCTTGCCAATCAGAACTACAAAACTAATAAATTTAAAAATTGCATTACATAATGGATTTATGCAATTAGCAAAGACATTCACAGATAGGTGTCTTTTAATTTGTATTACCTGATAAAAGCCACATACTGCCTGCACTGCAAAGAACCACTTCTTGGAACCAGGTATACCGCCCACTGAACACGCTTGAAAACAAAATCACACTTATTAGAAGAAACATCACAAATTAGCAGACATCACAGCATATATACTATACTTAAAAATTAAGTAATTATGAAATATATAGCCAAGTTTTATATACACACATAGTTTTTTTTTAAATCTGTTAAAATATCAAACAGAACAATCTGCATATAAAACAAAATTATTTATTCAAAGAATACTATGCTTTAGTTCAGGGGTGTCCAATCTTTTTTTTCCCTCTGCTGTACGTTGGAAGAAGAAGAGTTGTCTTGGGCTACACACTAAATACACAAACACTAATAAAAGAGGATTAGTCAAAAAAAAAAAAAGGTCAGTGCATACTTTTCATGATATCCCATACCACACATAAGCAAAAAAAAAAAAAAATCCTCACAAAATCAGCATGCGGCCCACAAGCCAAAAGTTGAATACACTTGCTTTAGTTTATCACAATTCAAAATCTATATTATTATTTTAGTCATCAATTCAAACAGATTAAAATCCCCCATAAACATGATGAAAGTACACCTACTAAATCACTATTGAGTACCACAAAACCATCCATGTCATTTTAGTGAAAACAATTCACTTTCCAAAGACTATGTAGGTTGGTTCAGCCTGGCTAGACAGAAGAGTTGAAGACTTTGTTTTGGCACCTCCAGTTTCCTGATGTTAAACTCTAGTTTTAAGGAACTTTAAGGAACATTCTCAGATAAAGGATAAGATAAGGAAGTAAAAGAGAAGATAACAAGGTTAAGTAGATACATTTGTATAATGTTAATTGACAGTAAAGCAGGAAAGATTTTTACAAAGGAACAGTCAAAAAAGTGAAATACTTCAAAAAGTCAAAGCAGGTAAGAATAAAGACTATTGTGTTTAGCAATTATGAAATACCTTGAAGAGGATCAGTGAAGAGTTAAGAACAGAAAAACAATAGTAAGGAAGTCAGTGTGGGAGCATCATTAATGTATTTTTACTCAGGACAAGATCCTTCTCCTAATGACATAATGGACAAGCAAATTTCATAAAGGGAGCAAAACTCAAGCTGACAGCCTAGCATAAATTTCCTAACAACTTCACAATATTGAAGCATTAGAAGAAAGGGATAATGTCGTTTCTAGTTTTGTAGTCCTAGTCCCTTAGTTACCTCCTTGCACTCCCAAGTGACCAAATTGATTAATTTCCAATACAAAAGATGTACCAGAAAAAAAGAGAGGTTTATGCTATACTTACCAGGAAAAGTACTATCTTCAGGATTAACTGAAGCGCTAATGTTTCTTTTCAGAAGGTGATAAACATTTGATGCTGTTAAGTCTGAAAAGGAAAAAGACATATCAACTCTAAAGGGCTCGAGAATTAAGCAATTTCACCATGAGAGACTCTCAAGATCAATCAGTTGTACATAAAATAACTAACTACACACCGCTCAAGATCTGTTAAATTTTGATACAGTAAATCTAAAGAAGGGAGAGAAAACAGAAAAGGCTTTTGATTGGTACATGCCAACCAGATAACACAAATCCCAAATTCTCCCCCAAAAATAATTTTTAAAAAGGGAGCTCTGTCACCGTATCTTTTACACAAACACATACATTTCCTCCCCCAAATGCCTGTTCCATCGAAACAAATGAAAAATAAAATGCAATATAGTGTCTAGACAGGAGCATCAAAAGGCAGCGCCATTGCAAACAGTTTAAATCATTTAAAATTGATTGTTATGATAACGAAGGATATCTCCTTCCATTACAATATAAACTCTTGGACAAAAAGACCCTTATCCATCTTGTTTCTTTGTGTATTATGCGCATGTGAAACACAAAAGCAGAAATACCTAATGAACGCATACGTTTTGAAAGAGCAGCAAATTCCATTACTAAGGCACAGGAAATTTATTGTGCCCAAAACGCGTGAATGCTAGAATGTTGTAGCCCACAGATTTGTCGTTGGTTTTCCAGGAAAATTATATTTTTTCAGGCTTCATTAGATCCATCCCAGATAGACTCATAGCTCTGAGGGACAACTAGATTAAGGCTCCCCCACCCCCAGCAGAACTCAATGACAAAATTCTCCCCCGCCGCTTCCCGCCCTTTTTCAACCTGGCGCTTACCCGGCCGCTTCTCAGTACCCTCGACAGGCGGCACTTCTGGCCCATACTCCGCCTCTCCACTCGCCACCGACCGGATTCCTCCTTCCCCCCAGACCACCAGCAGCAGGTACCGATCCATGTCTTCAGGGGTCACTCCGGGTGTGAAGTCTCCGCTTCCACATCTAAACAACCGCGCGCTGTGACGCGCTTCCGGTTCCCATCGCCTGGGGCGGCTGGGAATTGTGTCCTCCGTCGATTTTCCTCGGTTTTCCAACAAGTGAGTTGTTTTCAGGAGCTATTTCCTCAATTATTGTATTATTTACTTTTACATGACGAAACTGCTACTATAGGGAGATCAAAAGGGACCTAGGAATGAAGGAGAAAAAGAAGAGTGTTGACGGAACTGTCACGCTTAGGTATATGCGTTTCCGCCGAGCCAGTACTGCCGAGTGACCCGGCGTGGCTACTAGAAGGGAAGGAAGGTCTGGCTGGTGGGGAAAATATGTCGAGTTTCTCCAGGGCGCCGCAGGTGAGCTGGGACTCATGTGGCTTGCTGGGGATGGCGTTCATGATGCTGGCAGAAGGACAGAGAATGTTTGGGGGAACTCAGTAGTGAAGCTTACTTGGCAGGGAAGCTGAGATTGTCGGCCAGGATGAGCTTTGGGAAGGAAGGCAAAAAAAAAAAAGATTGTCAGTCTGGCAACCACTTTTTTTCTTTTAGTACACTTCTCCTCTTCTTTTCAGACAGCCCTTTTTTCCTGTCTTTTTCCCAGGAAAGAGTATTAGGAGAGAAGGTCAAAGAAGGTGGACTACATAGGGTATCGCAGACCATTTAAGAATTTGATTGTTGACTGCGTAAACTGAGTCTCTTTTGGAAGTTCTTGATCCGAGGAGTAATGTGATCTAACATAGGTGTTAAAAGGACCACTGTGGCTACTGGGTCGAAACACATTGTTCAGAAATGAGAGTTAATGAAGTACAGAGGCCAGGAACATGTTTGGGGGTATTGCAGTAATCCAGCCTAGATGCGATGGTGCACAAATCAGGCCAGTAACAACTGTGGGATATTGAAAACGGTTCCGATTTTGTTTCCTATGGAGCCATTAGAATTTCCTCCAGGACTGAATGTGGTCTGATAACAAAAGAAGAAACAAGGATTATTCCAAGATCCTTTGCTTTGAACAGCTGGAAAGGTGAGGTTGAAGCAAGTTTCAGGTGAAGAGTTAGTTTTGGATTTGTTGGTCTAAGAAGACTCGGCCCAGTGCTGCAGTGTGATTCTCTCCTCAGACTCTTTGTTGCCTCTCTGTGAAGAGGTAAATACATGAAATAAAATTGAACATTTAAAAACTTTTGCAGCAATTTGATATTGTGGCAACATTTGTATTTTTTTAGCCGAAGTATTTTTTTTTCTGTCAACGTATCGAAGTATTTATTAATTTTCAATGAATAGGGAAAATTTTGCTTATGGAAAGGCTGGTATGAAGTTTATGATAATTAAATTTAAAAAACTTGGGAGGCTGAGGCAAGAAAATCTCTTGAGCCCAAGAGTTTGAGATTGCTGTGAGCTGTGATACCAGAACATTCTACCCAGGATAACAAAGTGAGACAGAGTCACACTCAAAAATAATAAAAATAAATATAGACAAATAAATAAACTCAGCTATCCTAGTTGTAATTTACCCAGCATTGTTTAAACTCTTGTGTATGTGCATAGAAAACATTCGGTCCCGATATTCTGGGCTAGAATTATTCTTAGAGTTTAAAGACATTGATGAATACTACAAAAACAGCAGTCTATTTCTGAGGCAACCTAAAGATGTCTGCCTCAGGCAGCTTTTTAAACTTTAAATTTATTCAGCGTCATTCATCTTTATTTCCCCGACTACATTGTTCTGTTTAACACTTCTCCGGAATTGAACTCCTGAAATCAACTTCAATTTCAAATTAACCAGTCTGTTTCAATATAGTTTACCTACTAATCTCAAAATGTTTTTGAAAACCTTAATAAGCAGCTGTTACTTTCCTATGAGCTCATTACTCCTTAAGATTTTATGCTATGTGATACAAAAAGTATAAATTATAATGTAAAGGGGATATATTTTTGTAATGTTTTTAAGAAGACATGAGGTCATACTAATAGAAAAACAGACAGGGAAAATTACTGTGTTTACCTTTGCAGAATAATGAGAAGAGACCCCTGTGCTAGAAATAGAAATGGAAGCAAAACAATTCTTTAGTGAGTTTTTTTCGAAAGTAATTGTTGACATTAACTATAAAGTACATGTGATAGTACGTAATAATGAATTATAATAAATTCAATTACTGTGTTTCCATTTTAATTAGAATTTTTTTTTGTTCCCTCTCTCATTTTTTCAAGCAATGGGCCACTTTTGCTCGAATGTGGTATCTCCTTGATGGGAAAATGCAGCCCCCTGGCAAACTTGCTGCTGTGGCATGCATAAAACTTCAAGGATTACATAAACCTGTGTACCATCCACGAAGTAAGTATCATTTGAGACCTGTCATTAACCGTCATTTTTATCCCAGAGTAGAATCTTGAATGAAATTTGACTGGACTCCATTGAGGAACCCTCCCCACTCCACCCTCCTTTTTTTTCTAAGGATCCTTTCTTCCATTTTTTAAAGAAAGCCCGCTAGCATAATATACTGAATTTGGCTTATTCATGGAACAACCATATGGACCAGTTTGTCTGGGACAAACCCAATTTATACCACTGCCCAGCAAAATTATCAGTAGCCCTTTCTTTTTTTTTTTTTTTAGACAGAGCCTCAAGCTATCCCCCTGGGTAGAGTGCCATGGCATCACAGCTCACAGCAACCTCCAACTTCTGGGCTCAAGCAAGTCTCCTGCCTCAGCCTCCCATGTAGCTGGGACTACAGGTGCCCGCCACAACGTCTGGCCATTTTTTGGTTGCAGCCATCATTGTTGTTTGGTGGGCCCGGGCTGGGGATTCGAACCCGCCACCTTAGGTGTATGTGGCTGGCGCCTTAGCCGCTTGAGCCACAGGCGCCGAGCCCAGTAGCCCTTTCTTTTGCTCTCAGAAATGTCTTGACTTGTACCATGAATTTTAATGTTCACTTTTACACATGTCTTTTCACATCATGACATGCATCTGAATTCAGGAGCTTTTGGAAAGGGAAATAATCTTGTCCTCTTTTCTAAAAATCCTTTTGCCTGGGAAGACATATAGAACTAGCTTGGTATATAAAGCTTACTTTTTCCTGTTTTGAATGAATAGATTTGCTTTTCTTTATCATTCTTCTAAAACAAAACAAAAAGTTTTCAGGCCAGAAGAGTTCTGCTTATAGTTTTGATTGACTTCATTTGCCTGAACTTTTCCCTGCCAAATACAAATAGCAGTATTTAGTCCTAATCTTGCTTGACCTTTCAACAGCATTTACTGCAATTGGTCACACTTTTATTCAACTTTTTATTATATAAAGGTATATATAAAAATATATGTGTATTTTAAAGAAAATGAACAATATTGGTTGTAATGATGAAATAAATACCTATACACTCAACATTTGTGTTCTTTCCGGCTTTTTTGCCATTACAAGCAATGCTTTCTTCCTGTGCACACATGGAAACATTTTTTCCAAGGTATCGCCAAAGGACAGGAGTTACTGGGTTTTAAGGTACATGGAAGGTATTCAGTCTTTAAGCCAATGTCCTGCCCTGCCAGCAGTATATAACAGTTTCTGTTACTCTTCATCTTGAGAAACACTTGATATTTTCATTCTTTTTAATTGTGACTATTCTGGTAGATGGGAAATCCTCACTTTGTGGTTTTACTTTGTATTTTTCTGATTACAAATATGGCAAGAACCTTTTCATTTATTTATTGGCCTTTACAGTTTCCTCTTCTGTGAAATGTCTATGCATATCTTTTGTATCTCTCCCTTGTACTCTTAACTTTAAACTGCTGTACTCTGTATTACATGCCATTTTCCAGTGAGTTGTTTGTTTTTTCTTTTGTATTACTGTTATTATGGAGATTTTCAATAATAATGATCAAACTTTCAGAAGTGATCAAATTAAAGTACATTTCTTTATATGTTCAACCTGAATTACATAATTGTTAACATTTTACCATATATTCAACCATTTAAAAACAAGTGTCAGATATTATTATATGTCCACCTAAATACTTCAGCATATATCTCTTAAGAATAAAGATAATATCCTATGTAACCAAAATGTTATTGTCACACCTGAGAAAATAATTTAACTATGTAGTCTAATGTCCAGGTCATTTTTTAAATTTCCCTACTAGTCCTAGAGTGTTTCTAATAGTTTTTTTTTTCGTTTGAACTAGGATCCAGCCAAAGTTTATGTATTGCTTTTGGTTCCTATGTTCCTTTACAGTCTCTTTTAATCTAGAAAATTCCTCTTATTTTCTTGACATTAACCTTTTGAGGAGTCCAGGCTAATTTTCATATAGATAACTTTGTTCTTGAAACACATTCTTTTCTTGTTTCCCTTCATGCCAATCTCTGTTTTTCCTTCTCCATAACTCTCTGTCCCCTTTGCTATCTTCAACTTTCTAAACTCCCAATTGTTTTTCTCTCACTAAATATTGGGAATTCCTCAGTCCTATCTGTGGACCTCTTCTTGTTCCTTAGATGATCATATTTCATTTCGTGTCTCTAAAAATCATCTGTGTGCTAATGCCTCCCAAATTCATGTCTCCAGTTTTAACATCTTCCCTATCTTGTACATTCACATAACAAAGTTTCTGCTAAGCAGATCCCCTTGGGTGCCTAGTAGACACCTCCAATGAATAAGTCCTTTTGGAGATGTCTTGTTTCCTGCTCTTCTCCATTCAAACTAACCTGTTCTTTCATACTTTTCCTCGTCTTAACTAATAGCATCTCTGTTTTTAGTGGCTCTGGTTCATCTGTGACCCTACTTTGTTCAACCATAAATATATGTATATACATACACACAAACAGAGAGAGAGGGTACCAAAAAAAATGTATACACATTATAAGCAAAGTTATCCATGGATATATTTTGAGCACTTCTTGTAATTGCATAAGTCAAGTGTGGCTTGTATTTATCTTTTTTATTGGTATATATTAAGTATTACATTTTCAATACAACTTGTTTTTTTTTTTTCTTAAAATCTATGTACATTTTCTTGGCATCCTTTGTATGCATTTGTGTCTATAATATATAGAGAGGCATAGTATATATATAATATTAGAAAAAATAAAATAATATACCTGAACTCTGGCAACTCTCATTATCTGTCCCTTCTACTCTAAATTCAAACTGCTGTAATCTTTTTTTACAGTCTTGTCCTATTGCTCCTGCTTAGAGTGCAGTGGCATCAGCCTATCTCACCGTAACCTCAAACTCCTGGACTCAAGCAATCCTTCTGCCTCAACCTCTTGAGTAGCTGGGACTACAGGCGCCTGCCACCATGTGTGGCTATTTTTTTCTATTTTTAGTTGCGACAGTGTCTCTGTCTTGCCGAGGCTGGTGTCCTACTCCTTGCCCTCAAGTGATCCTTCCCCCTCAGCCTCCTAAAGTGCTGGTATTACAAACTTGAGCCACCTCACCCAGCCTATCGTATTTTATTCCAAAAGCTCTGCCTTGATCTCTCTGCATCTGCCTTTGCCTGCATATAGGCTTTCCTCCAAGATCAGCTATCTTTCCACACGAAAGTCCGAGTAAAAGTCAAAGTTCTGCCAGTGCCCTATAAGGACTTACTACCTTTCTGATTTTATTTCTTACCGCTATCCCTTGAGCAATCCACTTAGGCCTGTTGCTGTTCTATTAACTTGCCTATAGAGCATGTTTTTAACTCTACACGCTGTTCACATTCTGTTCTCTGCCTGTTTACTGTTTCTCAGATACCTGCATGGCTTACTCCTTCATGACTTTCAGATTTCTGCTCTATTGTTTATATTCTGACAGAAGCTTCTCTCATTCCTGTATCTGCTCACTCTTTCACTCTCTATCTTTACCTTTAAAAAAAAAACAGCATTCGTGTATTCCCTGACAGGTAAATGTTTATTATTTACCTTTCTTCACTAGACTAAGTTCCAAGAAGACAGGAACTTTGCCTGTTTTGTTTATAGCTGTATCCCCAGTGCGTATAGTAGTGTTTGGCACGTACTTGAAATGTGAGAAATGTTTCTTGTGTGAATGCTTGCATTTAAGAATTCCATTTTCAAAAGTGAAGAAAATACTTCTAGCCAGGGCTCTGGCATTTCAGCTATGTTAAATTTTTGGATTTATGGAGCTAGGAAGGAAGAATATTCCAGATGATTTAATTTGAGCAAGAGCAAAGATTTATAAGTTTTTCTACTTCCTGTGACTTCTTCACCTTTTGGCAAAGATCATGTGTAGTATCTGTTCTTACTAGTTTAATATATTTTTTTCTATTTCTTATAGTTGCTGCTCTAACCTTTTTTCTCCTTTTGATGAAAATTTGATTAAGAAATCAAAGCAAGCTTATAGCCTGTGAAATCTTCAAGTATAGAATATGACTCTAAGAATTCAGTCCTTTGTTTTTTCAAGCATCAAGTACAATGTCTTTGTCAAGTTTGAACTTGCAGTGAGCTTTAATGACATCACTACACACTAACCTGGGCAGTTAACTGAGTGAGACCCTGTCCCCTCAAAAAAAACAAAAAAAGAACTGAGAGAACTCATCATAAGTAAACTTACTTTACAATAATTACTGTACTAAAGAGAGTCTTTTTTGATGAAGGGAAGGACATAGTAAATTGAAACTATGAGAAAAAATAAGAACACAAATAAAGGTAAATACATAGGAAAATATGAAAGACAGAATAAATATATTGTTTGAAATTTCTTTTTCCCCTATCTGATTTAAAAGACAACCACATAAAGCAATAATTGTGAATTTATGTTTATGGGCACACAGTGTGTCAAGATGTATTTTGACAATACAAATGAGGGGATAACGAATCAAGTGTTTGTATGTTATTGAAAAAAATGAAGGATTCTTGTCAGAAGTAGGTTGTAGAATGACACTTTCCAACAGTGTACATGTTTTATGAGTACAGGCGGTTCTCGTTGTTCCCTGTATTTCCAGAACATCACAAAGAAGACTGGATTGGTGAACATTGAACCATTGCTTTTAGAGGAAATAAAGGATTAGGTTTCTCTGAACTGCTCTTCATGGCATTTTCATCCACCAGTCAGTATGTGACCCTGTTTTTTGTGTTTCTGTTTAAAGACCTCTTCTTTTACTATACATACACGCATGTATAAAGTCAGTTCTTTCACTCATCACTAGCTCATCACTAGTGAGCTATATAACTCATACTGGAATGAAGCTTATCTCACATACATGTTATCTCTGTAAGGCACATCACAGCCCTCTCGCACCTTAGAACACTTCAGTTTACCAACTTGGGAAATATTTTAAACAGTGGAGTTACTAATGAAAAGTATACAGATGCCAAGAACATGATACTAAATAAACAACAAAAAGGATGCTTGTTTATAAGTGTGAGAGATGAAACAAGTTAGAACATCTCTTTATATTCAATCTTAGCTGAGAACATTTATGTCAAGCCACTAAAATTTTTTTCCACTCTGAGCATATCCACGCATGACTAAAAAAGCACTAATTTGGGAATTACAAATAAATTTTAACAAGCAAGAAAGTTAACAAATATGAAATTGATGAATAATGAGTAAAATGATGATCAGCAATCTTACACTTTAATAATAAGTCTGTTTTCTTAAAAAAAAAAAAAAAAAATTTAGGCTGTGCCTGTGGCTCAAAGGGCGCCAGCCCCATATGCTGGAGGTGGTGTGTTCAAACCCAGCCCCAGCCAAAAACTGCAAAATAAAAAAAACTTTATGGTAGACCAGAAAAATGCATAGTCATAGATTAATCAATTTATAGAAGTGTTTAACTCCTTAAGACTTAAAGAATGCATTGACTTTCCACTGGCATTGAGCTGTATTATAGTAGAAGTGGGACTAGAACTTAGGCAGCTCTTGGTCCATGTGGAAAGTCCCCACTCCACTTCAGTGTGGTGATCCTTAGCCCCTTACACTGTGTTTTCCTGCTTGTTTTTTCCTTAATGATATCTGCAAGTAATAAATAAGATCTCTTGGATTGTCTTTGTAGAAATACAAATGAGACAAAATTTGCTGGAAAGTGGAATTAATAGTAGTAACTTAATTTTCATCCCCACGTTTAGCACTATCAGTCCACTCAATTGAAGTTTTGCTTCCTTACAAACAGGTCATTACGGCAAAAGCATTCCTTAGAAGCCGATGAATGTGCACTCTGCTGGAAAACCAGAAGAGTCGTTGTGGCTGCCTGTCAGCTTCCTATTAGATTAGGAATTTACTTTTTAAAGACTGCATTTTTGTTCCACTGCTTTTAATGTATAATTTACATCAGCACAACTTCTCATGTCCACAAGATGTCACTAAAATCAAAACTTAAATTGCAAAAGTTTACAATTTACAAATAACTTTTGTGTTTTAAGAGTTAATTTCTACTTGGCTTAATAAGCATTTATTAAGCATGTATTATGGACTGATAATTGCTAGAAACACAGTTATTTGAAAAACTCATTGACCTATAATTTCTCAGAAAAATGATGTTATAAATGGAAGTCATAGTTCTAGGAATGGCTATAATATTTAACCAATAATATATCTGAACATATGTGTGCGGTATTAAACTATTTCTCAAATGGACCTTTGTAAAGCATTATAGAAAACTTTTCCATTTATAAGGGGTTTTAAGTATCTGTGTAACAAAGACATTTGTACCCCTTAATATTTTGAATTAAAATAAATTTTAAAATTTAATAATGAAACTTTGTATATTTATTTAACCTAACAGAAATTTAGACAGAAACAATTGTATCATATCCAGGGTTACAGTCTTTTAAATACTGACTTTTGTGTTAATGTTAATGCAATTAAAGAAATATTTAATTTCTGGTTAGTTTTATTTGAATTTAGTAGAAAAATGCTTTTTAGAATTATCTAATATTTTCTGTAAATGTCAAGGAAACTTTTTTTTATATTAGATGTTCACATGTTAAGTTTGAAAGAATTTGATTTTCATTTGATTTGTGGTGTTGTGTCTAATGTCTCTTCAGAGATCCTTTTTGTTCTCTATAAATGTTTTTTGAGTGTCTCAAGATGCTTTGTGCAGGTCTATAGCCTACCACATTTTAAAAATAAAATCTGTTTTAGTGGAAAGTTTAAAGATGAATTTTTCCTCTAAATGGTGACACAGAAAGAACCTGAACTCTGTGTTAGGGAACTTGGTGTGTGAGCTCTGCCAAATCCCTTAATCTTAATGGACCTTCATTTCTTTGGCTGTACATGTCTGCATGAAAGCTAAGGTAGTTTCAGCATTTTGAGAGTCTATCTGATACCTTCTTACCTTATTTATTTGCTCTTCTGGTGCATTTGCCCGACTGCCTCGGTAGCCAACCACGTGTCATTTTTAGGAACTTTTGTCCCTTAATTAATCAAATAATGTCAACTACCCTTTCTAGCCACTAACAGCAGGCTTCCCAGGCCTCATTCCTTCCCACCTTTGTATTTCTTTGCACTCTAGTGATGAAATCCTACTTGCATTATCCTCTTTTCTTTATCTTTGTCCTGTAAGGCCTATGAACTTCTCTATGAGAAATCTGTCATTCAAATTCAGAGGTCTGCATAAAATATTATAATGTAATCTTTAGTTTGCATTATACATTTTTTTCTTAAGCTTCTAGAATCTTTTAAAGTTTTTTTTTCTACTAGTTGGGTAGACATTTAAGAAATGTTTCTGATTACTTGATTTTATCATTTATAGCAAATCATGTGACTACATGTTTCTTTCTAGTTTGTTTTTAGATGAACAGTCAGAGATACTTTTTACTAGAAAATTAATGCTATATTTATACACACACACATACTTATATATATTTTGATTTTCAGGTCATCTGTTAAGTATGCTTATAGAGCATAGTTGAGAGTGGCAGTTTAAATTTAACTACTATAGTTAAATGCAGTTGGATAAAACTTTCCACAGTAGTTTAGCATAAGATCATAGTGCTCTATTGTTCTCTAAATTTACAAAGAATAATAATCAGTTGTAACACTTCACATTTGTTTTCAATTTACCAGTTGGTAAAACATACGTTTTCTATATCTGTAGACGTATTATTTTCATTTTCTCTGTCATTTTTAAAGGAAAATTTGTATCAGATATTTAAAGGTACTTTATATAAAAATTTTCAGTGAAATATAATTATTAGTGGGGAGAATAATGGGAATAATAGTTTGCCTTTAAAAACACACTGTTGTTATTGGCATCTTTATTAAATTTCTTTTACCTGCCAGTGCTGAGATTTTCCAAATGGCCAGCCAACTTTTTCTATACTTAAATATTATGTGAAAAAGTAACAGAAATCTCTTAAAGGATTCTTAATATTATACTGTGACTTGCTTTTTATTTTTTAATGTGTTGTTTGAACTCTGATAAGCTTTAGAAATAATCAAGGCCACTTTTTATTAAGATTAGGTTTTCATACAATAATTTTTGTTATTTCTTGTTAAATCTAGGTGACTGTGGAGATCATGTTGTCATTGTGAACACAAGACACATTGCATTTTCTGGAAACAAGTGGGAACAAAAAGTATACTCCTCACATACTGGGTAAGAATACCATTGTGGAGGGAAATAGGTAGTTACAATGTGTTACTTTAATACAATTACTCTTATTTAAAAGAAAAAATATTTTTGAAAAGTTGGAATATAAGAAAATACTAATTTTACTTACACTGCATATGTGATTTACTAAATCAAAGAAACCCTCAACGCTATATCAAATACTAGCTACTACCTGATAGTATTTTTTATCCTAAAAGCTTTGGATCCTCTGATCAAGAGTATTCTTATTTTTTTAGTCAGTCTTCTTTCTGCTTATAATTCATCTTAATCCTATCTTTAGAATTAGCCTAAACATCTGAAAGTCCACAAGATATTTAAGGAATGGTTGCTGTTCTCTAGATATAGTCTTCTTTTTCAAAAGTTGACTTAGGTAAATGTATTCCTGTGTTCTAACGGTTTACTAGTACAATGGGTCGCCTAAGTCTTTATCAAGTATGCTCCTGTTGAGTGATGTCTTCTCCTTCCTGTGTGCTTTAGTTGTATTTTAATCCAGTTGCAGGGTCTTAAGTTCACCACGTGTTACATTTTACCACCAGCATTTAAAGATCTTTTGAGATCCTTATTTTGTCATCTAATGTATTAGTTAACCTACAGCTTAAGGTCATGTGCAAATTTAGTTAAGTATACTTTCAAATTAAGGTATGGTTAGAAATGTTGATCTTTCGTTCTTGATCAAAATCATTCTTATATTTCCAACTGTACCTTTACTTTACTTTTTTATTTCTTGCCCTAGTGCATCTTAAATGTTTGGTATAACTCCTCTGCTTCCTTGAGCCAGCCCTTGCCTATTCCTCCCCTTCAAACACACTCAAACACATTCGTCAAATCTTTATATAACTTAACAAAACCGAATTCACATCTGTCTTTAGTAATTGCTGCTATTGGCAAATCTCTATGTATAAATCAAGTTGTATAAAATTGAAGGATGATCAGTAAAGAAATTTGAAAAGTTAGAATAACATGGTGTGATACAAGAATAAGGGGGAGTATTGACACCAAATGCTATGGTAATTATAACAATAATATCTGTAATATTACTACAAGTGAAGGACAATAACAGCACAGCTGATAGTGAACAGCTAGTGTAATATCAGCTGGTAATGTCCCTAGCAGTCGAGCTTTCTCACCAATAGATGAAAATTCAAACTCCTTTACAAGCTTATTGGCACCTAGTTGCCACTGCTGCTGTTTATCCCTCTTTTTAGCCAACATGGGCTGTTTCTGACTTCTCTGCCTTTGCATATGTTGTTCCTTTGACTGGAATGCCATAACACCCTGTTTCGTAGGAACACTCCTATTTATCCATTAAAAATTGGCTAAGATGTTCTCTTTTCTGAGCTATCCACCCTATTTCCTAATTACCCGTAGGGTTGATTGCTTTTTGTTTCTGGACATACTGTTTCATTATGTTCATAACACTATATTACCATTATGTATTCTAAATATAACTTTCTAGTTGTAAAATTTTTACTACATGCTAATTTTAGAAAATATAGAAAAGTTCAAAGGAGGAACTGAAGTTCACCAGACTTACCATTTTAACATGCAGTCAGTCCCCTGTATCCATGGGATCTGTATCCGTGGATTCAATCAGAAAATATTTCTTTTATTTTAAATTGCATTTATACTGACTGTGTACATGCTTTTTTGTGTCATCATTCCCTCAACAGTACAGTGTAACAACTGTTTACATAGCATTTACATAGTATTGGGTATTATACGTAATCTCAAGATGATATTTAAACATTCAGGAGAATGTGCACAGGTTACAAAGCAAATTCTGTGCCGTTTTATAACAGGAATTTGAGCATCTAAAGATTTTGGCATCCACAGAAGATCCTGAAACCAATGCATAGATATTGACAGGTGACTTTATGTATAAGTTTATATACTTTTTCACTTAATGTACTTCCAGGCGTTAGTTTACTAATGCATAAGAGCATGCAAGAATGTTTCGTTTCCCCAATCTAATAAGGCTTTGCTATTTTGATATGCATCTGGTTTACATTTCCATTATAATGAGGTCTCTATGCTTTCCTTATTACTTTTGAAGAACATTTATTAAGAATAGTGATCAACTATTGAAGTTTTTACTTTTTATAAATTTTCTTCATGATGTTATTTACTATGCTTTAATTTGGGTAGATTGTCTATCTTTTCTTTTGTAATTTCTTCTGCTTTCCAATCTCAGAAAATTATTTCTTGTACAGATTTTCATAAATATTCATTTCTAATATTTTTAGGGGTTGGATGAGTTTGAAATGTGTGCATCTTGAACTTTCACATCTGATTCTTTAGTCATCTAAAAATGTATTGGCACTAGAAATACAGCTTTAAACTTGTTGCAGCAACAGAATTTACTTAGTCATTTTTTTTCTTTAAGCTCAGCACCTGTGGCTCAAGTGGCTAAGGCTCCAGCCACATACACCTGAGCTAGTGGGTTTGAATCCAGCCCAGGCCTGCCAAACAATAACGACAGCTGTAACCAAAAAATAGCTGGGCATTGTGGTGGGTACCTATAGTCCCAGCTACTTGGGAGGGAGAGGCAGGAGAATCACTTGAGCCCAGGAGTTGGAGGTTGCTATGAGCTATGATGCCACAGCACTCTACCCAGGGCAACAGCTTGAGACTCTGTCTCAACAAAAAAAAAAAAAGAAGAATAGGATTTTGTCATTTTATGTCCCCAGTACCCAGAATGATAAGGCATTCAATAAGTGTTTATTGAATTAATTTGCATTAAAAACCCTTGGCTAACATTTAAAACGAATATTTTATTGCTCCATCCAGGTTATCCTATATTGGAGAAAGAAATATAGTTATTTTTTTTTCACTAGTAGAAGTCACCTAAGTAGTGCATTACCCTAGTCATTCTCCTATTCAGAATTTTACATTCTTTTCAGATAATTCAGGATAAACTCCAAACTCCTGAAATACAGTATTACTGGCATTGTGCTTTAAAATTGCCATCCCAGTGTTAAAAACAGAGAGATGATCTTTAGCATAGAAGTTTTAGTTTTGTCTATGGAGAAAAAGAATATGGGAATAGAAGTTTAGACTGTTTTTCTAAAACTGAAATTCTGTGAAACAGAAGAATATCAGTTTGAAAATTACCCATCTCTTTCAGCAAACTTCTAAATATGATTTCTTAACTTTGATACCTACAATGTGGTTCCTTAAGTCATCCATAGCATGTTTTCCAATTTTGTCAATAGAAACATATGGAAGAAATCTCACTTAAGTAATCTTAAGGTTTCATGCAGAGTTTATGATACCTTTCTGTTTTCTTTTTTTTTTTTTTTTTTTTTTTTTTCTGTGAGCAAAATCATGTGTAGAGAGGTAAAATTAGGTGCCTGATATTATACTGGGAGTCACTGCAAAAGCTAGATTCCAGACCTGGTCTGAACTTGACTTCAGAACCAATTAGTCTACCAACATTTTCTTCAGACCTGATTCCCCAGTTTATGCAGGAAATTTCTCTAATTTGGCAGAGAACAGGAAATATTCTGGCCCACTACTGTTTCTTTCTTAAATCAAGCAGTGATAAACTACCTTATAATTATAATGAATGAATAACTTAAATTCAGACAGGAATATAGTTATGCCAAGAAATTTTTCCAACACATAGAGCTTTTTATGAACTAATGATAGTTGACAGAGAATAGCATTTCTAATATTACAGATTACTAATGGACAACACTAATGAAAAGCATAGTTTCCAGAAACAATTTATTAAATTAGTTTTCTTCTTATAAAAAATGATTGGTTTAAGAGTATAGTAGCATAGCTTATGCCCAGTTGTAATGTCTTTGCTTCTTTTAACAGCTACCCAGGAGGATTTAGACAAGTAACAGCTGCTTGCCTTCACCAAAGGGATCCCGTGGCAGTAAGTCTGTTGTATTTTGTATTTCTCATCTGTAGAAAGACCAAAGACACTTGTTACGTCAATCTCCTTTCTCTTCTAATACAGCTTGGATTCGAGGGTATAAATTTTTTACTTTAGTTGTATCATACACAATTTTTGATAAGTATTATTTTCATTATTCAATTCTATGTATTTTCTAATTACTATTTATTAGTTTTGCATTCAAAGAATTCTGATGCTTTTTAGTTTTTTGACACTTGCACAATCACCTGGTATGTGCTGAGTTCACCAAAAATGCCCTAGGATCGGGTAGAGCAACGGATGTATATATGTATGTGTATGTGTAAATGTTTTGTCACACATGCTAAGTATGTCGTTATATGCTTACTGATTTCTTGTTAACTTCATTTTGTTGATCTAAAAGAATATTTTTATTATTATTTATTATTAAAATCTCATAGATTAGGTTTTTGTTTTTGTTTTTGTTTTTTTTAATCATAGGTCTGTCAGTTTTTGCTTTGTGTATTCTCAGTGTTTAGTTTTAGACAAATTTAAGATTGGAATTATAAGCATTCTGAAAAATTGACTGGGGCTGATATGTAGTGATCCTGTTTCTCTCCAATCATGCTTTTTGCTGTGAGGTCTATTTTTTCTGATATTAATATAGCTGCATCAGCTGCCTTTGGGTTAGTGTTTGCCTCATATATGTATATTATTTTCCATTGTTTCAACTTTGCTGGGTCCTTTTCTTCAGATGGGTTTGTCGTAAATAACATATAGCTAACGCATGGGTTTGGATTTCTGACAGGCCTGAACCTGTGGGCTTGTCATAGTGGCCCATGCCAGAGCAAACTGGCCCCGAACCATTGCCTGGCCTCTACCTATAGGCTGCTGGCACTGAAGTGGGTCGTACAGTGAAAAAAAGGAAAAAAAAAAAAACATATAGCTAGAACTTTTTTTTCCCTCTTCTTTCTTGCCTTCATTCAGATGGATTGGATTTGTTTATTGTGTGTCTCGGGTTATTTATTATCTTTACTCTCTTGCAAGTCAAATGAAGGTCTTTGGAGATTCTTGTACTCATCCTCCCTCCCTAACTATATACTGCCTCTGTTCAAAAACTTTTAAAGCCATTCCAGTTCAACAACATTCTTGTTATTGTTTTGCCCTGGTATTGACTTTTTATGATTTTCTTTGCTTACAATTCTTTCTTGTAACTCTTCTTTCTAGGTCAGGATAAATTTCCTTCTCCCTGAAGTACTTCCCATGGGCATTTCCGTAGCCACATTCTCCTAATAGTAAACTTACTTTTCTTGTCTGAAACTATCTTTACTTTTGCTTTCATTCCTGAAAGGTGCTTTTGCTGTATATAGAATTCTAGTATAGTCATTTTTTTCTCTCAGATTTTGAAGCTATTAATGGATTTTTACCTTCTATTATTGCTGTTGATAAGTTGGATATCAGTGTAATTATTTGTTTATACATAGTCTGTCTTTTCGTACTGGATGGTTTAAGCTGATTTCTTTGGCATTGTGGTCTTATATATTTTTATTTGAGTATTGGTGTGTTCACTTCTGGATTTATTAGCTCTACTATTTTTTTCTTTTTGGAAATCAGATTTTACTTCCAGTGGATGGTCACATTTTATTGGGCATGATTCAGTCCACCTCTTCCATATTTGGTGTCTCATCATCTTTGTGCTGCATTCTCCATAATTTAGCCCTGTGTTCCCATTGTCTAATAACCTTTTCACTTGTGTCTAATCTGATTAAACTTTTTATTGAGGTCCTAATTTCAGTTACCTTTTTGTGAAGTGTTATTTTTTTGGTTCATTTTCAGATTTGCTGGTCTGGAAATAGCATTGCAGAATATAGCATTTTCTCTCTTCAGTTTTGAGTCTCCTGTTCCTTTGTCATATTTTGGTTCTCTATGATATTTCCTTACACAAAATAAACAGTTCTTAGCATTTATAACTGATTCTAATATTTGTGGTTTTGTGGCTCTGCAATTTATTATTTCTGCTCACTATACCTGGTAAGCTCATGTTTCTTGGAACTTTATATCTGGGAATTCTTTTCAGACCTATGTTAAAAATAAATTTCTTCACATAAGATTTAATTTGCTTATGGTAAGTAGGCCACATCAACCTAAGACTTCTTTAACATAAACTTGAAATTTGTACAATTTTGGACCTCAAAGCCTCATGAAGTCAGTTTGGTATCATGCTTTAAAAGTATTTTTATATGAGAAATTACTTAATGGGTACATTGTACATTACTCAGAAGATAGATACCTACAAGCCCAGATTTTACCACTATGTGATATATCATGTAACAAAACTGTACTTAAATTTGTACAAAGAAATTTATACAAGGAAACAAATTGTTCATAACAGTATTTTTATAGACAGTATTACTAATTTCACAAATGTTGATTACTTTTAAGTAATAATACTTAGAGTTGTTATCCACGTCTTAGTTCTCAAAATTGCTGAAAACAGAATCTCCCATTGTTATTTTATAATTTTTTTTCCTTCCTTAACTCTTGATAGAACTGACCTTTGAACTATACTCAAAGGATAGAGAACATTTTCCCCATTGGAGACTATTTATCTTTTTATTTAAGTATATTCCTAAATAAATAAAGTGTTATTAGACTCTGAGATATTCTTTTATTTCCCTAAAGTAGTGAATGAAAATACATATCTATTGTAAAGATGCCACCATTTGTTTGGTGTAGTATTGCATAAAATTTTCTTGATAAAGTAGAGGAAAGGAGTACTTTATTATTCCTGACATACCATTTAGATTACAAGGATCCTCAAACTTTTTAAACAGGGGGCCAGTTCACTGTTCCTTAGACTGTTGGAGGGCCGGACTACAGGCCCTAGGACAAGTCGCCTGCTAAGCAGAACAGGCAACAGCAGCAAAAACACCCAGTAGGCAGGATAAATGTCCTAGGTGGGCTGCATGTGGCCCGTAGGCCGTAGTTTGAGGACACCTGATTTAGAAGTTCCATGCTTTACTATATATTTTGTATCATTTATGTCCATCTTATAAAAATGTACTCAAAGATTGCTTCTCAGGAAATACTTAGCATTCTGTTTCATAACTAGTGTGTTTTTAAACTTTACAAGTCAAAGTATTCTATTTTGACTATTAATAAGATTTCCATATAACAGTATTAAAAGTAGTAAGGGCTTCTGATAATATATGCCATAGCTGTTCTAACAAATTATAGTTTTAACATTTATAAATATTTTCAATGTGTTTACAATTAAAGTTTCTATTTTATTCAGATTTGTTAACTATACACTAGGAGGCAGTATAGTCCAACTTTTTAAATGTTAAGAATTTGGCATTGGATAGTATTTGTAGAAATTGTTACAAATTATTGTTTTGTATGAATTTTGATGAAGGCTTAGGAAGTATTTTTAAATTCATTTGAATCATTACCTCATTAAATGATTTTTTTTTAAAAAAAGTCTTAACTTTGACTTTGTTTTTTGAGAAAGATTGACTTGTAAAGTAAGAGGTCAGTTATTTTTATTTCCAATTCAAACACTGTCTGGAGTAGTTGGCCGTTGCCTATAGAAGTAATTAGCTAAGTAGTACTTGGTGCATGTAACTTGTCAGAGAATTTGTTTCAGAATGCTATCTTCTGATTACTAGTCTTGGATTGGATGACAGTCTTGGATTATTATTTGTAAAGTTTGTTAATTAATATTTAATAGCTAAATAAGTGATAGTAATTTGTTAACTCTTAAAATTTTTTCTTAACGATATAGGAGATTGCTAATTCTAGTTTCAAATAAATACGTTGATTCAGCTCTCTCCATGTGTCATTTATCTCTCTGCCATGTATTTTAGTTTCTTTAAGAGTTTCTTTGTCGGCTCGGCGCCTATAGCTCA
>NW_003852399.1:9431919-9433927 GCF_000181295.1 Otolemur garnettii
AAAAAAAAAAAAAAGAGTTTCTTTGTCCTTATATTTTCTGGTAACACGGTTCTTTTCTTATGTTTTCCACTTCCTATAATTAATAAAGTTATTTTGTGTAAAGCAAATGTCATACAGAATTTTCAATAATTGTGTTAGCTCCTGAAATATTTTTGTATTTGTACTTTATGTGAAGGTTTTTAATGTTTATTGACCTTACCTGTTTCTTTTTCATTTTTTTTTATTAAATCATAACTTTGTACATTGATGCATTTATGGGGTTCAGGGCACTGCTTTGATATACAATGTGAAATGCTTACATTGAACTAAGTAATACATCCATCACAATTATACTCATTTTTTTAGTAGTTTTGAAATGTACAATTGTATCATGCACATTAGGTGAGATCCCCCCAAATACCCTCCCTCCTCCCATATGCCCCCTTTCGTCCCCTCTTTCTCCTCTTCCCTTCTACTTTCTGGACTATAGTTATGTTTTGCCATTCATATAAGTGTGTAGGTGGTTATATATTGATTTCACAGTAGTATTCAGTACACTGAATACTTTTTTTTTCATTCTTGAGATAGTATTCAGTACACTGGATACTTTTTTTCCATTCTTGCGATACTTTACTAAGAAGAATATGTTCCAGCTCCATCCAGGTAAACATAAAAGATGTGAAGTCTCCATCTTTTTATGGCTGCATAGTATTCCATGGTATACGTATACCACAATTTGTTAATCTATTCATGGGTCGATGGGCACTTGGGCTGTTTCCATGTCTTGGCTATTATGAATTGGGCTGCAATAAACATTCTATTGCAAATGTCTGTGTTGTAAAATGATTTTTGATCATCTGGGCATATACCTAGTAGAGGGGGATTACAGAATCAAATGGTAGGTCTACTTTTAGTTCCTTAAGTGTTCTCCAGACTTCTTTACAAAAAGGTCATATTAGCTTGCATTCCCACCTAGCAGTGTAGAAGCATTCCCTTCTCTCCGCATCCACACCAATATCTGTAGTTTTGTGATTTTGTGATGTGGGCTAATCTTACTGGAGTTAGATGATATCGCAAAGGGGTTTTGATTTGCATTTCTTTGATGATAAAGAATGATGAACATTTTTTCATGTGTTTGTAGGCCATGTGCCTGTCTTCATCAGAGAGGTTTCTGTTCACATCTCTTGCCCACATAGAAATGGGGTTATTTATTCTTTTCTTACGGATTAGTTTGAGTTTTCTGTAGATTCTAGTTATCAAACCTTGTAAGAAGCATAACCTGCAAAAATCTCCTATTCTGAAAGTTGTCTGTTTGCTTTACTTACTGTGCTCTTGGCTGTGCAAAAGCTTTTTAGTTTGATCAGATCCCAGTAATGTATTTTTGGTGTTCCTTCAATTGCCGGGGGGCAGGGTCCTCTCAGAAAATATTCTTCCTGGCCAATTTCTTCAAGTGTTTTCCCTGCACTCTCTTCTAGTATTTTTATAGTTTCGTGTCTTAAGTTTAATCTTTTATCCAGTGAGAATCAATTTTTATTAATGGTGGGGGTCCAGTTTCAGTCTTCTACACGTTGCCAGCCAGTTCACCCAGCACCATTTGTTAATAGGAAGTCTTTCCCCTACTGAATATTTTTGATAGGCTTGTCAAAGATCAAATGACGATGAGTAGCTGGGTTCATCTCTTGGTTCTCTATTCTGTTCCATAAATCTACCGCTCTGCTTTTGTGCCAGTACCATGCTGTTTTGATCACTATAGCCTCAAGTCTGGTAACATGACACCTCTTGATTTATTCTTCTTTCTGAGTAATGAATTTGCTATTCAAGGTTTTTTCTGGTTTCATGTAAAACGAAGTATGATTTTTTTCAAGTTCTTTAAACTAGGATAGTGGTGCTTTAATAGAGATTGCGTTAAATCTGTAGATTGCTTTGGTTAGTACAGATATTTTAACAATGTTGATTCTTCCCAGCCATGAGCATGGTATGTTTTTCCATTTGTTAACATCTTCAGCTATTTCTTTTCTCAGAGTTTCAT
>NW_003852399.1:9434887-9663026 GCF_000181295.1 Otolemur garnettii
CTTCAGATTTTCATATTTCTGGAAATAGAGATTTTTATAGTAACCATTGAGGTTTTTTGAATTTCTGAAGTGTCTGTTGTAATTTCTCCTTTTTCATTTCTGATAGATGATATTAGAGATTATACTTTTCTATTTTGGTTAGGTTGGCCAAAGGTTTATCAATTTTGTTCATCTTTTCAAAAAACCAACTTTTTGTTTCATTGATCTTCTGAATGATTCTTTTGTTTCAATTCAATTTCATTTAATTCTGCCCTAATTTTGGTTATTTCTTTTCTTCTGCTGGGTTTGGGGTTGCACTGTTCTTCCTTTTCCAGTTGCTTGAAATGATCCATTAAGTTGTTGGCTTCCTCTCTTTCTGTTTTCCTGATGAAGGCTTCCAATGCTATAGATTTCCCTCTTAGGATTGCCTTTGCAATATCCCAGGTTTTGATAATTTGTGTCTTCGTTATGATTTAGTTCCAAAAATGTGGTGATTTCCTTTTTAATCTCGTCTTTGACCCAGCTATTATTCAGCCTAAGATTATTTAGCTTCCATAACTTTGTTTCAATATGAAGATTCCCATTGCTGTTGAGTTCAACTTTTATTCCATGGTGGTCTAAGAAGATACAAGGAATAAATTCTACACTTTTAAATTTGCTGAGGTTAGACTTGTGTCCCAGGAGATGATCTATTTTGGAGGATGACTGACTCGTGGGCTGATGAGAAGAATGTATATTCAGTTTTATTAGGGTGAAATGTTCTGTAGAGGTCTGTAAAGTCCATTTGTTCTAGGGTCAGGTTTAAGTCTAATATTTCTTTGTTTAGTTTCTTCTTAGAGGATCTATCGAAAATTGTCAAAGGGGTGTTAAAATCTCACTATTATAGTGCAGAATGGTATCAAGTTGTTGATGTCCATTAGTGTCTGCTTTATGAACTGAGGAGCATTCTGGCAGGGGGCATAAATGTTAATTATCGAAATCTCTTAAGGTTGGGTGTTTCCCTTGACGAATATGTAATGACCTTCTTTATCTTTCTTTATCTTTGTTGGTTTAAAGCCAATTATATCTGCTACTAAAATTGCAACCCTGCTTTTTTCTGGTTTCCATTTGCCTATATTATACAAGTCCATTCCTAAACCCTGAGTCTATTTTTAATAAGGTAAGGCGATATTCTTGTATTCAGCAGATATCCTGAGTTTATGTATCCAGTCAGCTAGCCTGTGCCTCTTTAGAGGACAATTTTAACCATTCACATTCATTGAAAGAATTGATAAGCCTGGTTGTATTTTGGTATCATGATTTTCGGATGTCTAGTGGACATTTTTAGTCCTTTCACCACTGTGGAAGTGGGTTTTGTTCAAAAATTTCTGGGTGAGTTTACTTTGGAGGTAGAGCATTGTGCTGGTCATTGTGGAGGATGGGTCTGAAAATATCCTGAAGAGCTGAAATTTGCCTAGTTATGGCAAATTTCTTCAACATGTCTATGTCATTAAAGTATTTGATTTCTCCATCACAAATGAAACTCACTTTAGCTGGATAGAGGATCCTGGGCTGGAAGTTGTTTTGTTTTTAGGAGACTGAAGGTCAATGACCATCTTCTGGCATTCTGATATTTCTCCCTTTGTAGATGCTGCTTTTCTTACGTCTGGTTGCTTACAGAATTTTCTCCTTCGTCTTAACTTTGGCAATGTTAATCACAATGTGTCTAGGAGATGCTTTATTTGGATTGAGTCTTGGCTGGGGTTCTGAAACTGTGTGCTATCTGAACTTCTGTATCTCTTGCAATGCTTGGGAAATTCTCCAAAATCTCTTGGAGTAGAGCATCTGTATGTACCTTTAGGACCGTCCTCTTCTCCTTCGGGAATTCCTAATGTTTGATCTTTTGGAGTGATCCCACACCTCTCCCAGGGAATAATCAGTTTTGCTCTCCATTTGTCTGCCTCTTTGAGTGTTTGGGAAAGTTCAAATGCTTTGTCTTCAGTTTCAGAGACCCTTTCTTCTGCCCGGTCAACTCTTACTGAGGGATTCTATTGTATTTTGGAGCTCCTCAACTAACTTTTTCATTTCCTTGAGCTCTGCTATCTCTTTTCTCATTGTGTTCATATCTTTGTTGACTTGGGCTTTGAATTCATTAATTTCTTGAGACAACTTTAGAACCACTCTTTGGAATTCAATTTCTATCTTTTCTTTCATTCTATTTATCTTATTTGCAATCCATATTCTCAATTCAATTTCTGGCATTGCTGCCATTTGTCTATGCATGCATGCATCTTCAATTGTATCTCCTTTGTCATTTCTTGGGGAAGGGGGTGATCTACTCTGGTTATTCATGTCGCCAGAGTTCTTCTGTTGGGTCTGCACCATGTTTGTTCTCCACTGTTTGGGTATTAGAACTGGTAGGATGAGATTGAATTGGGGTTCCCAGGTAGTAGAGATAGCCCCTTACCAAAGTGCTAGGCTTTGTAATTGTGGCTTATCTCCTACAACCTTACAAAGGCCCCTTTCAGAGTTTCAGCTAGAGACTCTGAGGGCCTACTTGGTGAGATAGCACACGCTAGCTCTGTTTTGATATCAGCCAACCTCTACCCTCTCCTAAGAAACCACAGTATTAGGTTTAAATCTCAACTGTGAAGAGATACAAACAACTGTAGCGCCCAGCCTCCACCCTTCAGTTCTTTTCCACTACAGAACTTCAAAGGCCTTTTTCATTTTCTACATTTCTTAAAATTTACACTTAAATTCATACATAGAGAATTACTTTGCTGCATATACATATCATTGCACCTTTTTTTTTGGTTTGCATACATTTGTATGTCTGTCTTTTTTTCTCCCTGTTAGCTTATATAATCTTTTCACATTTCATAGCTTTGAGTGTGATGTCTGCATTTTTTTAATAGGGTAAATTTTAAAAATACCAACTTGATAATTTCAATAAATACAACTAAATTTTTTATAAACATAAAAACCAATGCCATGTACCCCTTCTAATAAAAAGAAAATTGCAATTAGAATGATATTCAGAGGATGAAATTTCTTGCCTATCCAGAAAAGATGCTAAGTAGTTTTAACATTGTCGGTTTCCCCTTATAACTTTAAAATGTTAAAAAATTTAAACACTAATGTCTAGATCAGTACTGTCTGATAGAAATTTCTACCATGATGCAAATGTTCTGTGTCTGCACTATCAAACATGGTAGCCAATAGCTGCATGTGACAATTGACCACTTGAAATGTGGCTTTTTGACAGAGGAACTAAATTAATTGCTTTTAATTTTAACAACATAAACCTATTTTTAAATAAAGTCCATATGACATAAACCCTTCACAGCACTAACACAGAAAACAGATAGAAAGCATATGTAGTATGCCATTGGCTTTTGTACATAGGAAGGCTTTGTAGTCTGATTTGATGAGAGACCAAAAGGAATAGGAAATCTTTTTGTAATGCAACCCTGTTCTAACATGTATTGTTTAGTGGGTGTAGCTTGAACATACACCCTTGAAATACAACTGCGGGTGATAAAAATCAGTTGTCTTATTTAAAATTGGCATATACACAAGTTACTTTTAATCTCTTTCTTTTATTCTTTTTTAAATTAAACATTAGAGCCTAAGAAAATAGTAATGTACAATGTAATGAAAGTTCTTTTACTGTTCCTTTCACATACCTATTTAAGTCTGTTTCTTGCATGTTGAATCTTTGCCATTTGTTTTCATCACCATCTCTAATTTGTTTGCTTTCTTTATATCCCAAGTCACGTGTTTCTTATTTAGGCCTATGAATATCTGTTTTTCAGATTGTAAAACTAGCTATTTATGGCATGTTGCCAAAAAACCTTCACAGAAGAACAATGATGCAAAGGTTGCATCTTTTTCCAGATGAGGTAAGTTTCCAGATGAGGTATGATTACCAGTGAGCATCATTGGTAATGATGCTTTTCTGAAATTTTCAATTAAATGTTGTCTCTCCTTTTTAAAATGCTATAGACTTATTTTGAATAATTTTTGGTCAACTTCTGAAATATTTTTGTATTTTTTAAATGAATATACATAATGAATTGAATGAATTATGTATATAAATGAATTATAAGTAATATAATTATTTATATTATAAAATGAGCCATCATAAGACTAAAATCAAATGTCTACAAGTTCTATTTTTTCATTTTAATAACTACTTTTTTTAATGAGGACTATGAGTAGGCCCACTGTTAAGTTGAAGCATTCATTCATAATTTAACCAACTATGTAAAAAAATTTAGTTCACGTTTTATGTGAACTAAAATTAGGAAATTATATTGTGACTCTTAAGACATTGATTGGCCAAAACTGTGTCTTATGTGATGCCATGTTGTTGGTCAGATATTTGCTTTCTACTTGTAATATTATACTCTGCAGAGAACTATAATTCACTGTGTGATGATCCTCTTTTTTTTTGAAAACTCATGTTTACACACTGATGAAAAGAGCTAATTGTGTCCACTTTCCCTGTGAAAGGGTACTTCCATATTGATAACTTACCATTATTTTAATAGAGTCCCACAGATTGATTTATCATCCAGTCTCATAGACCACTTCTATTTTCTAGCTGCCTTGTTTCTTTGACAATCTCAATGTTAATTTTTTTGATAACCTACACTATTTATTTTGTCCTTCTCTTTATTTGATCTGTCCATTTCCAATTCTTGCTTTTTCTAAAATGTCTCAGATTTAGTTTGCTTTTCATTACCCATATTTAGACTTTTTAAAATCTTACTTTGATTACAGAAATGGCCACCTAACTATTCTTCCTATCTCTAGTGTTTCCCCACTAAAGTTCAGTTTGCCTTTTATTATCAGGCTATTCCAACACTTCATTTTTCATCAGATTTGGATATACAATAGGGGGAAAGTAGTTCTGACCAGAAGATACCATTAATAAAGGCACCAGGATTTGAGCCAAGACTAACACTTGAAAGGTGGGGAGGTTGATAAGTCAGAACCCATGGGGGATGTGTAGAGAAGGGAAGTGAGAGAGGCAGACCAGGGGTGAGGACACTGTCCAGCTAAGGAGCTTTAATGAAGGAGTTAAAACTTCATCTGGAAAGATTTTAAGCTAAGAAATGACTTGTAAAACTTAGAAGCCCATGATCTTTTTATCTTCCTTTATGCTCAGCACCTAGCACAATTTATGGTTCTCAGGAGGTCAATAAGTGATTCCTAGATAAATAAATAACTCAATGATCTAGCAAGTTTTCATTTAAAAATATTTTCTGGCCATAATATAGAGCTCAGATTGAAAGGTAGTGGTAGACACTGTAGAATGATTCGTGCACACATCTTATGAAAAAGCATGAGAATTAGCAGAAGTAGTGCCTTCTTACAGTTGAAAAGAGGGAGATGAACAGTGTATTTAAATAAGTAATATATATCATTAGAATAGGATCACTTATATCATTAATGTACTTTCCAGGAATTTTCACAAGTTTTTTAATTTTAGGGATTATATTTTTTTTGATAAGCATTCTTTCAATTGTTAATTTTTAATATTAAGTATTTCTAGGACGATGCCTGTGGCACAGTGAGTAGGGCGCCAGCCCCATATACTGAGGGTGGCAGATTCAAACCTGGCCCTGGCAACAAAAAAATAGCCAGGCTTTTTGGCAGGCACCTATAGTCCCAGCTACTTGGGAGGCTGAGGCAAGAGAATCACCTAAGCCCACAAGCTGGAGGTTGCTGTGAGCTGTGACACCGCAGCACTTTACTGAGGGCAACAAAATGAAATTCTGTCTCTTAAAAAAAAAAAACAACTAAGTATTTCTAATGTAATGCTAAGAAAAATATTTTAAGAAAACTAAGCTTATGAATTTTTTTAATGTAGAATATTCCAGAAGATATTCTTAAGAACTTAGTAGAAGAGCTTCCTCAACCACGAAAAATACCTAAACGTCTAGATGAATATACACAAGAAGAAATAGACGCTTTTCCAAGAGTGTGGTCCCCGTAAGTGTTCCCCTTCTTCTTCATGTCTTTCTTTTTTTTTCGGTCTTTTAAAGTTCAATTTGGTATCCTTTATTTCCTCAGCTGAATGATAAAATACTCGAGGGTGGGAAGAGTGAACTCATTCTTTTTATTTCCCTAGAGACTCTAAGGAGCTACCTCCTACAAATAAACTGTAGCTGTAGATATTAGAACCAAAACTTAAGTATTAAGACTTATCTAGGTAAGTGCAAGGATGTTTATAGGTGCCTATCATTGTCAGATATTTTGTTTGGGACGATCTTTCCTCAGATTGGTTGTAGTCTTTTGGAAAGATAAATGGATCAAAGGACTACTAAAACACAGTGATTCTCAGTTTTCCAGATTATTTCATAAGGTAAGAATATCATCTAGTGAAAAGTCATTAATTCTGGACATTCATAGATAGTCTTGATGCAAACAAAAATAAAATCAATTTCTTTTTGCTCTCACCCATATAGTTTCCTCTACCTAAGGTCCATAAAGCTGCCAAGATTTAACCCTCTGTCTTCTAATTGTTTTCAGGCTTCTTTTCCTGGTGTGTACAGATGATGAAGCATTTAAATGTAACTTCCTCAGGCAATCCTTTCTGTAACCCTTGACTGGGTTAGGCCCTCCATTATAGGTTCTCCTTGTATACTTTCCTTTTCATTTACTATGTTCATGCTAATGTAACTGAATACTTATGTGATCATCTATTTAATATCTATTTTCCTTGCTAGATTTCACAAGGAAATTACGTTGCCTTGTTTAGCACTGAACGTGATGCCTGCACAAGAAGTAGGCACTCATCAAGTATTTATTGAATGAATTAATAAAAACATAGAATATCTTTTTATTAGCTTTTATAATTAAAGTTAGGAAAGAATTTCTAGAAGATACCAAACAAATGCTACTTTTCATTTTTTTCAGAGCATTTATCACTGTCCAGAATAATCTTATTTACAACATGTTTATTATGTCTCCCAACATTAATAGCAATAATAAATCTATGGCCATGCTACCCTGAAAAAAAAAATTACAGTAATAAAAAATAGCAAGCTAATAAAGCATTTACTATTTGCTTTCCTTGGGTTACCCTATATAATCCTCAGAGCAACCTAATGAGTTAGTACAATTTTCATCCCCACTTTCTGTAAATGAGAAAATGTAGGAATGGAGACATAAAATAACTTGCTTAAGATCATAAACCTGTTTAAGTGATGGATTAGGGATTCAAGCCCTGGGTCATGCTCCTAGCCACTTCGCTGGAATGTCCCCTGTTGCATTGGAATGTCAGCTTTTAGGGGGGCAGGGACATGTCTTATTCAGCACTTATATCCCCACAGTTAGAAATAGAACTTAGCACGTAATAGATAGTAAGTATTTGGAAAGAAGGATGAGATGAGCTCTTTCCTCTAAAAATTAATTTCAAAGTTGTTATGAATAGCTTAATAAAGTTTTAGAAAATTCAAACTTAGATACAAATCTTGCCTCCAGACTACCTATGTGTGTAACTGTAAGTTAGTTATTTATCATAGGAGGCAATGCATACTTCCAAGCATTGCTAGAAGGAGTAAGTGAGCTAATGTGGAAAGTACTTAGCACACTGAAGTAGTCACCAAGTTTTTAATAGAATTTTTTTGCTATTACAAATTCTAAATCATTTTTACTTGCTTGCTTGTGTAGTATTTTATGTAAATGTAGTGAAGTCTGTAGTTTTCATATACTTAGCTCAATAAGTTATATACTAAAAAATTATTTTAAATAGTCCTTTAAGTTTTGTCAGGTTCTATTTATTTAATATGATCTATAAATGAAAGTGTGTCATATCTGATTTTCTTATGGACATCACAGATGAATTTATATTCCTGATCAAGAGGGGTGTGGTATTTTTTTTTTAACTAGAAATACCAAAAGGTATTTTAACTCATATATCTAAGTATATTAGAAGAAGATCTATTTTATGAATGTTCTAAAATGTATCCCAGATCAGCTAAACCAAGCATTATAGTAATGTAATACATGTAACCATTGACAACAAGAGGTATTTAGTGTCATTATAGTCAGAAAAGTGATCAAAAATGCTCATTCTGCTAAGTGATTCCTGTTTCATTTTGAAGCAAATTTAAAAAGTGCCTAAGCGCTGTTGTTATATTAATGGAATCAGAAAGAGCTTTTCTATGTTTATTTTTAAGGAGACTTTTAGAGAAACTTACAGCTGTGTGGTGCATTTTTGAGTTACTACTCTGGGAATGGGTTTTCCTGCCCTCTCTTTTCATTCCAATTTTCCCTGTGGCAGGAATATGCATTAAGCACCAAGATCCCCTTTGTGCTTTATTAAGTTGTGATATTTTCTCATATGTAGTCACACAACATATTAATTACATCTCAGTATAATAAAGTGGCTACATACTTACTGAACTTGAAGATATACAGCTATAGGCAATAGGTACACTAGTCATTTAACATAAATCATTTAACATTTCCTTTTCTGTACACATTAGAGCTGGCATCAAGCCTGATTCATCTGTACTACATGAAAAGCCCATAACTAAGAAAAAATAATCATTTTAGGATTGAAGAGAAAGTTGTCTAAGAAATAGATGATCATTTTAGTCCAGGGCTATTCTGTAGAACGTTCTGCAGTGATAAACAGCTATCTGAGCTTCAGTGCAGTAGCTCCTGGCCACATGTGGCTCTGGAGCATTTGCCCTATGGCAAGAGTGACTAAGGTAGAATTTTTAGGTTAATGAATTTTAATATTAATAGCCTCCTGAGGCTAATGACTACTTTATTGAACTATGACATTTTAGTTCTTTGCAATTTCACAAAGTTCTAGTATTAAAAACAATATACTTTAGAATTGGAATGAAAATATTTGGTATACTCTGCAATTTAATACCTTAAACATGGGATTTCTATTAGAAGAATTGTCTTTATAAGAAAAACATTTTTTTTTTCCTTTTGAAGGAGGAACCTGCTTAAAATTTGCTTTTTTCCACTCAAAATAGCTAAGCCAAGAATGTAATCTTTTAGAATGTAGTAACTGGAATTTACCCAAGGTGGATCTGATGGTGAATCTATAGAGACGTTACTGAAACAGATGTCCCTGGATTGCACCACGGTAGTCACAGAAATATTATAACTCATCTTGGTGTTTGTTCCCCTAATAAAACTCAATGTTTGTAATGGTAAAATGTACATCTTACATTTGGAACTGTTATTTACTATCTTTTGGTTAAATGTAAGTTTACTGGATCAATGTTGGGATTTTATTTAAATTACTTTAAATCTCTTACACAAGTTATGTTCTTTCAGATCTAATTTCAGCAAATATTAGGGTTTTTTCTTTTGCTAGTTCAGTTGTTAGTTGTTTAGTCAGTTTTAAAACAACAGTAGGAGATAAGGAATAAAATTGGTATTTATGGCAAATACTTTTTTAAAAAATGAAAGCCGTTTATATGTGCTATGGGTAGTATTGCCTGTGCATCTCATTTCTCTTAAATTAGTGGGTCTACTCTTAAATTGGTTATGTATTAGTATTTTTTACATCTCATGGATACATAAATTTAGTAAGAATATGCTATGAAGTTATTATATTTTATGTTTCTTGATGATACAAAATGGATGTTTGTTTGCCGTGTGCAACTGTGACTGTAGGGTTTACCCTGAGAAGTCGTCTCTTTTTTCTTTAAAGAAAAAAGAATCACTATCCTTTCTTCACAATTCCACTTACCTGAGATGGTAGGTTTCAAATGGTCAGCTTACGTTAGTTCTATAAATAATTACTTCCATAATTATTGAAGTTTTCCCATCATATTACAGAATCTAAAAATCATGGATATTATAATGCTCAGTGTAATGGAAATTTTTCTGGATGTAGGCTAAAAATAAAACTTGAAACATTCTAAACTTTATTTTCAAGTTTTATAAAATTCTGTAGGCAAGCTTTTCTTAGGAAAAAAACAGGTATATGGAAAATTTCAACTTAAATTGCTTGACATTATTATTTCTGACATGTTAACTCAGTAATATTTTAAGCAAAATCTTCACCTTCTTAGGGAAATTGTATATGGAAAGTTTTAGGATCAGTAAATGCTTGAAAACAGGTGTTTATAATGCAGACCTGTGTTCTGGTGTTTAACCAGACTGAGTGTGCTATTAGAAATGTGCCTGCAACACAGAGATGAATGTTGAGGATGAAAGCGTGAAGGTATGAAAGCAACCATTATTGGCTCTGAAGTCGCCTGCCTTAAAGTAGAGTGAGGCTTAGGGAGTTTCATAGGTAATCCATCCAGCTCTGTGAAAGAAAAGTAGGGCTCCAGATGTTGGGAACATTAGTACTGGAACAGGGCCTTGGTGAGCTTGTTCAGTCTGTAGCTAGAGGCAAGCTAGGTCTTAAGCTTAGTGCCTGTATTCTGATATGAGAGCTATTAATCCTAAAACTACATGTTTTCAGATATATTCAAATTAATATTTAGAAAAAAATATTTTACCTATGCCTTTACAAAACATGCTTCAGATCAGAGAGTTCACTAAAGACAGTCAAGAAGGATTTGACTTTGTCTAATCCCATAAGGAGCTGGGATCTGGACAGCTTTCAGATTTTCCATAATTTTGTGCTAGTCTAGTCATATGGCATTTTCCCCACACAGTTTAACTTAATTTTGCTGCTCTTCACAGTCAGAAGTTATTAACTGGACTTGGGGGCCAAGGTTACTTTCCAACACCCATTTCAACCAGGCTCAGCGTTGGCTTAAACCATCAACCTCAGTATTTCCAGTGCTGAGTTTTACTTAAATTAGGCATTCTAAACTCTACTGTTCTTATGGACATGATAAAACCAGGAGTGGTTATTAAAAAAGAAATCAATCTCTATTTAAACAACAAAACCAGGTCATTTACAGGCCCCCGCTAATAGAGATTTTGACTAAAAAAGTGTAATTGACTATAATAGGCGTGCCTGTTCATTTTAACTGAAAAAAATATTTGATTTTTTTTAATTTTAAACAATTTCCTAAAGTTTTTTGAAAATCATGTTGAACTTTTTCTAATCTGGATAGTGATGCAGTGCCTAGGAAAATGAGTATAAAGGCAGTATTACTTTGCTTCATTATTAGCTGTACAGCTAACAGCTTTAAGGAATTTTCTGAACATCACCAGATTTTCTGAAATGTTTCCATCCAGACAGTAGAAATGACTCAAAATTCAATCATACTGACCTTTTATTGCTTTTAAGATGAATTCACCATCCAGATTTTTAGTCTTTTAAATATTTTGTGGAATAAGCATTATACTAAGAAATATTATTAAGATTGAGAAGACATAAAACTTAATGGGGAATAAAATACTTTTGAGATTTATTGCACTTAAGTTATGCTCAATTTATATATTCACAACTGAAATATAAATGATTTTTAACTAGGAAATAAATTAGCTTTTCTTTTTTTCTTTCAGTTTTTGGCCAGGGCCAGGTTTGAACCCACCACCTCTGGTATATAGGGCCAGCACCCTTTGAACCCACCACCTCTGGTATAAAGGGCCAGCGCCCTACTCCTTTGAGGCACAGAAATAAATTATCTGAATAGGACAAATAATTGAATTAATTGAACAGTAGCATAAACCATGTACTTTATAACTTTATATTTCATTTTATTCACAAACCCAACTCGGTAGAGTTCCATGGCATCACAGCTCACAGCATCTTTAAACTCTTGGGCTTAAGTGATTCTTTTCTCTCAGCCTCTCAAGTAGCTGGGACTACAGATACCCACCACAATGCCTAGCTTTTTTTTGGTTGTAGTTGTTTGGCAGGCCCAGGCTGGACTCAAACCCACCAACTCCAGTGTATGTGGCTGGTGCCGAGCCTAAAAAGCTTTTAAGACAAGTGTTTCACCTCTGTAATTTCTGAATTCTGAATTTGAATCTCTACATATTTAAGATGTGCTTATGTTATTATAATGAGTGGCAGTATTCTGCTTATTTTATTTAATGAGTAAGAGGCAATGTCTTTGCATAGGGATGTGCATGTGATAAAGAATTTGCTACACAAACTGAGAATTTTATGGGATGTGGTGTGATTTCAACTGTTTTTGAGCAATCACAAGTATCATAGAGTACTTTATAGCTCAGGCTTTTTAAAAATTCTTTCTTCTTTCAAAAAAGTATTATTATGTTTTAAGTTTTAAAGGCAGTTTTCTGCTGATGGCAAGAATTATTTGCAAAATAGGTTGTTGCTACAGAACATTTGATAGCTAGAATAGTTTAGCACAATTTAGAAAACAAGTTAAAGTTTGACTTTAACTCTTGGAAGATTCATTAACTTCTCAGGTATATTCTGAGCACTAACATGAAAGTTTAATACTCTTAGCTTTTGCTTCAAAGGTCCAAATGTGTGTATTTTAATATATAAATTATATGTAAGTTATGTATGTTATATTGCTGTATTATATGTTATAAATAAACTACTCCTCTGTTAGAAACTGCACTCTCTAAAGATGAGGACTCTGTCCTGCTTACTGCTGTCTTCCTGATGCCCACAGCAGGACCTGACTGCTCAAAATGTTGAGTAAATAAATGAATGGAATCATATGCTTCCTGGAAGATAAACTGACTTTTAACTCACAACATGTGGTAAATTCATATTTTGGTTTTTGCCACTTAAAGCTGTCTTAATAACTATAGCTAAAATAGAAATTTTTCTTAACAGTCATTTTTGGTACAACTCTGATATATCCAATTTTGGATACTTTGTATTACATGTCTAAAGAAAGATTATGGTAATTTTGTTAAAGTACAATTTAACATTTCTGTTAAGGAGTAAATATCTATGAAAAAATATTGATAAGCATTAGCTTTGTGAAAGGTCCCTCCAAAAACTTCCTAAGATTATTTTAGAATACTGTTGTTATTTACAAGTATACTAAACCTACATAATAATTATCTTTTATTCTAGAACTTTGTAATTTTTTATTTCCAATGAAACAGTGACAACAAATTAGGGCTAACTTAGAATATAAATTTATCCATCTCTGGCAAAAAATTAAGCCACATTTCAAAGTTTTAAACATTTAAGCAATCATATATGAAAAGCAGTGTACTAGATGCCAGATGTCTTGTGTTCTTGAAAATTGTTTATTCTAATGAGGAGATAAGATAGGTACCAATGCAAAATAGAGTATATGTGTAAGCAACATTATCTGACAGTTCAATCTTGATTAATATAATGTTGTCATATACGGGTTACCAACTTTCAAAGGGCCTAAAACATTTATTCAGTACTAAAGCTCCTTGGACTACAGTTTAATCTTTCTTCGATGGTAGTTATGAAAAAAGAGCCAGGAAAGTTACTATTTATCAAATGGAGTCCTGTCTAGCTAAGAAAGAAGCGTGTGTGCTTCCTTCTGTTAAGCACAACATAGTGTTACAAATTTCTTACTGAAGATGCTTTTTTTGCTTTCCAGCACCTTCAGTAGTCATCCTGTCTTGTGAATAGCTCTGTCTCTGGTCTGAGTGTGGACCTTGCTAGTTAGAGTGTGGACCATGAGCCAGCAGTGCAAGACGTGGAAGCTTGTCAGAAAGGCTGCATCTTGAGCCCCTGCACTCACTGAATGAAGTCACAACCTGCATTTTCACAAAAGCCCAAGAGATTTGTATGCCCACTGAAATTAAGAGGCACGGGGTATAAATGGCCCTTCCCTCCCCTTTCTCATATTATCTTGGATTTCCTTCTTTGGTGGAAGCAATAGAAATGAATTGTTTGTGTGCTTTTGTTTCTGTTTGAGATTGAGAGAAATAGAACCATACAGTGTAAAAACCTCTTTCCCACGCAGAGGGACCTCCTGAAGCTGTATAATACCACTAATTGCCTACGGTATGAGCTGATGTTTCTAGATATGCCATATCTAGACATATGCCATGTCTCTGCCATGACACTATTATTCTCCCCCACTTACCTCCCCCTAGAATCAAATTAACCATCTGCATAACATCCTGATTACTTCAGCAGGAGAAGGAAAGGATGAGTTTGCAAACAAAGTGATGTTTTCAAGGCAGTCACTGTACTCCAATGACAGACACCTTACCAGGCATCCACCTGTGCTAGGCACTGCGCTAGTTGTTGGAAATAGAAGATCAATCTTTTGGGGGCTCTACCTTTAAAGGGACTGTTAGCCCATTAGGAATTATAGAGAATAAGATGGTGCTTGCAAGCAGTGAAGTCAGAGAGTTTACACTCCAGCCCCTGATGTTTACTTCCTCACTGTGTGTGTATCCTTAGACCAGTTACTGAGCCACACTCTGAGCCTCAGTTTTCTCACTGTAAAATGGAGATAATGACAGTGTGTTTTTGACAGAGTCATTGTGAGGATTAATTAAAACAATGCATGTTCAGGAGGTAGAGACCAACCTGAGCAGAGTGAGTCCCTGTCTTTACTAAAAAATAGAAAAAATTAGCCTAGCCTCGTGGTACGAAATCCCAGCTACATGGGAAGCTGGAAGCAAGGGGATTGCTTGTGCCCAGGAGTTTGAGGTGCATTGAGCTATGATGATGCCGCTGCACTCTAATCAGGGCAACAGAGCAAGGTTCTGTCTTAAAAAAAAAAAAAAAAAAAAGTAAAGTAGTTATTACACTAACAGGCATTCAGCATGTGTTATTTACAAGTAAGAGGGAATATAATTTGAGAAACATGGTAACAGAAGTGTGAATCAAGTTCCCTGGCAGTCGCATAGAAAGAAGTGCAGCCTAGGTTAGAAAGGAAATGTTGTAGAGAGTTTGCCAGAAGGTAAAACCTTTGAAGTGGATATTCAAGTTTTCCAAGCAGAGAAAAGATTAGAAACATTCCAAGCAGAGGAAATTTCAAATGCCCAATTCCAGCATTGTGAACATTTTTATCTGGATAAAAGTAAACAGTGTGGAGTGACCAGGATACAGAAAACTAAGGTGTAGAAAGAATGACTCAAAAAGTTTAACTGGGGCCATGTCATGGAAGGTTATTTGTGAAATTCTGAAATGTTTGAACTTTGAGAAAGTAAGAGAGGACCAATGAAGATTTTTAAGCAGGGCCATGTGATTCAGAGAAGTGAGATGGAAAAAAATGCATCTATGTTAGAGATGCTCCAATTTGTTCTCTCTTTCCTCAGCTCTCCTAAGCACCAGACACTGGTTTCTAGCTGGATGCAATAGTTGGATTTTCTCATATTCCAAAATCAATCTGGTATTCCCTATTCTGAAAAATAGCACGGCCATTCACTAACTTCATCAAGTTGAATATTCGTAGTCATTCCTGGGTCATCGTTTTCCAGGGCTCCTTCCTCCATTATCTCTCGCCCCCTCTCCATTCCACCTACCCTCTGCCCCAGTACTCCTCCTTCTGAAATTCTAAGTGGGACTTTACTTTTCACTCCTCACTATTACAGTTCTGACGGAGCCCTTATTTTCAACTTCCTTTAAAAAATATTCTTGAAACAACTTTGGACTTCATTAGTCCTTTATTGCTTTGAGCTCAGTATCCACATTCCATTCACATACACTTCCAGTTTTACCTCTGAATCTTAATCTTTAATCTGAAAACAGCTGGTGACTGCAACTAACACATTTAATTTTATTGAGTGGAATTGCAGAGATTTCTTGTGGGACATTATCTTAGAAGATTTCTTCCTAAATCTGCCACCTTCTTTGCAATTACTTGAACCAGCTGGATGGGAGAATAAATTGTTACTTAAAATGTACTGGTTTTTCTTGACAAGGAACTGCTTTGATTGTTTTGAATCTCTTACTTACCAAAGGTTGAAAGGGTATCCTCCGAAGCTGTTGGAAATGATCATATCAAGCTGTCATTGCCCAGATTTTGGATACAGTGACAAGAACACTGTGATAAAATTCTATAATTTACCTTCTATGTATTCCTGATACAGTAAAGCATATATGGCTGGTTTTCCAGATGGGTACCTGTATCTCTCAGGGTTTATTAGCAAACAGTTTTAAACTCTAACATGGTTCTCTCAGCCAGAGAGTGGACTTTGGTCTTCTTAGCTGTTCTATCTTTTGAGTATTCAGTTTAAGAAAACACACTGCACATGTAGAAAGGGACTAGATAAGTTGTTTCCAGGCAGAGTTCATCTACTTTTAAAAGGAACCCAAACTGTCAAGTATTTTTACTGCTGTTTTCAAAAATACCTACTTAGTTTATTACTACGTTCTTACAGAAAATACCATATGAGAGCCCAGTATATACAAATATACAATTGAAAAGTTAACAGAACACTTCAAAATGTTTTGCATTTTATAGGATTCTATTCTTCATTTTCTCTGTTATAATTTAACATTTCCCTGAAAAGTATCCTTGTTTTAATTTACTACTAGAAACAAGTTTTAGATATGATTAATCCTATAAATATAATAAATGAAGAAAAAGTTATATGTGTATAAATAAAATATCAAAGGCTGATGTTTATGTTTATTTTATATGTGTATGTATAAATATATATATGTATATGTCATATTGATAATTAAACTTAGCATGTGATAAAATAATATAAATAGTAAAATTGCTCCTTCAGAATTTGCTTTTGTAAGGTAAATTCATATCTTTGTGTGAATTTTAAATATGCTTGAAGATCACAGTAATTCTTTCAATAAGAGGGCCTTTATGAAGCTTTTTAAAAATAGAACAGAAAAATCGAATTCAAGTTATTAAGTTGCTAAATACATTCTTATATAGGCAAGGTAGTGGCCTATATACTTGCAGAAAGACTTTAGAATTGTCACTTAACTGTTACAGTTTATGGAGATTTGGCTTCAATGTATTTTACTAAGAATTTAGATACTGTTTGTAGATATTTCTTGGTGAACAATTATAGGCATTCCCCAAGTTACAAACAACTGACTGACATACAACTTGCACCTACAAATGGAGGCTGCTATAGGTAATCGGTAAATGTACCTGTTTCAGCTTACATACAAATTCATCTTAAGAACAAACCTATAAAACCTATCTTGATTGTAGCCCACGGACTGCCTGTGCTTTATTTTAAATTAGAAAAATAATCTTCCTTCATCAAGCAGGTGAAAGAGAAATCATGATTCATGAAAGTATTTTATTTTGTCTTTCAGACCTGAAGATTACCGGCTATAAGAGAATGAAAATTGCAGAAAATAGCAGGGAGGTGACTGAAACTTTCTTCTGCTGAGTGACTCTAAGCTACAGGGCAGAGTACAAGAACCGCTACAGCTCAGCACCTCGTACAGGTGCTGAATATTTGTGAGGAAAGGTCTGGAAGGATATTCCTTCAATAAGAAATTACAATAAAATATACTATTTAATAGAATTGTTTTATTATGTAATCTTACTTGAGTGTTTTACATGATAATAAGAATAAAATTGCTTACCTGGTTAACTTTTCAATTTTGCATTTAATGAATAAATAAACCGTATCTATAACCGTTATATGTTATATCCGTTATATCTATAACCGTTATATGTTCCCCCAAAATTCACATTTTTACAGAGACAGAATCTCTCTCTATCACCCAGGGTAGAGTGCTATTGAGTTATAGCTCACAGCAACCTCAAAGTCGTGGCCTCAAGCGATTCTCTTGCCTCAGCCTCCCAAGTAGCTGGGACTGCAGGCACCTATCATAGCACCTAGCTAGCTTTTTTATTTATTTTTAGATACGGGGTCTCACTCTTGCTCAGGCTGGTCTCAAACTCCTGAGCTCAGGCAATCTACCTGCCTCTGCCTCTGCCTCTGCCTCTGAGAGTGCTGGGATTACAGGCCTGAACCACCATGCCTCTCACTGCCTGCCCTTTTGCCACTGACAGTGTATGTAACAACCTGATCTGTCCACACCCTGAGAGCACAACCACAAGGAGCCCATTAAGAATTAGAGCTCCCTATAGGGGATTCCATCATGGAGGAAGGCAGGCCAGTCGGATCCTAGAATAGCAGCTCCTATTGAAGGAAAGTGAGCAGAAGGAGCAGAAGGGAACTTTCAAAAAGTAATGATTCTTAAGAAAAGGAACCCTAATTATTCCTAGAATTGAGTGGGAAGCACAAAAAGCTAACATATATTTTCTGTTACTATATGTGTCTATAAAGTGCTAATTAGTGCAGATAAATGAGAACTCAATCACCAAAATTGTATTTGTTGATAAGCAATTTTTCCCTAGGTGACGATGGGTTGGATACTACCAGATAAATGTGAGAGCATCATGACCTGGGAAGAAGATACAACACACCTTACCTCTCTTACCTCATTTTATCCGAGTGCACTACCTCTGTGATTTATCCCACTGTATTACAACCTTCCATACTTTCTCAGTAAAACATAAGTGGCCTATTATAGCTAGCAAAGAAAAAGCCTTAAGTATTCCAAAGTTTTGGCATAAAGAGAAAATGTGATGTTGTGAAAGCCAGTGAGCCTAAAGTAATCACACCGATGAACTTAGCAGGCAACACTAAAGACAAAAGAAAAGATTAACTTCCCAGTAATCTTCAGCTGTCCAGAGAACTGGGAACTGAAAAGTACTTGCAGTAGGTTGAAGATAACTATAAACCTCATGCAGCATTAATGCACTGTGTGTCATGATTTCATTTGGAGCCACACAAAAAAATTATAAAAGGGAGTAACTAACAAAGTTATATTTCTGTTATAAGCCAGTTTGAAGGAATGAAAAACAGGACAGTAAGCCACAGCTATCTTCCTGTTGCCTATATGTGTTTTCTTTCAAGACGTAAGCACTCAAGTCTTCTGCCCATTTTTAATAGGGTTGTTTTCTTGTTACTGAGTACCTTGAACATCTTACATATTTTAGATCCTAGCCCCTTATCCAATTTGTGGTTTGCAAGTATTTTCTCCCAGTCTATGGGTTATCTTTTCATTCTTAATTGTTTCCTTTGCTGTGCAAATACTTTTTAGTTTGATGCAATCCCAATTGTCCATTTTTGCTTTCATTCTCTGTGCTTTGTGGGCTAAACCTACACAAGAAATCATTGCCTACGCCAGTGTCCTGGAGAATTTTCCTTGCGTTAGTAGTTTTACAGTTTCAGGTCTTACACTTAAAGCTTTAATTCATTGTCTTGTATTCACGTGAAGGGTGAGAATACTTGTATTCACGTGAAGGGTGAGAATAGGGTCCATGTTCATTTTTCTGCATGATATCCAGTTTTCCCAACATGATTTATTGAAGAGACCGTCTTTTCCCCTGATTTGCATTCTTGGCACTCTTATCAAAAATTAATTGACCTTCAGTGTGCATTCATAGCTCAGCTCTCTGCCCTGTTGCATTCATCGATATGTCTGTTTTTATGCCTGTGTCATGTTGTTTTGATTATCATAGCTTTGTGATATATTTTGAAATCACGTTGTGTGATGCCTCCAGTTTTCTTTTTGGGCAATATTTCTTTGGCTATTTGGGGCCTATTGTGGCCCCATGTGAATTTTAAGATTGTTTTTCCTGTTTCTGGGAAGAATGATACTAGAATTTTTGAAAGGGATTGCAGCTGTACATTATTCTGTGTAGTATGGACATTTTAACAATAGGCTTCTAATTCATGGACATAGGATATCTTTCCGTTTATTTGGAAACAAGACGTGTTTCCTAGAGGTGTTTATAGTGAAAGAGTGTGGTTTTGAGCTATGAGGAATGGCCTCATATGAGCTATGAAGAATTTCTAGCTTCATGGAAGAAAGAGCATAGATCTTTCATAGATATCTGTTCTCAACACAAAGAAGGACTATTTAAGGTGATGGATATGCTAGCTAGCCTGTTTTGATCATTCCACAACCATGTATTGTGGAATGTGTTACACGTATTAAAATATCACATTGTACCCCATAAATATATATGATTATTTGCAAGAATAACTTTTTAAAAGAACTATGATCTTCTTCCATGAAGCTAGAAATTCCCCATAGCTCATGTGAGACCATTCCTCATAGCTCAGAAGCTACAATCTTTCATTGTAAGCACTTCTAGGAAATTTCTGTATCTTGTCAAAATAACATCCTATATTTACTATGGTAATACTTTATCAGGAAATTATGATGTTTAGAACTGTGGTAGCTTTTTTTTTTTTTTTTACCATATACTGACAAGACTTCAAGTTTTTAGTTTTTTGCCCCAAATCCATTTTACCATAGCCTTGTTATTTTTGGAATGCAAAATTCCATCATGCAGGATTTTTAAGAATGCAAATATTACATTACAGGACAATCAACTGTACTCACTGTAATTATTGGCTTAGCACGCCCCCCTGCTAGTCTGATTTCTCTCCCAGAGTCCTAGCAGTTCTCACCTCCCCAACTACAGAACACAGGGCCACAGGGAAGATACTATACAGTAAGTCTGGTGTGATGTCTGGGTTGGAGTAGGGAGCATCTCACTCTAATGCTTCCTAAACGATCATTTAGCAACTGTTGTCAGAGTCTTCCTCATCTCCAGGCATAGAATACCTCAGAGTTTTAATCATGACCTAGCACATGGACCAAGATAAATCTAAGTTTTAAAGCACTCTTTACAACTATTCTTTGCCCAGACTTCTATCCTTTCCTTATCCTAATTCCTCTCTAATGCAAAATGGCTACTAGCAATTATGATTGGTGAGAGTAATAAATAACATCTCTTGCTTTAGACAAGCTGAAGCATATGCTGGCCCAAAGCCTTGGTTGATGGTGGTATATATTTGTTTCTTATAGCGAGAGGGTCTCAATATGTTGCCCAGGCTGGTCATGAAGTCCTGGCCTGAAGTGATCCTTCTGCCTTGGCCTCCCAAAATGCTGGTTTTATCAGTACCACACCCTGCCTAATCCTACCATCTTTAAAAGAGATGTAGGGCAGAATTTTCTACTTAATAAGAGTTTTACTGAGAAGGTTTAATGTGGATGAAGGAGGTTTTCAAAATTGCATGGACACTGCAGTTTATCAGATTTCTACTATAGTTTCTCTCCTTTTTTGCCGATTCCCTCTAAGCCAGGTGTAGACACTGTCACTATGTATATAACTCACCTTTTTTCTATGCTGCAATTGACTGATTTGTTTTCCTAACTTCTCTTGGAAAAGGGGGTTAGTACCACCTTCAGCCAAGAACAACATTAACTCTCCAGGTCTCTCCTGGCTAAAAATTTCCCCATGGAACAGGTAGCAAGGTCTGAGTCTACAAAACCTAGAAGCCCCGGGAGAGATTCTGCTGCCAATCTCTACAATGCGGAGTTTGCATTGGATAGAACCCTATTTAAGAAGGCCTGATCTTTCCAAGACAGACATTAAGGCTCCATTTCAACTCAAGGTCTTGCAGAGGAATAGTATTTCTCCCATTCTGCCCAAAAACCTAAATAGGAGGGTTGGGTAGTTGCAGCATCACTACTGCTCAGAGCTTCACCTTAGAAGAACGTGTATCTGAGATTGACTACCTATAAAGCTTACAATCAGCTCCATCTGAAGGCCAACTTTTATTAAAGTAGCTGCTGGAAAGGTGAAGATCTATTTTCCACGTGAAGACAGCACAAACAAGACCTCTGACGGAGGCACGCATTTGTATCAGTGCCATCTGGTCCACGGAAAATTCTGATTTCAAACAAATCTTTGTTTCAAGACTGAACTCTGCTTTCACTTTTCCATCCCAAAGTTAATACCTCTGAAAATCTTGCAAACATTGCTAGAAGACTGTTCTGTTTGCTGTGGGACACCTGTGCTATTAGATTGATGTTATGGAGCTCCAGCCCTTCCACCTGTATTAAGTTGTTTAGAATCAACCCTTTGAAATTTTGATACCATTTGGCATCTTCTTTAGCAATCACAAAACTTAAAAAGAGTTTAGCTATTTAGAGAAAATTCTGAGTAGAAAGCTTCTGTCTCTTACTTTTTGGCAAAATCACATAGTTCAAATATTTGTATAACCTGCTAGAAGATTATTACTAGTTATTTTACTACCAGAAGGCTGTTACCAGCATAATGTATGCACAGAGCCAATGAATCATGGAGACATGTGAATATATGTGCTCTTCAGAAAATGTAATCTGCAAGTCTAAACCTTGCTGCAGAGATGAAGTAGCCAACTCTCAGCAAGGGAGCAGCTGCTACATGTCTTTCAGTCATTCAACCAGCATTCATGTCCCACAAACTATCATAGGTGTTTGAGACGAGTATGTGAGTTAAAAAAGTTTTCTGTTACCATGAGATATATTTTGGTGAAGAGAGGCAGATAACAAACACGTATGCAATATTTAAATGATATGAAATGTAAGTTATCGACAAGTTATGTTAGTAGGTATTGTGTGGGATTTCTCAGCTATTGCCACAATAATCCCCCATGACACCACTCAAAACTTTTACATGGTTATTGTTATTTGTTTTTTCTCATGCGCTCACCTCCTCCAAACTGTAGTTGGGTCCAGGTCTAGCCCATGTGGCCTTGGCCTTCCGTAGGCCAGCAGCTACCTGAGGCATGGTCTCAGGGTGAAATGCAGAGGACAAGAGAGTGATCCTAACTCGGCAGGTGTTTCAAACTTCTGTTTGCATATGTGCACTGACACATTCCACAGGCCAAGGTAAGTCAAAGTCAGGGGCTCGGGAGGTAGTCACTTAGCAGAGAGGTGGTGGAAAGGGGTGTCGTCAGCGCCACACACAGGACAACAGCCAGCACGCAAATTGGAAGTACAAGCTTGCAAGAGGCAAGCCACCTCTGCAATGGCTATTTATTGAGAGGATAACAGGTGTGGGGAGTGCCCAGCAATCACGTACAAGGGCCACGTGCTCAAGGATCGCCACGTGCTCTTTCCCCACAGACTCGACTCCCACACTGAAGCACCACAAATGTTCAAGGTCCAACACCTGCTCACTAATGAGTGACCCATCTCATCTCATTCCCAGAGCACTGAGCTACCTGAGGGCTTGTCCCTGGCAGCAAAACATCTCTGGGCTTCGGGCGGCACCTGTGGCTCAAAGGAGGAGGGCGCCAGCCCCATATACCGGAGGTGGCCAGTTCAAACCCAGCCCCAGCCAAAAACTGCAACAACAACAACAAAAAAAAACCCTCTGGGCTTCTACAAAGGGGTAGGATTGAGTGGATTTTAACAAGTTAAGGAACATATGCACAAAAACTCCAAGATGAGTAACGAAGCAGGTGATTTCTTCTAAACACATCTGATTGTGCTGCAGTTAGGGCCTCCTTTGATAGGCATTATTTTGTTTTAAATGGGTAAATGTTAAAATTTACAGAAATGGTGTACAAGCCACAATCTGGTACCCAGAAATGTCATTATTCATCTATGTAGAAATATCACAGCCAAAACTGTCAGCCTGTTTTCATACTATCCTGCTGCTGGGCAAAGGCGCTGCTGAGCTACTGGTCACTTTTATCAGCCCCCATCCTTGAGAGCCATCTTTAGTTGAGTCAGTATAATCCCAATTCCTTCAGAAAGTACCTGCAGACACATGGACAACAGATAATATTTAAGGAGACGACAAGTAAACTTCCCTAAAGCTGTAGAACGTGTACAAATTCTTACTGCCCCCTGCACAGTCAGCTTTTGAATTGCATCCAGTTTTCTAGCATTTCTGTTGCTCACAGATTAGAGCTGTGGCTCTCTACAGATTTGATAAAATACATTCATACTTGGGAGTGGATTCAGAGATAGAACATGCTGACAACACTCCAAGAATATGAGCAGGCAGCCGGCGTCAAAGGAGATTTCATTAGTAGGATGTCTACTTGTGGTGTCCAACTCTGATAACTGGAATGTTTGTTAAAAAAAAAAAAAAACCTTTATTTGTGAAGTTCAATCCTTTCAGCCTCCAAACTTTCCAGTTCAAAGGCATGCTAACAACATACATATGAAACAAGGACAGGTAAAGTGAAAAGACATGAACTTTGAAAAACCCCAATTCTCCTCAATGTATCTATTCAGTAGTTGAACACATTCAGATGATAATGATTTCTCAGAGGGAAAGCTGAACTGGTTGACAGTTTTGTAACATGGTGTTTACAGCTTAACCAAGATTCAGTTTTATCAGGATTCACTGAATTTGGGTCAGATCATGGGATCCCCCAAAAAAAGAGATAAATGTCTTCAATAATTATATTTCTTTTTTCTTATTTTTGTTTCATTACCATGAAGAATTCGTTTTATATCTTAATATATTTTTACTAATCTGGATTTCATTGTAGAACTTATTTTAAGGTAGGTTAGTAAAGTTGAATTTTGCTGTATTGCTCGTGGATTTTTTTAATCAATAATGTAAATGAAATTAAAAATAAAATGTGATTACTGTGGCCAACATGTTTTTATTACATAGTAAGATACAGAGAAAAATTGAACCATTAGTAGCTACATTTATAAATGTTATCAGAACAAGTAAATCATTCTACCACTCCTGAGAGTACATTTAGTCTGTTATCCCTCTTATCCTGCTTTTAGAATTATCGTTGGCTACCATATCACTATTTTTAAAAACATCATAACTTTCCATTCTAACTGACGTAGCATTGGAAACAGTGATGGAGAGGGCTCATTTGCTCTCGACAAGCTCAGTATAGGGAACTTATCCCTGATGACTCTCTTTCCTTCATTCAACCGTATCCCTAATTATGATGATATTAACATGGTAATATTTTTTAAACTCAGACTTAGTGTAAAATATTTTGTGATTTTCCAATAACGTCTTAAGCTTCTATGAGCATACCCTTGTTGCAAAATAGTTTTCAAACAATATGGAGATATGAAACATTAACATTTAAGGGAAATATTTTGCTTTAAAAAGTGAACACTCCTTATAACCCCACATCCAGGAGGTAACTGGATAAGTGCTGCAGTTGATTCATTCCATTTTTTCAGTATGGATAGATGCACAGAATAATAGCTAACTACTATACATACTGTTCTCAGATTCGCTTTTTTTCACTGAATGGTATATTTGAATTTCCGGGTCAGCCAAATTTTAATGAAATGATTTAGCCACATAACTAATGTAAAACTACTGCACGTATATTCCTTTACTTCATTTTAGTTAATGGGAGAGTTATTCTAAAGAGCATAGAATAGCCAGGCTTTGTGGCAGAGCTCTCCACAAGGGGCTTGCCTAGCGCAAACGAACCCTTTCCATCAGTGTTTCCAATGCCACATCAAATTAGAATGAAAAGTTAGGGCTTTTTTAAACTAAATATTTTGGTTCATACCTTGGAAACCTCCATGCTGTATTTGAACAGCCCTTCTGACTGGGGACGAGCTCAAAGGGATTCAGCCCTCCCCAGCTGTCCCAGCTACCTTAGTCACCCAAAATTATTCCTCCCTGCTTCATCCTGCTCAAGTCCCTATCTGCCACTAAAAATGGACTTGAAAAAAAAGCAGAAAAACCTCAGAGCGAGTGTGCCATTCTAAAGTCATTCTTTCTCTGCACTCAAGTTTCTGTCTCACTTAACGAAATTACCAGTCACCTAATATCCCAAACTTGAAATGCTGAAACCATTCTTACCTCCCTGGTGTCACTTTCCTGGATCCCGCCAGTTATCAAGTTTTGCCCCTAATACTGTTTCAACAGACCTTAGAGCTGGCTCTTCCCCTTCTTCCCCCTGCAGTGTTGTGTCCAGACCCTCATGGAAACTGCTGCAACAGGCACCATGGTATGTGCAGACAAGGGTGTGTAAACTTTGGGGAAAATCAGAGTTAGAATCTTCTAGTTAGAATCTTCTTTGCCTCTTCTACGTAACTGCTATCACCCTGGACATGCTACCTACTTTCCACGTTCCAACATTTGTCCAAAAAGGGAATACCTACCTTAAGTTGTGAAAATCAACTTAACACAAAATGCCCAGGAAGTCTTCATTAAATGTCTTTTTCCTTCTTCAGTCTTTGCCCATCCTAGGCTATCTTGTATCTATGAAAATGTGCCCCACATAATAACTCCTATAAATCATTCACCTGCTCACTGACTTCCTGTTGACTTCAGGTAGAAATACGAACCTTTTAGCAGAGAATTGACCTTTCACAACCTGTTCCAAGCTCCCTTCCCCACATTGATTTAATGGAGAAAGTTCAGGAACTCTCACAGACGCTCGAGCACGTGGCTGAACCCATGGCAGAGATGCCAGATGCTAATCTTCATCTCAGAGGAATGAAGAACAGTAAAAAGAACAAATAGTCTGATGGATGGATAGAAAGTATGCGTGGGTAGATGAAAGAATACATGAAAACGTGAGTAAATACATTTAGAGGGAGACAAGGTTTCAATTCTTTGCTTGCGTCTGGAATATTTAATAAATCTGAATTTTCAAGCTTCTGTAGAAGCTGATCATTCGCTTCTAGGTATTGCTCATGTCTCCCAAGTTTTCTGCCTCATACCCGGAGATAACTCTTCCTACTGCAAGCAGAACATGTGATTTGCCCCCTATTATAGATGAAACTGTGTGTATGAGGTATTTCTTAGGAGTATTCTAAAAAAGTTTATTAAGCAGCCATCAAGTGTGGAGCACACCCTGAGCAGGCTGAGACCTCAAAGAAGGCACCCAATACAGGAGCACAGAAGTTAAAGAATTAACTAGAAAGGGGGACTCTGTACCTTGGTTGTCAAAGTGGCTATGGGAGGGGTTCAGACTTCCTACAGGAAGAGGAGCCCCAGGTGAGTCTTGGAGGTTAAGTAGGTCACTTAAACCATGCAGAGGCAGAGAAGAGGGACGCTCCAGGTGAGGGAAGCACGTGGCAGATACAGAAACAAGAGAGGGCGTGCAGGGAGGGTTCTGCAGCTAGTTCGTGGTGGCTGTGGTTTGGGAAGTACCGGATTAAAAGATCTATTTCAGCTTATTTAATTAAAAATAAAATATGAATGACCAAGTACAAGAATTTGTGGAAAGAAAAAAAAAGGATAAATTCCCCCAGAAGACAACATTTTGTTCCCCTCATCCCCACCTTCCCCCCAGCCTTCAGCCCTTACATGCTGATGACTCCTAAATTTCTGATAAATATTATCTGCATCCACCCAGTTGCTTATACCAGAAACTTGGGTTATCCTAGATAATGTCCGTTTCTCATCTCTATTTCCAGTGGATGAATGAGCCCTGTTATTTCCACAAGCCTTGATCTGTCCTGTATTATCTGTCACCAGGCCACTACAATGGCATAACTAATATTTTTTCCTCTGCTGCAATCAGTCCTCTCCAGCCCAGTCTCCACTGTGCAACCAGAATGATCTGAAAATAGTGCTTTTCAAGCTATGCACACCGATCACTTGAGGGACTTAGAAAAAAAAAATGCAGATATATAGTTCTCCACTGAGACAAATGAAACAGAATCTTTGGGGGCTCCCCAGAATCCAAGAATGTGTACTGACATAGCCCGACCTCTACCCTTTTCTGCCATTCAAGTTTAAGAAGCACCATTATGTGAGGCAGAGAAGCTTGAAGGTTAAGAGCAGATATCTTTAACCAGAATGCCTACCTTTGAGTTCTAGCTGTGTGTCCTTGGGCAAGTAACTTAACTTTTCTGTGCTTCTGTCTCCTTGCTGGGAAAACTAGGATGATAGTGAACTGGCTCTGAAGTCACTGTGAGGGTCAAATGAGTTGAAATGAACCTGGTAGCTTTTACCGCTTCTCTTCTGCATCCTCACACGTGGGAACGCTGTACTTCCCCCCCATGCTAAATGTGGCCGTGGGATTTACTGAGGCCCAAGCAGCATGTATGGAAGGAATGTGTGGAGCAAGGATTCAGGGGAGTCCCTATGAACACAGATGTGTCCACGACAGCAGCAGTGAGGAACATGGAGTCTGGACATGGAGGGCAGCTGCCCTGCTCTCTTAGGTGAGCAAGAAATAAATGTGTGCTGTGCTAAGCTCCTGAGATGTTAGGAATTGTTAGCACTGCATACCTAGCCCAGCCTAACTGACACAGCTTCAAAGTCCTATAGTAACTGCTCAGGGACACTTAATTTTCCCTTTACTGACTTAAATTAGGCACCAGATCGTGTCACTCCTCTGTTGACAACTCCTCAATTGCTCCTAATGGCATTTAACATCAGATGTAAATCACTGACTTGGAGCCCACAGGCAGGCTTGCTGTGGCCTCCAGCCTCACCCTGTCACTTCTCCATTCACTCGCCTGACAACAGGCCTTCTTTCAGTCACTGCCCCCCACACATGACACATGCCTTCATGACAAAGGGCCCTGGTACTTGACAAACACCGGGCTTTTCCCATCTTCATGTCTCCAGTTAAATGTCAACCCCCAGGAGAGGCATTTTCTGTCCCCACAATTTGAAGCAGAAGCTCCTTTCCCCGCTCCTCCTCCTCATTCCTGTCTCTGAGTTTTTCACATTATTCATCGTGATTGGTAATTTTATTTGTCTGCTCATGAGTTTCTTGTGTCCCCCCATACCAGAAAGGAAATGCCATCAGTACAGAGCCCACATCTCTCTTGCTTCTGACTTTATCCTCAGAACTAAAACCGTCCCTGGTACACAGCACTATCAGATATGGAAGGACGAGTGGGCAAAGAGGTAGAAATAAAGAGGAAAAAGAGGTTGCCTTGGAATTCAATGATGGTGCTTCTGAACACTAAATATTACCCTACAATGACTATTCTCCCTCAAAATTGACTTGGCAACAAAAGAGATGAAAATCCTGAACAGTAAGATCGTTTTTGAATGAAATGATGCTTTATTATTTTCTGAGAATAGTGTAAACTATACATTAAGATAGAAGTGTATTTCTGCCAATTTAAGTCAATAAAAATGCACTTCAAAATCATCTTTTATTATAGGCAATTTATTATAGGCAACGTGTTTTATAAACACAAAAATCCAGAATCTGAGTTATACCTTTTACTTAGAACACTTCACTCAATAAAAATCTGATAAATTTGGTCCAAGTGATGACACAATCCAAACTAATGAAACTCCTGCAGCTTAAATAAATAAATTTAGATCACTACATAAAGTCAAAGCCAAGTGTATTAGTACAATATAAGAATGATGTGAATAGGGCTAGGCACAGTGGTTTATGCCTATAATCCTAGCTCTTTGGGAGGCCACGGCAGGAGGATCATGTGAGACCAGAAGTTTAAGACCAGCCAGGGCAATAAATAGCAAGACCACGTCTCTACAAAAAGTAGAAAAATTAGGTGTGGTGGCACATTACTTGGGAGCCTGAGGCAGGAGGATGCTTAAGTTCAGGAATTTGAGGTTGCAAGGAGCTATGATGATGGCACTGCACTCCAATTGAGATCCTATTCAATTAAAAAAAATTATGTGAATGGACTTGAACCTCTAGTAATTTATATATCACTGTTTATAGCAAACTTTGTGTCTTTTGAATGACACAATATCAGACTATTTATGTCCAAGGGCCAAAAAGTACAACATACAGAATATCCTTCCCTGTACTTACTCACTAAATGTTACCAGCTGAGAAATTTGAGACACAAAGGTAGGAAGTGACTAATCACACATCCTAGTTATTGAAGATATTGAGGCGTTCTCTCAGATGATTCTGGGTCAGGCTGTCTTGACTGGTCTTGTGTAAGTGCAAGTCTCCCTTCCCCTATGTCCTGCTTTCTCTGGTGGAATCATACACCATAACTGAAACGGAGTGGCTGAGCGTCATCTGTTCACTCTCTTCTTCCATTCCCTATAAAGTCACCAAAACCCGATTTGTGCGGATCCCCAAATAGACCTTACTGTTTGAATCCTTTGGATGAAGAGGGCTTCTTGCACCTGTGATGGGAACCAAAAACCAGGAGATCCTTAGGAGAAGAGACGGTCAGAGACCCTGGTGATCAGACAGACACTATCCTTCTTACTAGACTTTTCCTGCTTCACAAAGAATTCCGGTTCTCATTGTAAAGGATCCCATTCCTACTTTTTGAAATTAGTTGTTACTAGGGTGATGTTACAGAGGACAAGAAGTGTACATTAAATTTAGGTTTCTTTTTTATTTCAACTAGCAAATAATAAAACTCAAATCTTTCTCAAATATGTAGATTTTTCCTTTGTAACCAAAAGACAGTGTATAGTTTCAGGGTCTATGAGATTCGATCTCATTTCCTCTCTGCTTTCTGGGATTTTATAGTCTCTTCTCAATACCAGAAGATAGATGGGCTCCTCAACTACTGGTAAACATTTCTGTAGTGGCAGTTATGCCTTAGCACTCCTTTGCTGCCTGGTAGATTATAAATGAACAATAAAATTCTGGAGTCTCTTAGTCCCAAGTCAACTGCTTCTTCCGTCAAGCTTCCTCCTCACTCAGAATGAATGAATGAGTGAATCAATGAATGAATGAAAGTTTGAACATTGACCTTAAAGAAAGCAACTACTGTTTTTCTAGTGCACATTCAACTAAGACAAGAAAAGTTTAAGGTGAGATTGAGAAATGCAGCAAAAAGAATCCACACAGGTTGTTTTGAATTTTTATTTGCTTACAAAAGAGGAGGGAAATAGGTTTGTAAAAATTTATCTGCATGTACAAAGTAATCCCTGTAGATGAGGAGAGGCAGCCCCTGGAACATACTGCTGGATAAATTGTTCATCAGAATTGGATCTCTGTGCATCAGAGGTGGTGGAAAGTCACTATTTTGCATCAGTTAAAAAACACTGAAGAAAAACTAAATCTATCTTTAAAATTACCAAATTCACAAAGGTTATATTCTAATTCTAACACTTTGGATACCCGTGAAACCAGTTACCAAGTAATCTGAGAGTTGGACAGATCAATTAAGCAAGAGGTAGTTTCTCCAATAATGTCCCTTTTTCCTTTTCAGCAAAGTCATTCCCACGATGGTAGGAGTAAATGGGATAATCTTTGACTCTCTTTGAATTCTCATGCTGGTGGGGCCCCATTTCCCTCAAACGCAATCATATCTATTTTGTTCATCTTAGAACTTGAGAAAAGATTCCAGCATTTATTTTTTCCAATTCTTTTCTGAGCACTCGTCTCTGGAAAAACAAATTATCTAGCATGCCATGAAAACAGCCAAGGGTAATCATTTCTGTGGTATCATAGATTAAGGGAATTTTTTAAAAAATATATTTTTTGTTAATAACAATAATATTAACATTATCCAAGGAGATTTAGGCTGCTGAAATGAGCCCCCGCACAGTACCGTACAAACCATAGGACAGTATTTTCTCAATTAAGGTTCCTTTAGAGTTCCTGCAGTGGGTCTTCCAGTTTCTCCTGAGGCTGTCAGATCCCGGGGCCCCACAGCTCCATGGCTTCCAGCTCATCTTGGACAGGGGTGAATTCTGGCTGATCCGGATGGGGAGCTAAAGAGGAAAAGTGGGGGTGGGGACTCGATAGGACCCAGAAACCACAAATTGATATTCTCTCCTCCCACAGGTCCTGAGAGACACAGAGATATCCTGCTGGGTAGAAAGCAGCAGGTGCCTTAACCCAGAACGCCCCTTGCACCTTCCCAAGGAAGTTTCAGACAGTTAGTCAAAGGAGAAAGGGAAAGACATGTTAAGAAAATCGTTAGAAAATTAGAATCACAGCCAACTGCTTAAATATCAAGTTTTATTTACAAAAGAAACCCTGAAAACTCAGAAGAGTTAGAAAAGAAATATAAATTTTGGAAACCAATCTCGTGTTAGAGGTCCATCACCAGGAAAGCGCAGGGAGGGTGGGGTGAGCAGTGAGGAAGATGCCCACCCACCTTGCGTGGAGGTGGGGAAGAGGAGGAGGCACTGGTGAGTAACTTTATTAGGGAGTTTGGGCTAAGTTCTTGGCTCCAAATAGAAACCTTTAACTAGGCTGATATGGAGCAGCCAATTTCCATTATAACTGACATTTATGATTTGGTTAAGTTCCAAGGTTATCACTCCGTTGTGTTTAGAGCGGGGTGGGCGAGAGGTCTAAAGTGGGAAGGCAGGGAAGCTGGTGAGGCGGGAAGCGGAGTGTCTGGAGTTAGGGGGATGGGCTGGGAGATGTGGTCAACAGGACAGTTCTGTATCTATAGCCGAATGCCCAGGCCAATGGAAACAGAGTGGAGGATTTCCACTTCAGTGCTGGTAATCATTGTAGGGGATCAGATCTTTAATCAGGTACAGGAGGATGTGAGAGAACAGGGAGGGAAAAGATGAACAGAGAAAAACACATCAGCAAAACTTTGACCCAATTCCTCTGGGAATTAAGGTTAAATTTCTCCTGAAGCAGAAAATATAAATTCATTTAACTGGTAAGTTCATTGCCTCCTAGCAGTCGCTACACCTCTCTCTGGACGCTTCCCAGAGCGACTATGGCAGAAAAAGGAGCCATGGCACAGCATGCCAACATGCAGACTGCGGATGTTTTTAGGAAGCTTAATCTTTCAGGCTGGTAGTGAGGGATGAGGCAAGGACAGCATGGTGGCGTCTGTTTCCTCTTAAAAGTATCCTTGGTCACCTGAAATGCATGTGGTGGGCAAGTTATCACCCAAAAGAATCTAGGAGGCTCTAATTATGGGGGAAGTTTGATGTTTCCCCAAAACATGAGTAAAGTTTTACAGGACATAGCAGTCTCATTCTCACAGTTGCATAGAATGGAGGTGCCAAAAGAATGTTCAACCATGTCCCCCAAATGAACGAATATGAGATCAGAGGCCGAGTCTGTGGAGATCACCATTTGAGAGCAAGGATATGCTATTAGATATGCTATTGTTTGGAAATTCCTCTTAAGGTTATTAAAAGAGCAGCCTCTATAGTAATTTGCACTTTATAGAGCATGTCTCTGGATAATTTAAGGTAGTGAGGAGTCCAGGCTCTGCTTCCTCCCCGTAACTGGCCTCTTTGCTTTGCGTCACCTCCCCATTTGGGTAAACCCACAGTAAAATACTGCTCAAAGCCCTCAGGGGAAGCACTCACCTCCCACTCCATAGGAAGAACACGACGACGGGTCGCAATATCCAGGCTGACCGGAAGGACCTTGTGGTCCAGGAATCCCCAGGTGACCTGGTGGACCTCTTGGTCCAGGGGACCCAGGGGGCCCAGGGCTGCCAGGACGGCTCTCTCCTGAAGGTCCTAGGAAGCACCCACAAGTGGAAATATTTAGAGAGTGAGTTTTGAGATGAACAAGAAGTAAACTGTTACAAGAAGTAACCTGCAATTGAGATAATCTACTTCTCTGGACTTACTGGGCTTGTTTTCATAAACTAGATTCCCTAGGAGAGGACCACACTGTAATCACACATTCTCCTGTAGGTCAGTGATCCTAATTGGCTCAGGAAAGTAGGAAGCAAAATATATTCTTTTTCTATTGCCTTTTGGATATGAAAAGAATATTCTACTCTCAACCTGTATGGAGCTTTTGTTTCCCAATGCAGTTCCTTAGGAATCCAACGTATGGATGTGCCCACGCATGAACACACCCAGATCTCATCCCTAGAATTTAGTTAGAACAGCCAAGCAAGGGCAGTGCCCATGCTTAGTGGGTAGGGCACCGACCACATACACGGAGGCTGGCAGGTTCAAACCCAGTGCAGGCCAGCTAAACAACAATGACAACTGCAACAAAAAATAGCTGGGTGTTGTCCTGGGCACCTGTAGTCCCAGCTACTTGGGAGACTGAGGCAAGAGAATCACAGAAGCCCAATGGTTTGAGGTTGCTGTGAGCTGTGACACCATAGCACTCTACCAAGGGCAACATAGTGAGACTCTGCCTCAAAAAAAAAAAAAAAAAAAAAAAAGAACAGCTAAGCAAATCAGTACTGGCTTATAGCCTTAGATAACTAAAATAAATTTGAGTCTGAAAGGAATTATTCTGGAGGAGATTACTGATAAGTCTGAAATTCAATCCAATATCAACCCAATATCTTTATCCAAAATTTCATTAGGCTAGTTTACATTAACTGAGAACTTAGATTGCATAAAAATGGAAGAGGATTAAAACTGTGAATTTAAGAAGTAGATCAGCGTGAGTTTTTTGGCTTGTACGCTTGCATGTTTTTAGTCCTACCTTCCAACAGTGTTTACAAGGCATTCTTCAACTCAACTGAAAAGTGGGAACAATCACCTTGCATCTGAATAGTGTAATGGCTCTCACATCCATTCAGCTCCATTCAATCAACACTCACCAACTGCAATTCTGTGTAACGCGTGACACTAGATCAGTTCCTCATACCATCCCTAATAACAGAAACATTCACACTCAAAACGAATCCACCGCATTAAGGGCCTCTTTTAGGAAGAGTATATTCCCAAGTCAGTATAGATTAGACTTGAAAATCTGTAAAGCATTTGATTCAATGTGGCTGAGACAGAGATTATAAATACATAAGAAGACTGCAAATTCATAATTCCAATAACAAGCCTGATCATTTGGAGAGCGTTCTAAAAGCACATAATACACAAAGCTAAAACTTTCACAAAACTCATTCAGTAAGACTGTGATGGCAGGAACAGCCTGTGCCCACAGAACACCTCTGTGCTCCTCTAGATTTCCTGTCTCCCTTGCAGTTCATTTGGGCCACGTGACCAGTTCCAGACAGTGAAATAGAAATGCAAGTGACTTATCATTCTGTTTAGGAAGTTAGACTGATGTGCCTTGTCTTGGAGGCCATATGATTCATGATGGAGGTCACAGCTTCCCAAAGGAAGGAGGGCTACCCTACCCCATCAAACTTTGTGTGAGTGTAAAATAAAGCTCCAGTGTGTCAACCCACTAAGTACTCAAGATTTATTTGTTACTACAACACAGTCTATCCTAACTCATGCAAACAATAAGATCCCTGACTATGCTATAACTTTTTGGTTTTATATATTGGAAGGATTGTGGTTAACAAATTAGCCTCTCAAGAAAATGACTCAGAAATACAGACATTTCAGTTAGATACAAGATTATAACATGGCTTTTTTCTTTACCTACAAGGTCAAGTAAATATAAAAAAAATTGTTGCATCTTCCTGTTTCTTATTGGGTAGAAAGATTTACCTGCTGGTCCCGGGGGGCCTCTTGGACCTTGGGTTCCAACGCCTGGACTTCCTTTTTCTCCCTTGTTACCAGTTAGACCTGTTCAAAATAAATATATTTTTTAAATATATTCTCTTTAAAATGAAATTGTTGTAGTTCTTTTTCTGGGGGTTCAAATGTACTCCTCTGATGAAGAAAATAAAGTGGATTAGTTTGGGGTTATAGGTACCATGGGACTTTCAAATTAAATTCTGACACTGGTAGTTTAATGCCAAATCCCACGCTGTATCTGAATGTGTAGTCTGCATTTGCTATCCTGCAAGTTAATCTTTCTCCTTCCTACTGAAGTGGTTCAGCCTGCCAGAAACTGGCCTATGTCTTTGCATAAACCAGGCCATTCAACGTATGCAGTTGGCACTCCCCGAGTAACACAATAGAAATCACAAGTGAACACGTCTAACATTTTCCTTTTGGTCCACCCTCTAATGTATCTGCAAAAGGCATGAATTATAATTAGGCAGCAAAGTTCTGAGGCGCGTGAGTTTCCATTAAAACTTGGAAGCTTCAGAAAAGCCTGTGTTTGATTTGGCTGATTCAGCCCCATAAAAATCTAAACCAATTCATGTTTCTTTTCCATAGAGCAGACCTCTATTTCCAAATAATTTATAGTACTATTAACAAACTATACATTTTCACCGGCAAACAACAAAGTAACATACATGAACTCTGACACCTCATCATCTAAACAGATCCGATCACAAGATCACTTGACAGATGAAAGCACCTGTCTTGAGGCCCAAGACAGACTTGCCTTAGCCTAGAGGTCTGGGTTACCCTGGCTCACATCAGAGAAGGTCTCTGCTGTCTGTTTTTCATATGCAACAATGCTTGGGAATAGCGGAATGCAGAAATGCCTCTCTGTTTAATTACACCTACTGAAAAATTATGTGGAACTGGCAAAGCCTAGAAGGAAACACAGATATAATAAAGGAAAATAGCCAATTTGACTAGCAGATGTGGAAGGGATTTAAAATTTTTATAATTACAAGTAACTTTCATTTTTGCTGGAAATATTATGCAACATACTGCAGGCAAATTAGAAGATATAACAAGCAAGGATCCAGCTCTTAAAAATCATCACTGTTAACATCTTAGTTTATACTTTCCAGAAAAGAAAAAAAAACAAACAAGGTGTTCATATAGCTTTTTTTCCTGAGAATAGTTGATAAAGAAGATTCTGGTGAGTTGCTAATGGGATTTTGTTTTTTGCTCATTGGTTTGGTTTACACTGCCCATATAATGGGTGCTCCTGATTTGAACCTTTGGTGTCCTCTGTGCTCCTAATAACCACCTCTTGGGGTCAAGATACAGCTTGGAATCTTTTTTTTAAAAGCCATTTTTGGCTGGGCATGGTGGCTCACACCTATAATCCCAGCACTCTGGGAGACTGAGGCAGGTGGATTGCCTAAGCTCAAGAGTTTGAGGCCAGTCTGAGCAGGAGTGAGACCCCATGTCTGCTAAAAACAGGAAAATTAGCCAGGCATAGTGGTGCACCCCTGTATCCCAGCTACTCGGGAGGCAGAGGTGAGAAGATTGTTTAAGCCCAAGAGTTTGGGGTTGCTGCGAGCTAGGATAACACTAGGGCACTCTACCCAGGAAAACAGAGTGAGAATAAAAACAAAAATAAAAGACAAAAAATCTTCCTCCCTTGCTAACAGTTGTCAAGGCTGGAATACCCACTGGTAAACTTTTCAAACACCCCATTCTGATGCATGTGACCTTGGTGTTGTCATCCAAGCTCACAAAGACCGATACTTCAATGAGAGCCCAGGGCGCTGACCTCTGTGCCTGTTCTTACCACCTATTCTCTGACGCTTCTCTCAAGAGCCCAGAGAAAGATGATAATTTCTCCAAAGTAAAATACTGTTTCATCTGGGTTTTCAAAGCCTGAAGCTAACTCTGACTAGTCAACCTTTAATGCTTGATTGCTAATCAAACTGTTCAGTGAGAAAACCACCATGGGAAAGCCTACTGGGTATTAATTCAGGAGCTAACTGGAGTCAGCACTTTTTAGCTGATAGGAACTAACTCATCTGCCAATGCTTGTGCCCATATGTGTATCCGGGGATTTAGCAGAAAATGCCTCTTCTTATGTTAGCATTGGAGTCACTTTCCCCACAGGGAACCATGAATTTTGAAAGAATTAGAACATAATAAAATATGCTGATGACTAACACCAGGCTGCTCCTGATTAAATGTGACTCAGCGGCCTCTTAGGGCTTCTCATGGCCTCGTGGAGCCACGGGCTCATCCTTGGCAACATGGCTTTCAGGCCCTGTTGCTCCATGAGCAGAGGACACAGATGAGGCTGAACAGGGCACCTGGGAAAGTATTCTTGGGAATAATTCTCTAATAATGGTTTTCTGACTCATCCTTTTCTTATTAATAAGAATGGCAGTAGGAAATGTGGTTGTTTTAACGGTATAATTATGTCGAGAAACAAAGTTGAATTGGATATTATCTGTAATGTAAGTCAGAGGAGAGAGGAAGAAACTTCCAAAATTATTCCCACTCCTCTAGATGTCATGGAAAAAATCGAAGAAAGAGAAAAAGGGGATGCATACAGTTGTAAATTTTTAGGGAATCTAAGATTTTATTATCCTGGAAGCTATTGCATTCCAAACTACATATAGGCTAATAACACAGTACTATCTGTCCATATGTTCATTTGTCCTTCATGTCCAGGACAACTAACTATACTAATAGTATAGACCATTTGGGGAGTGAAAAAAAAAATCAATATTTAAGTACCTAAGATGAGGATTGAAATTAAAAGCTAAGCTTTGAGACTTCGGACCTTTAAAAATATATCTGGATATATTTTTGATGAGCCTTGTAGGACCTAATTAAAAGGATAGAAAGCAGGAGCCCTAAAATGTGTGCCTATGCCTATGCGTGACACATTCTAGGGCAGGATAACCTGGGCACAAAGCCACGCTTCACAGACCAAACACAGTCATCACCGATCACAAAACCCTGTGAGGACTTGAGGTTGGGCCACCTGGCGCCGAGATGGGGGTCACCAGAGCTGAGTGTCAGTGTGTCCTTTCTACAAAGGCACTGAGAGCCTGGAAAACCCTGCCATTTCCTAATGCAAGTGAAATTCCCTCTTTCCAAAACAGCCAGTCACCGCGCCTGCCTCAATAAGTCCTCCTCATTTCTTAAGACCCAACTCAAAGCTCTTCTATGATAATAATGGGCAGAAGCGTGATAAACTCAAGAGGGCAAGGATTATCTATCTTGTTCACGGATATATTCCCAACACTTTATATGGTGTCTCCCACATCCTATGTAACTGAACTAACAAATAAATGAATGCATGAATAATTCTCTGCTTCCATAGTATCTGTGTCTCCTTTGGTATGCTTTATCCCTGGCATTGCCTATTCTCATAACCATCTGACCCAAAACTATAAGCCTGTTGACTATGGGGACCATGCCTCATGTATCTCCCCAGCATCAGATTCCAGGAGAGTCTCACCATTAATAGGTGGTCCAGTGAATCCTGGAAGATTAACTGACTGAATGCCTAGACCAACACTCAGCTGCCTGTGACATGTGGCTCCAAGTGATCAGTAGACAAAATTCCTTATCCTGGAGCTTCACTTTTGCTTTGTCAATTCCGGTTTATGCAAACACATCTTCCTCTAATGAGTTCCTTGTGTGGTGTGTGATGATATCAACAACTAGTGCCCTTTCTAGATGAATATAATTGGCTCCAATGAAGTTTAAGGTTCTGCAATGAGTTTTTCATGAGCATAGTTAATGTATATTAAGTTTATTTGTATGGGGATCCAATTTGCCCAAAATGTGATTTAGCCAAAATTTAAATACCCTTAGTTTTCTGTGGAGTTACCAAAATAATATTTAGGATCATGAGAGTGAAGTCTATTCTGCTTCTCTCTTTCTTCTCTTTCTTTCTTTATTCTTTCTATGCATTTATATTCATTCTTTAGAGTCCCTCTGGAACTATCCAAGGCTCCTGATTCTTCCTTAACACCAATCTAACACTGACCCTCCAATATTTTCTATTTCTGGTTCATAAAAGCTATTTGTTACCAATCTTCATTGTATTTCCAGTGCTGGTCACACACTAAGCACTCAAGAAATATCTGTCAATGAAATGGACAAATGAATGAAGTAACAAGTTGGATTGCAGACTTTGAAGAAGCAAAAATGTGGCCGATGATCTATCAGCTATGTCTATAAATTATCCCAGTAGGTTTTGAATGCCAGATGATTCACACGTACCAACTCATTTAATCTTCACAAGAATCATGAAGGCAGAAATTACTATCAACCCTGAAGCAGGGCTGGATCCAGAGAGATTAACTCACTCGTCCTTAGCTAGGAAGTAACAGAGCCAACATTTCAACCCAGAGAGATTGGCGCGGACGCCTCTATGCTCACCCACTGCACTCCCTGTCTCTCCGCCCTAAGCTGGACCTGCGGCTGTGTTTCTTGTCTTGTGTGCTGTGGTTGTGGCTTCCTGGAACTGTCTGCCGAATCTGTCTATGCATTCTCTCCAGCCCCACACTCAGCAACCTGCCCCGCCTTTATCACTGCGTTTTCTCAGCTCCTTCTCTCAGGTTGTACACTCCCTCACTGCTCTGACCAAGATCTGGGGCTGATTTTAAGAGGATTTATATTGTTCACACTGACTAGATAGCCAAGGTCTGGTCCTTGGTGTCTGTTTCCTATTTTCTTTGGCCTGTTAGCCTCTGAGTTGGGAGATTTTACCATTACTCATTTTTATGGCCCCCTGACCACACCAAGTGCTCCTGGCTGCAGCCTCCTCGTGTTGCTCCACGGAGCACAGTGACTCCTTCCTGATCCCAGACATTCTCAGGAACTTCCAGAACTGGAATTTCCAGAATTTGGAAAGGCCTGGGGAATGCAATGCAATTGTACCAAAAAATCACAGAAGTTGTAGATCAAGGCTTGCTGTGTTATCATGTTGTCTGTTGCCTGGGAAATGCTGGCAATTGTGAACACAGTCTGCTGTTCATTCGATGTGTGTGTGAATGCCTACTAAGTACAAGGTGCTGGATCTAGTACCTGATTACAAGAAGGTAAGTTAATTACAGTCAATTTAATGAGTATTTTATGCAGTTTGCAAAGCCCTGATATTTCTGTTTGGTCTATAGCACTAGTACTCTGTGCTTTGTGCTGAGATGGCCAAAGCTGGAAAATAAATACATAGTTGTTTTCAAAGTAAACAAACCTGGCAAATGATGGCAAAAGGTCCTCCTCCTATTGCCTTTTTCTGACCATCTACTATGCTGTTATAATTCAGGACTCTGCCAGGGAAAATAAACCACTCCGGATCTTTCAGGCAGAGGGATTTTAATATAGAGACTTGGTGATGAGACCTGGGTGATGGAAAGGCTTAGAAGAGAACAAATTTATGGGTTGCCACATAGGGAGCCACTAACACCCCTAGGAGTGCAGAGACAACAGGAAAAAATGGTGTGTCTGGAGCTGGAGCTCAGAGTCTTCTGGCAGGATCTAGATGCAGAAGGAGACAGTGTCCAGGGGAAGCAGGGGAATAGAAGTTGCAGAGGAGAGGGGGGTAGTTGAGGGGAGAGACACCCTAACTTTGCCTTCCATTTTACCCTCCAGGCATCCTCAGTGCCTCCCATTGGTTGATCCTGCCGAAGGCACCACAGGACTATTCCAGAAAGATGGCAAACTAAAACCAACCTGCCTACGCCAGTCATAGTATCAGGCCCTGGGAATCCAGAGTCAAAAGCACCATAGGGAAACCAGACCAATAAGAAGTAGCTGTAACAGGGCCGAGAATAGCTCTGTTTACCTAATGATTTAATGCCAAAGTCAAATCTAGAACCAGTGATGAGGGAAAGGGTTAATGAGTATGCCTATTCTGTGTATGTTTCACCAACCTTTAAAAATGCATTTTGGTATATTAATTTATTACACTACATTTATTGCTTTGAAATCCACGTTAAACAGTTCACTGAAATTAATGTGCTCATTGTGAGGGTATAACACGCCGCCTGGGAGAGGGGCTCTTCTACAAATGGAACTTTTCCCTGGAAGTGAGAACAATGCAACCTAAATATGGTACCCTCATATTTATTTGAATAAAGTTTAAAAAAGTCACTGAAATGGGTTATCATGTCTAACACAAAGAGCTTTAGTTTTACTGTATAAATACTCTTTATCTATTTTTTTTTTAATTTTTTGGCAATAGAGTCTAACTCAGCTGCCCTGGGTACAGTGCCGTGGTGTCATAGCTCATAGCAACCTCAAATTCTTGGACTCAAAAGATCTTCTTGCCTCAGCCTCCCAAGTAGCTGGGAGTACAGGTGCCTGCCACAACACCAGGCCGGTTTTTCTATTTTTAGTAGAGATGGGGTCTTGCTCTTGCTTAGGCTGGTAATCAAATTGGCAATCCACCCACCTCAGCCTCCCAGAATGCTAGAATTATAGGCATGAGCCCCTGCGCCCAGCCGACCGTATAAACATTGTATTTCCATTTTACTTGTTTACAGTCAAGGCCTGGAAATTTAGAAAATAGCAGAGTCCGTTCCTACATTTAAAAAAGGGAGTTTCTTTCTTTCTTTCTTTCTCTCTCTCTCTCTCTCTCATATTAATATTATCCCATACAACCAAATATCCTACTTAGAAATCTTAACCTGATTTTCTGGCTAAATTTATACATGATGACTTGAAAGGAAATGTTTGAACTATTAACTTGGAAGTAACTTCCTATTAACCCGATATCTCAGGATTGATGTTCATAATAACCACTGGCTTTTGCGTTTATTGTGGCTAGAGGGCAAATGAGGAGTGGCAGTCCAAGAGGGAGCCAAGAGGGGATCAACAGCATAAGTCACCTCTGTCTCAGGAAGTAACTATTGCATTTCAGGTATTAGGAGCAATAAAAAATATATGTACATTAAATTTGGTCTTTGGGGATAATGCAGCCTGGTTGGTCAAAGAGGATCAACAAAAGGGAAATTATTAAAGGACAATTCAGGAAAGCACATTCCACCTGGATATTAAATGACGCGTGTCACACACTCACAAGGCGGGATTTGTCACCCATTGAGATCTGTCAGACCTATGATATAGATTCTCCAATTAAGGTTTTCAAAAAACAATTTTTTTAAGGAATAATTTGGAGATTTAATTTATTTATTTTGAGTCAGAGTCTCACTCAGTTTTCCCTGGGATTGAGTGCTGTGGCATCATAGCATCACAGTAATGTCAAACTCTTGGGCTCACGCTTCCTGAGTAGCTGGGACTACAGGTGCCCCCCACAATGCCTGTCTAGTTTTTCTATTTTGGTAGAGATGAGGTCTCACAGTTGCTCAGGGTGGTCTTGGACTCCTGAGCTCAAGCAATCAACTGGCCTTGGCCTCCCAGAATGCTAGGATTACAGGCATGAGTCACCACACCCAGCCTTTTCAAAATTTTTAAGCTATAGAAACAAAGATAGTAACTTCCCTGGACAAAAGGAAACAAAACACCAGTTACAGCTTTCTTGTAACAATGTCATATTCTACTAATTACAAAGGGTAGGGCCATAATTTAATAGTAATTTTAATTTGTCAGTGATTTTTTTTTCTTTATGTTTTGTGTTTGTTCAGAAAATGATGTTGTCCTGATTGTAATTAATTTTAGAAACAGGAACAAAAGATATTAATATTGTACAAAAGATATCTTTCCATAGGTGCTACTCTTTTTTAAAGTGTTTACAGTCACATCTCACATTTCCCTCTAAAAAGCTACTTCTGGTATTTGAAAAATTTTATAGACTACAGGAGAGAAAAACATAAAGAGTGAAAACAGGCCGTCACAGACTGAGTCAATCTTTCCCAAGGGCCCCTCATTTTTCAGTGTCCTAGGTGTCATGCTCCTTGGAAATCATTCAAATAGAAGAAAGCAACACCCTGTTTGCATTGCAAGGCCAGAAGGCCTTGGTTTAATTTAGGAGAGTGTGATGATTAAACACATCATCACAAATTCTTTGATATGCCTCCCTCCAAAATATTACAGCCCAATTCCCCTCTACTTGAGTTTGGGGTGGGTTTAGTAATTCCCTTGTAAGTGTATTACACAGAATATGGCAAAATAAGAGTTTGTGATTTCTGAGACTAGATGTCAGAAAGGCATTGTGAACTCCTCCCTCTGTCCCATCACTGGCTCTGAGGAAAGCAGCCGTCACATATGCAGAATGAATACTCAACCACCCCATGGAGAATCTCAGGGTGAGGAACTGAGTCCTCCCGACAGCAGAGAGCCAGAGCCAAGACTCCTGCCAACAGCGCTGTGACAGTGCCATCTCGGAAGCAGATCCTCTGGCTCTAGACCAGCCTTCAGATGACTGCAGCCCTGGATGACATCTTAACTGCAACTTCATGCAAGTCTCTGAACCAGAAGCTAAAGCCCAAATCCCTGAGCCAGGAAAACTGGGATCATAAATGTTTGTTGCTTCAAGCCACTAAGTCTTAAGGTAATTTGTTACATAGCAATAGTTCACTAACATACATAGAGTTCCTTTCTGCAGCTGTAATCAATGTAAAGAGTCACTTTGTCATAGGAAAAATTTTTTTTTAAATCTAAGAGATGATGCAAAAAGAAAGAACGGAGACCATTCCGTGTCTATATCTTAAGGTGCCTAGGAATTAGGAAAACACAGTCCACCAAAGCTTCCGAGAAAGGTCTTGTTCTTTCAATTGGATTTTAGTACGTAAGTATTGGGTGAGAAAAGAGAAAACTTTGTTTCTAATCTCTCAGGCAATAAGAAGTAGGAAATAGGGAAGCAACAAAGGAAGAAGGCAAAACACGTCAGTAGACTATTAACAGCAATGAAAAGAATATGACTCGTGCAACTAGAGTCCTCCTACCTGGAATACAAAATCACAGGGAGATGCGTCCCTGCTTAGGGGCTGGCCAGCAAATCATAACGAAAGCTCTACTGATGCTCTGTCTTCAGTGAAGTCCATCTGTTCCCTAGAGCTCATTTTTCCAGGAATAAGTCAGGATACACGGGACATTAAGAAGTTTCACAGAAATGATCCTTACCATCACGACATTCCTGGCTCAGGGCAGCTATGTTTTATTCTGATTTCTTCCCAAAATTCTCTGCCAAATTGATCTTCAGCTCTAACAGCCTTTTTTAACCACAGGAATATTGAACCCAAGAACCCTATTTTTCTCTCCCAGCTTTGAATCAACATGGAATTCACTTTTCTCTGTGTGTGTCTTGGCCCTGTTGACTCGCGGTTTAACGTGACACATAATCCAGGTTTATTTTTCACAGCATTTCCCTACCCTGCTGCCATTTCTGCGTCCCTGAAAGGGGCTGTCCCTTCCTGATGGTGTCAGAGCAAGACTGATGTGATTCCTTACCTACTTTTGTCTGCTTGGGGAAGTTCTGTGTGCCAGTGGGCCTGTGGCTGAAAAGAACAAGGCAATTTACATGTATTTGCATAATATAATCATTATTTGCTATTTTAGTAGAATGCCACTGTGAACACACCAGAGACAGATGCAGAGGGACAGAAATCTTCATAACGGCATGCTGATGGAGAGATTATAGAAAGTCTACATTGCTCTCAGGCTCAAGTTCAAGTTCCTTGTGAAGGCTCACAGAGTGTGGCTCTGTCTGGACCTCTCTTCCCCTGGGTTTGTTCCGCCCTTCACTCACCACCTCCACCTATGCTCTTCTTTTTCGTGCTGTTCAAAGAAATGGATCTTTGTAGCAGCAGTGTCTTCCTTCAGAGACATTCTTGGTATTTGTAGGGAATTTTTTTGGTTGATGAAAAGATAAGAGTTTGTTTTTACATAAAAATACATATCAGAATAAATAATCTCTTACTGGTAAGCCAATTCCTCCTAAATGTACAGGGTTCAGCTAAAACATCACTGACTTTTGTAGTATATTGTCAGAGTCCTTTTGTCTATGCTCAACACCATCCTGCATTTTTTGTAGCCTTTACCACAACTACAATCCAACTTTTCATGTATTATTTGTTTACTATCTGTCTTCCCACTAGACAATAAGTGCCAGGCATGTCAGGAAACATATGCCCTGTTTACCACCATGCTTTCAACACCCATCACCAAGCCTGACGCATAGTACTTGCTCAGTAAGTACTGGGTGAAGGAGTGAACGAAGACTGAGATTAAAATTTCTGTTTGCTTATTTGTTTTTGACACAGGGTCTTACTATGTCACCCAGGTTGGAGTACAGTGGTATTGTCATTGCTCACTGCAGCCTCAGCCATCTGGGTAGCTGGGACTACAAGTGCCTACTATGACATGACACCTGGTTACTTTTATTTTTTTGTAGAAACAGGGTCTCACTATGTTGCCCAGGTTGGGCTTAAGCAACCGGCCTTAAGCAGTTCTCCTGCCTTGGCCTCCTAAAGTGCTGAGATGATAGGTGTGAGCTCCTGTACCTGCCCCCAAGATTAGATGTTAAGCTTAGAAGCCATGATAACACAGCTAGTAAGTGGACAGGCTAAACTCCTAACCTATACACGACTGAGGCCCCAAGCCGTGGAATTCTTTCCATTCCATCATGTCACTCCCAGCTAAAGCAACATCACAAATTGGTCAGGTGAAAATGGTTTCCTTTCTAAAATATCAGAAATAAAGCAGAATTGAATTGTAACATTCCAGGTTTCTCTCTGTTTTGCCCCCAGGGTGAGATATAATAGAAATATAACTTCAATAGTTATACCCCAAAATTGCCAGATCCATGACTTACAGTTTCTCTGTAATGAATGGCCTTGCTTGGGGTCTTACATGTAATAAAATCCTAGAAGAATGGTCAGGTGCCAAAATGTCTAACAATGGAAAACGATTCTATCATGTTCATATTTACCCAATGGATCATTCGGATTTATAGGGTCATTTGCTGAGGCATAGATGCCCGAAAGCCATCCAAATATAGCAAAACAGTCTGCATAGGAGCTTGGAAATAGTTTAACCACAACCCACCAGGACATTCTGGTCAATTCAGCAGGTCACATGTTTTGAATTTGTGGTTTTTAGGCGTCATCCTGAAATGGGGTTCACCAGACCCCCTGCATAGCCCTGGCCTCTCCTTGTGAAACCTCCACTAAACAAGTAATTCAAGGGCAGCAGCAGGGCACAGCCAGGCAAGAATCTTACATATCTGCATTTGAGTTCTAGTCCCCTTCCTGTTCCATGATGTGACTGGGGAACCTTAGTGGTGGGGCTGAACCTCAGTTTCCTCACCTAAAACGGGGCTATTCATGATCTAATAAGATTTCCATGAGCAATCCATAACACGCATAACAAATGACAGAGAAGCTGCTTCACAAACATTAGCACTGTTCCCCAAGACTGCAGGGATGCCTTCCTCGCCATTCCGACACCGTTTACTTTTACTTAAGTCTCTTGGCATCCGCCGTCTCCCACCTTGTACACTCCCTACTGCTTCGTTTCCCTTCTTTATCCAGACCAGGTGTTCTGCTTTACCCAAATGCAACAGTGTGCGAATAGGTCTGAGAACAGCAATTGGCAGATGAGTACGAAGCCTGATAAGTGAAAGTCATAAATAAGAGTATTATCTCACACACGGCCAAGCCAAACAGCCTTCCCTAAGCCCTGTACTTAATAGATATTTTTCTGATGTATTGTATAAAAACCAGATATAAATTACAGCTGCTATGGCTATACAATCTCAAAATGAGAATGTATAGTTAGGCGGTTCCTCTGATTCAATAATCTCTGGGGAATGTTGGAACCTGAAGGGGTTGAAGAAAGGCCAAAGTCAGAGAAATTTCCTAATTCTTTTCAAGAAAGTTTGGTTAATATATAGTTCAAGATGCCAGTGCGAAGAATGAACGTTTAAATGAACAGAGGAAGGAAATGAACAAATGAATCATTGGGAATGACTCATCTGGGAATGATCAGAATTAGAAAAGAATTGATCATCAAGGATGAAATTACCCACCCATGAGTGGAGAGTGAACTGAGGTCAGAGGAGCCAGCACTGGATGGTCACAGCTCAGTGAACAGAAGAGGAGCCTGGGGGCCGATCCTACCCCTTTCTGAATTTTGGAATAATGAGAAGACATGATGCATAGAGCCGTTTCTGTGAAGACACTACAGGGTTTAATAGGGAGAAGTAATCAGCTGGCATCCACAGAGGGGCGGCTTTTCTTTGACATAAATTAACAGTAATTACAAATAATGAGGGTGAGAAATTGGGACGGAGAACATGAGCCTGATGTTAAGCAAATAGAACCTCTTCAGTTCTGGATGCTGATGAAACAAATCTAAGTTGGAGTTGAAGCTTTAGACAGAAAACTCGAATGGCATGAACCACAGGATCCCTCTGAATCCTTAAATTCTAAGGATTCTCTGTATATCACAATCGTGAGAAGGTGGCTAAAAAGACTTCCTAAGTATGTGCTCCACAGACACTTATAAGAAAGACTTTGTTCAGGCTGAAGGTTAATGAGGAGAGAGAGGGAAAATTCCAAGGAGCAAAAATATAGTCTTTAGTTAGGTAATAAGGAAAGTCACGAAAAATCACATGCCTTGTATGAGCGCAGGAGGGAATACTGTCATTTTTCTTCTGCTCTCTAAAAACACATATTCTTACGCTATTTTTTGGTAAAGAAGGGGTTAATCAAAGATATTGCACTGAAATAGTGTTTTTCAAACTGAAGTCAGAAAATTCAAGGTATCTCCTCCGCCTTTTAACAAAAGAAGGAAAAAGAACACAATGGCAAGGCTAAACATTATTTCTTTTGCCTCAATTAAAAGCATTTGCATGGGCAGCGTCTGTGGCTCAAAGGAGTAGGGTGCTGGCCCCATATACAGGAGGTAGCGGGTTCAAACCCATCCCTGGCCAAAAAAAAAAAAAAACACTGCAAAAAAAAAAGAAAAAAAGCATTTGTATGCATATATATGCATAAGCATGTTGTATCATGATACCAAACATATATATATATATATATATATATATATTTTACTGTGCATCATGTTTCTGTTTTTAAAAGTTTGAAAAACTACAACAGAAAAATCATATGGAGAACTTCTGATGTAAAATTGGCCAAAGCGAATAGAGTCGTGGAGTTTTTTGGGACTCACATGGGGCTCATATGAAGCTACAACAGAAAGTGGGGTGGGCTCAGTGCTCTGCCAAAAGGCTGAACAGTCACATTTCTTTTAATCTTGCTTTTGTAGTTTATTGTTTGCCTAAATACACTGCCTAGTAATAATACTTGTTTTTGCTCATTATAATATTGTATTATATGAAGTTTTTTTAATAGAGAATAATGATGATCATATTTTATACAACAGAATAAACTATGGTCTCTGGTTCTTATTTGGATATTGGCTGACTTTGAGCCTCTTTTGGCCTCAGTATCTTCATATGATTCCTTTTATATAAAGTGAGAGGGTCAGGAGGGAAAAAAAAGCCTGAACACGCCTCACTTTTAAAATTCTACTGTTTCGATTTAGTGGAAAGACAGACATTTCCCTCTCTCATTCTTTCCTGAGCATTTGGATCACAAGGCTAAGCACCAACAAACATCAAATCCCAGCTGCAACTGCAATAACTTTGCTGAGAATAAAGAATCCCCTGGAGGCTGATCTATAACCCCCAACCGGGTAATCTCAAAATTGCATCCTCAACTGATGATCAATCAAGTCACCTCCCTCATGCTCAAAGGGCATGTCTTACTTTCTCTGTGACCGTCAGCCGATGTGCAGTTGTAAAAAAGCATTCAGGATCTTGTTTGTCTAACGTGCTTGGTAAGAATATAGGGATATCAATATGTGTGTAAAGAAAGTCATATCACAACTCTTTTCTCGTAGGGTTGTCTGAGCTGCCCTTTTAAAACTCCTGGGTGATTTTTCTCTGGTTTAATCATTCAAGGGGTCTAGCAGAGTAGGAAAGACTCAGTCTGGCAAGAATAGGGTTAGGCTTTCCAAAAAGAATAAAGACACCTTGTGACTTGCTGGGAGTAACTCAGGTGCTGGCTCTGTGCTCCCTGAGTCACATACTTTTTTCTCCATCACCAACACCATTGCAAGTTTCCCTTGCCAACAGAAGAGGCCACCTTTCAGGCTGCCAGATCTCTGGTGCTTCCTAAGAGAATTATGCCCTTTTCGATGGCTGCTGATTTTCTGCACTGACACAGGGAAATGTCCTCAGAAAGAAAAACCAGAACTAGGTGACAATTAAAGCAACACCTCTCTAGTGAGTACTTATCAAGTACAAAGCATTGTGCCAAGCAACTCAGACCCCATCCCTGTCCTCAGCAATCTGGCTGCTCACCAACACACAGTGAGCCCCAGCATGGAAGGAAGAGACAGGAAGTGCATCAGGTGTTCTGGGGGTGGCGACGTTTCTGATCTGCAGGAAACAGGCACTAAGCTGAGTCTCCAACAGGGAGCGAAACGTGTGGGAGAGAAGGCGGGAAGGACATTTCCAAAGGGGAAAGTGCACAGGCCTGTTGTCATGGATCAAGATTGAACGCGAAATACTATCTTTGTAATCTGCATTTTACACTTTGAATTTTATAAAAGGACTAGATCCTACCCTATAAAATAAATATAGTTTTATATTTGATAAAACTGTTACTTCATATTGTAGGAAGATGAACCACAAACAATATTTTAATTTGAAATTTAGAGCTGACACAATCTGTATCGTGACATGTGAACCATATGTTGGTATGATTCGCGGCTTTTCTCAGGGCTGTCACCGACTGCTACCCAGTGTGGGCACTATGCAAAAAAGACCCCTCATCAACGGAGTGAGCGCTCTGCTTGCTGGAACATGTGTGTGATACTGCATATGGCCAGAGGAGGGCATCATATTCTAATTCTTCAATCTGGAAGGGTTAAATTTAACCTCAAATTCATCCTTCTAGAAGGAATATCTCAAAAGCCTTGAAGAGGTGAGTTGGGGATTCTAACCCCTCTTTCAGTCAAGTAGATGTGACTCTTGATAAACACTTTGTAGATTGCTCAATTTTCTCAATCTGAAGAATGGATGGAGTAGAATTAATTTAAGTCCATTATTTCAGACGTTATTGAATGAGCACCACCGCGATGCTTTGTTTCACTGCACCCATCTTTGAGAAGGTCCAATGACAGAGGGGCCCAGCTTACCGCGTTCTCCTGGGGACCCCGGCATGCCTGCATTTCCCGGGAAGCCTGGTGTGCCTGGAGGTCCTTGTTCACCAGGGGCTCCAGGTGAGCCCGGTCTCCCCGGCTCCCCAGGAGGGCCTTGAATGGTCCGGATGGACGAGGAGTGGCTGGGAATCTGGTTGAGGATGGCTGTGTACCTGGCCATGTGACCTGAGGCATGAAGCATGAAGACAGCATTCAGAGAGAGGTCTCACAAAGGAAGAAACCACGAGGGATATTATTCTGTAAGCCTATGAACAATTCTGTCAGAGACCCATCAAGGGAAACAGCACACCCCTCAGAAATACGTTGATTTCCAACTTAAATTTTTTTTTAAATTTTACTTTGGATGATATTTATGAGTAGCTTGTATTCAAGTCACATCTCATGTGTTTGGAATTCCACAGCTCAAGGCAGCATCTCAACAAACATCACGGAGCAAACGGCATCAGTTTCCCATTCACCCTCCACACTTATCTGACCCCTAAACCCTCACCCAGCTGCCTTTTCTCCAGCAATTACCCCCCGCCAAGTTATTTTCCAACCCACAGTACCCCCACCCTCTTGCTTATGAATCCCCAGACAAGTGCTCTGTCTCAACTCATCCCTTGGTTGCCAAGCCCTTTTTCAGGAATCTTCACTTGGGTCTCAGCTACAGAAACTCCCACTAGCTATATTAAAAAAAAAAAAAAAAAAGATCTGGCACTCTCTCCCACAATCCCTTAACTCAATTAAGCCTGGAAGAATATATTCTAATAATTAAAAGCACAGATTTATAAAGTACTTGATACTATAATGCTTCCTTTTCCAGCATCATTAGGACGTACAATTTTCCCACATAAATGAATTTTCTAGATGCCTATCATTTATCCCCTCTTGAAACATTCAAAGCTAAATAAAAAATGTACTAACTATTTTTAAAGGAATTCATTCTAGCATATGTTCCATGCATTCTTTCCTTAAGCACTGCACTGTGACCATGTCTAGGGATTCCCCCCACTCTCTGCCCCCCGTGGGGTTTATTAAGAGGCAGGCCCATTGCTGCCTGGGTGGTAAGAGGCTTCTGTTCCTGATTTCTCAGTTTCCTCCTTCTAAAATGGGGCCTTGCACTGATCCCTCAGCTGTCACCATGTTGGCCTTGCACTGATTCTCTTTTAACCCTTCCTACCATAATTCTTCTGGTCAACTGTGAACTGAACACCAAAGAACTGATCTTCTAAGGAACTATATGCTAATCAATAAATCAAGGTCTGAGTGGAGCCTAAGGAGGAATTCAAGCCTCTGAGTAGGTTGGTCATTCCTTACCAAGTTACACGCAATCTCTTCAATTTCCTTCTCTTACAACTGCAAGGCCTCTCTCTCTCTCTCTCATAGATTGATTTAGGCTTTCTTATCTAACCCTTTCCTGGCTTTCACTTACTAGACAGAAGTCATTCGCAAAAGTCTAGTAATTCTTGAGGAGAAATACTCTATTGTGAATCCTCAATTTTTAAAAGTATGTTTTAAATAATCATACATTTATACGAGAAATTTATTCTATAGTAAATAAGACAAAAAGTCCATGGAATCTTCCTCCTGTGGTCTGTGAGCCACAGTAAGGTTTAAGCCTTATGTTTTCTTCATGTAAGGGACTACTCATTAACATTACACGCTTGAAATGAAAAACCCGCAAAAGCAGCCACGGTACACGTCAGCTTAGGGTGTATTCTACCATAAAAGTGACAAATGTTCAATTTTCCTTTTATAATTTATTGTGTTTCTAAACATCTAATTTTAGCATTAAACGTGAATAGTTAACATATAGCTAGTAAATTCTCTTTCTTTCTGTCTCTCTCTCACACACACACAATTTAGTCTGGGCAATGTAATATAAATTAAAGTTAAAACACGGGGAGCATTATGACTGTGTCTGAAGTTAGTAGCTTGGTACTCCATTTGCCCTGATACTTTTGTCTTAATAAAAACTCTGCCAAGTCTAGACATATTTTGAGTCCATGCCTTCCCCCAGAGTGAGTTTGGGTTTATCTTAGAACCACAGATGGAATTTTAGACTCAGCCAATATGGCTTTCTTGGACACTTTCAGGACTCCCTTAGTCCAACTCCCAAACTTCCTTGGGTTAAAATAAATATAAGCCCAGAGCTGATAGTGTATCCATTGGGTAACGTCAGCCCCAACTGAGAGGTAGAGGGTGCTAGTGGAGTGGGGGTCAAACACCAGAGCAAGGTAGGGTTGAGAGGACTATTTCACCTCTACTTGGCTTCAGATTTCCCAAAACTAAACAAATTACTGGCAAAGAGAAGGGTCCACACTAGTAACCCGGTGGTTAGTCAGTGGGTAGGAGGGAAGTATGTAAACGAATGAACTCTAAACTAGAGTGCTGTTGAAAAGCTTGATCTTAAGATGAAGAAATGGAACAAGTGTGGCATCAAGTGTGTTCTGATATAATTTTTGGCACAAAGCCCAAGTGTCACATCAATGTCACATCAAGCCTGTCTGTGTGTGTGTGAGTGCACACATGCGTGTGTGTATTTTGGCAAAAAGCCTAAGGAATAAAGGGCAGAACCTTCAGTGAACCAGAACATAACAGGTGTGAAATGAACAAGAAGGTATCCACTTAAGTCTTGTGCATTAAGGAAAAGCAATACCACAAATCATCTTTTTGAAGGTAGCTTCTGAAGATGCAGTCTGGCAGCTTTCAAGCAATGAATGCTTGAGTAAAAAACCTATCCATTTGGAGTATGAAAAAGAAATAGAAGATTTGATCTGGGCAGTCAAGTCAAATCTATATGGCAAAGAGAGACAGTTCTTGGCCCAGTGACACAGAGGTCTTTAGCTTCTGTGCCATTGATTTACAGCTGTAGGGTAATTTGTAATGATCTCCTAGCCCTAGATGAATCAGTGATGGTCACTGGTAAAGCTTCCATGTCTACACCCAAATGCAGCTTTACAAGAGTTTTCCTGGTCATTGCTCTCGCTTGGGTGGGCAGGGGGAAGCCCCATCACCACAAGGCACTTACTCTGGATGAGCTGCTCACACACTTGACGTGCCACTGCTCGCACCATGGCTTGAGACTGCAGGTCACCCTGGACAAGAAAAAAAGCATCCCCCTGACTCATCCACAGCCCAGCCACATGGCCAGGTGGACTGGCCATGCACTGGCCATGGCTGTGCACCCAACTTGCCCCATTCTTCCCACGAGGCTCTTTGGCTCCTAGCAACAGGTAGGCTTGGCTTCCATGGTACGTGTGCACACAGAGAAAGAGTAAGCAACGTGACATTCACGGTTCAGGTTTCCTGAGTGTCCTTACAAGAGCAACAAGCTCAAGTAAGTGTTTCTGGTCCCAGATTCTAAAAATTTAATAGTTTTGCAACAAACCCATATATATTTAATGTCTTATTTACAGCTCTTTAGAGCTTATAAAATGCAGCACTTTCTCAAGCAGTGGCTCATTTAAGACTAATAACGGCCCAGAGGAAGGATATTAAACCCACTTTATAGCTGAGCAGCATTAAACACATTCCTTAAGGTTTCATGGAGGTAACCAGATGAACCTCCGGCCACTCACTGCTATTTCTACTATAGCCAATGGCACAATTCTCTCAGCAGCTGCATAATTTCTAAAAGGAGAGGGAAGATCCCTGGATTAAACGGATTGATGTTTTGGGACCAGTTCTTCCATCCTGTCTGCCATTGTCTTCCTCGGTGTCAAACTTGGGAGCATCAAGAAACACAAAACCCCCACACTACCACTTGGCATGTGTGTAGAGCTTTTACTTTTCTGAAGCCCTTTTATATCCATTGTATACTTTTCTCTTCCAATCCACTTTGTGAGTTAAATGAGTTCAGTTGTTCCTATTTTATCTTTTTTTTTTTTGCAGTTTTTGGCCAGGGCTGGGTTTGAACCCACCACCTCCGGTATATGGGGCCAGGGCCCTGCTCCTTTGAGCCACAGGTGCCACCCTCCCATTTTATCTTTAAAGAAATGAGCCCAATGTCATTGAGCTGGAAGGCAGCAAAGACGCAACTAGAGATTAACTCTCCTAGACTTCCAGCCACGGGGGCTGTACCACTGGAAAACATGCTCAAAGTCCCATGAGCTGGAGAGAGAAGAAAGAGCAATGAACACACACAGTAGTAAATGGCCAAGCTTTTTCAGGCGTGTGCAGTGGAAGGTGTGAAGCTGCCAGGGGCCAATAAACAGAACCGCGGGGTACTCACTCGCTCTCCTCGCTCCCCCTTTGGTCCAGGGACACCCTGAAAAAATAAAAAATAGTAAAAAGAAAAAAAAAAGCCAAGTTACTTATGATACTGCATCTTCCCTTAATTTATGAAGACATTTTTCTAAGCTCTAATAATCATGCAGCAAAAGTAGTTACACAATAGGAAATTTACCCTTGGATCTTTAATAGAGATTAAAGACAACAAATTGGCCACGTCTTAAGTGTAAGAGTATCATTTCTCCATGCATTTTTCTCCCCTCCAATTAATGACTGAGTTGGTAAAAAAAAAATGGCTAGGTTTTTGTTCTCAACTTTAAAAGTAATCTACCTCTTCAAATTTGTAGTCTGATATTTGTTTGGTGAATTGATGCCACTTGAACCCTTTCAGTATCATTCCCTTTTGTTACATTGCTATTATGGGGACTGTATGTTGAAATAATTGTATGAAGCATTTGTAGCAGTTTAACAATAAAATATTTAAAATTATTTAAATTGTTTTGGACTCTTCAGTTGTATCATATGTGATTTACTTTTCACACGTTTTGAGTTGTTAATCCTGGAGCATGTTCCAACATGCAATTTGCTGTTAGTTATTTTATTGCGTCTTGTTGGAGAGTGCTAGAAAAGACTATTCTAATGGAAACATTAACATTTACAGTTTGATGTACCAAAAAAAAAAAAAAATCTGACCAACCAAAAGTAGATCTTCTATAACTTCTACTTCTCCAACATTTTATTTATTTATTTATTTATTTATTCATTTTATTGAGACAGAGTCCCACTTTGTCACCCTTGGTAGAGTGCCATGGCATCACAGCTCACAGCAGCCTCAAACTCTTGGGCTCAAGTGATCTCTTGCCTCAGCTTTCTGAGTATCTGGGACTGCAGGCACCCAGCATGGTGCTCCACTTTTTTATATTTTTTTTAGAGATGGGGTCTCGCTCTTACTCTAGCTGGTCTTGAACTCCTGAGCTCAGGCAATCTATCTGCCTCGGCCTCCCAGAGTGCTGGGATTACAGGCATGAGCCACCAAGCCCAGCCTTCTCTAGCATTTTATTGCAGAGATGTGGCATTTTAAGGCCACAGCATTAGAATCACACAACAATACTGCATTGCAACTCGCATTTTCACTGAGTAGATTCTTTGTGTCTTTCCACATTGAACTCCATTCTATTATTGTACTCTGTTGAAGCTTCATAACTTATTTTACAAATCTCTTCTGGATAGCTAAGTTATTTCAATTGTTTTAGGGAATATCTCTAAATAGAAAATAATATCTTCTCAATTTAGGTGTTCAAGTAATAGATGAGATTAGTGAAATCCCACAGACTTTCTGTCTGGTATTAGGGAACACAATTCTCCAATGTGGGAGCTCATTTTTACATGAATTCTCCACTGAATTGTTATTTCATAATGTGGTTTAGCTATTCTTTGACCCATAAGAGATTTTTGCTATTACTGTAAAAAAAATTCACTGAAAAAAGTGGTGTTTTCAGTGTTTCTGAAATAAAATTACACTTATAATGCAAAACATGTGTCTTCAGAATTTCCCATTTTTGTTTCAACTCTGAGGCAGTGTTCATTGAACAACATTTTTATAGTCACTTCTAAAAGGAGAGTGAGTGGAATTTATAAATGGAATCTGCCACGTTGTCAGACTGTTTCCAGTTGTTACTTCAATCTCAACAGATTCCAAACCAGACTCCGTGTCGTCTCCAAAATCTCTGCTCAGTTCACAGTTATTCAAACTCAAAAATTCTGGTTGCACCCCATGGAGGGCAGGTAAACAGGCTTTCAAGGGAAAGAAAATTCCCTGACTTAGCGTGCTTGTTGATTTCAGAGGTGTCAATGCCTTTACTCCCACTAATCTCAAGCTGCAAATGAGCTGTCTCTGAACATGGAGTTGGGAAGGAAAGAGAAGAGCACAATTGACCCTCCTGGGCAGATACGTACCTCACTCCGGAAGTTTTGAGATAGACCGTGCTATGGACCATTATTTTACTTCCAAGAAACACAGTGGACAGCGTCCTTTCTGATTCACCCCTCAAGTTTAACTTGCTGGGTGTATCAGTGATGCTGGGAGGGCTTTATTTGTTTCCATTTTAGATTTTATGTTTCTTGATTCTTGTGTATCTTAAAACTTTCATAATGACCTATATATAAGTGGTCTGCCACCAGATCTATCTTTTTTCTCTCCTTTCTCGCCTCTCTCATGTCTATTCAATACACACTTACATTTTTTTTTTTTTTGCAATGCATCTCAGTTCCATATCCATCCCTTCCATTTCACCACCCAGGTGAACTAGGGAATCTGGCGCATCCTTTTAGCTGACTCCTGCTGGAAGCTGCTCTTCCCAGTTCATCCTCCCTTCAACCCCAGACTCCTCTTCCTCGGATACCCCCCATCATACCATGTAGAAAGCTCAGGGACTATCCACTGATGGCTGCTCTTCCTTCATTTCAAATCACTCAGTGATTCTTGGACATCCATCTGACAAATCCAAAGTTTGTGAATACAGTCTTTTGTAATTTAGTCCCAGATTCTCCTCCTACTCTTTAAAATTATAATTTCTCCTTTTCATAGGCCCAATCTAGGTAGCATATGAACAATTTGAAATGTAGGAAAAGTTTAACCATAAATCTTACAAATTAATTACCAAGCATGGGACTACTTTAATGTAGTATTTAGAGTATCAGTTATTTTACAGTAGATTTTTGTTGTTACACATATTTAATTACAAGTCAAAGCATTGATTTCTCTTCCCTTTATGGAAATGGTAAGATCCTTAAAACTGGGGACAATAACTCGCATTCCTTTATATTACCAAAACACCTCACTAGTTTCTTGCATAAAGAACCACTCAGATATTCATCTCAGTCCCATATTAAATCGAAACATCTATTATAAATCTAAGACTACTGTCGACCTCCTCTGATTTTACATTTCCTTTTGCTCTATTAATAAAATGAAAAGAAAATATTAACTGACTTCAACTAGAAGTATAAATCTACCCTTTCATGTGCCGTACAATAATTTTCCAAGGTTGCAAATGAAACCAATCATCAACTAAACACAAGAGAATTTTATTTAAACATACACATGGTCTGCATACGGATAATGTTAGAATGTTGGTATTGGGTCTAAGGATATTTGTTCTAAAATTCTTCCAACTTGGAATATGTTTGAAAACTTTTACATTAGTATTTTGGGGAAAAATCCCCCAAGACATTGGACCTACAAGTCACTCAAACTCTCTGAGTTGCCTCATAAGATGAAGCCATCAAATTAAGTGATTTCTGGGGTCCTTTATAAGGGGTCTTATAAAAGGGAAATAAGGAGCCCAAGAAACAGAAATTGATGAAGTTACAAAGGCTGGCTTGCAACGGAAGGATTTCAGCATCTAAGAGAAAGCAGACCCTCACAATGTGTGACCTCTTATGCGAGTTCCATAGGCAGTGCCTGTGTCCATCTTATGGATTTCTGCGTCCCCAACTCCCAGGACTGCACCTGGCCCGTGACAGGTGCTCAAAAACTATGTATTAACTGAAAAAAATCAATGGCTGCATTCACTTTAAGTATGATTGACAAGCCAATTTGTGCTTCATTTGAACTCTGATTGACACAAAAATTATTTAAGACCTACTCAGGCAAAGGTCTTTTAGAAAAAGAGTTAATTCAGTTAAAATAAATGCTCAATTTCCATTATAAAAATGTTTTGGAAAAGTAAGATTTACATAGCATTCCCCTGCCCCCAGTCCAAATGGCTTTTTGGAAGTAAACGTACTTGCTGTGCCCTCTCTCATCCCTTAGACTTCACAGATGGACAAGTTGCTAAAGAAATATGAATGTCCACTTGTAGGTCCCACGGGAGATAAGAGCTATTTATATTACCACTAAATAAATCCTTAACAGAAATAGCTTTTCAGGCATTGGAGGCAAAAAAAATCAAATCAAAACAAACAACAAAAAACCCTCCAACCCCGCCTCAAATAAAGACCAACAAAAAAGCAGAAAATGAAATAACTACTCCATGTTTTTACCATGTTAAGAAACTGTAAATACCAGTTGTTAATATGTAAGCTGCTTTACCACGTCCCACATACTGTTCTTGGTGCTGGCAAGTAACCCTTGTTACAGCCCCATAAAATTAACTCATTTAATTCTTATAGTACTCCTATAAAATTAACTCATTTAGTGCTTGTAATACTCCTACAAGGTTAATGCATTTATTCTTTAGAATGGTCCTATGAGATATTATTTCCATTTTACAGATTAGGAAAATGAGGCACTGAGAAGTTAAATCACTTGCCTGAGGTCACACAGGAAAAGCTGGGCCCTGAGTCCAAACTGGGGTCTCTGGAATCTGCCTGTATCCTGAGTCTACTCTACTGTTCCACTGAAAGAAAGCCCTGCTCAGCAGTTTTGCTAGTCAATAACTCCTATTCCCATGAAGGTAATTTTTTCTAATTAAAATAAAACAAATCAAGCAAACATGCCACCCCCCAAAGCCTAACTCAAATAACTAGGTCATTAAGTAATTGAGTCATTTTTAAAGATCCATTTTATCTTCTATATTTTTATTTCTGTGCTTTTGATATTTTCCTTCCTATCATTTATTCCACTGGATTATTTGAAAAGCGTTTCAAATTAGAGAATGGAATCATAGTGCAGACCTGATTGATTTGGTAAATGGACAGCATCCATGATTGGCACCCTCTGGTATGTCAAGATGGACCTGTTTAATTGGGGTGGAAATTTCTCAAACTCAGTCCCATGATGCTTGTAATTAAGTAGCTAACGGACAGATAGGCAGTCTCGGTGAAAGATCTTTTTAGTGATATATCTGTACAGATAGAAATCGCTTTTTATTTCAACTTCTCTGACATCTTTGATTTTTTTTACAAAGTAAAATAAAAACAAAATAAAAATTCCTGAGCAAGTGAAGGCCCATAACTTCACTGAAGTCTGCTTTGAGGGAAAACACATATTCCTTGCAGATGCAGACAGGAAAAAGTAGCATATTTTCCTTTAATTTCAGCAACACGTGAAATGTAAAGAAAAGAAAATACAGTAGCTACATTCATAGATTCACAGAATTTTTGGGCTGAAAGGAAGAGAAATGATCTCATGGTCCAAGTGCCACATATTAAAGTTGTCTGTTAAACAAAATCAAAACAACTTAGGCTGGCTCTAAAGGTCTTCCATGACCTGACCCCTATAAGAACATTCTTCTTGGCCAAGGGTGGTGGCTCACGCCTGTAATCCCAGCACCTGGGAGGCCGAGGCAGGTGGATCACCTGAGCTCATGAGTTTGAGACCAGCCTGAGCAAGAGCAAGACTCAGTCTCTCAAAATAGCCAGGTGTCATGGTAGGCACCTGCAGTCCCAGCTACTTGAGAGGCTATGGGAAGGTGATAGCTTGAGCTCAAGAGTTTGAGGTTGCTGTTGCTGTGAACTTTGATGCCATGGTGCCATGGCACTCTACTGAGGGTGACAAAGTAGGATTCTGTCTCAAAAAAAAAGAAAGAAAGAAAGACTCTCCTGAACATTGGCCTATGTAGAATGCAAACATATCTTCTTTTTTTTCTCCCAGTAAAAACATACTAAGTGTTCTCTGTGTGTCAGGCACTGAGTTGGGGTATGATACCATTTCTGTCCTAAAGGACAGTTGGAATGAAGTCCCTCAGGGTGGCTGCATAGCAGGGTGCCGTCTTAAAGAACAGCCTGGAGCTCACCAAATAGTGAAAGGAGGAAATGCAACCCTGAGGCAGAAAAGGATGAAAGCGGCTGGCATGTATGTGGAGAGCTGTCAGGGAAGGGATGATGGTAGATCCAGTTGGAGAGGAAGGTAAGAGCCCATCGTGCAGGGCCACGTGTGCTGTGCTGCACATCTGGGCCCCAGCCCCTAGTGCAGTGGTTCTCAACTCGTGTGCTGCGGCCCCTGGGGTGCTGTGAGAGGATCCTAGTATGCTGTGAAAAGGTTCAAAATCATTAGTTAGATTATTTTCAAAAGAAGTTCAAAGGATGGAAAGTACATTCTCTTTTATTATTATTATTAACATAATGTAAGTGTGCTGTCGGCTGTGAGGTAAAAATGGTTGAAAACCACTGTCCCAGAGATGGGGATGTGGTGAGGAGGTAAGAGCCAGGGAATGATGGGGGGTGGTACTGGAAGCTGTCCTGGCAGCTGGGGAAGGAATCGGACCAGGGCTCAAACAGAGTTTGGGGGCCAATGAGAGCTTCTTGTGATAGTCTCAGTGAGGGTGAAGAGTGAGCAGGGCTTGAAATAAAATTGCAGTAGTTTTGATGGAGCTAGAGAGAACTGAAAACTATTCAACTGTACAAAAGACGGAGGGTACTCTGTGTTCCCCTGTTTTTCTACAATCCCCACCTAAGCATTGCCATCTTCCTGTCTCTGTGCATGGGAAACCCATCCACCGTTGGAGATCTCACTGAAAGAAGGCTGCCTCTTCCTGGAACCACTACTTACACCCCTCTGCTTAGGAGGCATCCCTGTCCCAGTCTCTCTCTGTCTTTCTACCCCCTCTGTCTCTCTCTCTTCCCCCTCTTGTCCTCTCCCTCTATCTCTCCTCCTCCCTCTCTCTTCCCTCTTCTCCCTCTCTTTTCCTCTCTCCCCCCCCTTTCTCCCCTTCTCCCTTTCTCTTCCTCTCTCTCTTTGTCTGTTTCCCCCCTTCTCTTCCCCTCTTCCTCTTTTTCTCTTTCTCTCTCTCCTTCTCTTTCTCTCTCTTTCCCCTCTTCCTCTTCCATTCTGTCCCTCCCTCCCTCTCTCTCTCCCTCTCTCGTCTTCTTCCATTCTCTCTCTCCCTCTCTATCTCTCTCTTGCCCTCTATCTCTCCCTCCCCCGCCCTCTATCTTTCTCTCCCTTTTAGCACCAGAGGTTCCATGCTAACTTGTTTGTCTTCCCCTTCAGGCATTTCACACTTTCTTCCTCTTATTATAGCTTCTTATATAGAGACCTCATTTTCTTTAGGGACACATTTAGAACCCAGGCATGCTGACTTCCGACCCCATGAGCTTTAAAGGCTGTAACTCTGGACTATTCTAACTAGCTAAGGAGCAGTAAGGAGCTGCTTTATCCAGGTGCTTAGTCACTGTCTGCCCTACTGCAGAGGAAGAACCATATTGAAGACAATGCTTAAAACTCAGGAAGGAGTCAGGACCCCGGTGGCAGCACTGTGCTTTCTGCCCTGGAGAGCCGGCAACTGCAGGCAGAGTACACAAAAGCAAGCGCATCTGGCACCAGCGGTAGGAAACACTTGCTATTTTCAGTCTGCCCCGCTTGGTCTCTTTCCCTCCTGCCTTCCTAGACAGCCATGCATGGGAAATCAATCAAGGCCTAATGCCATGACACCAAGCCTGCTGTAACAGTCACACCAGTCTGGCAGCCAGCAGGCATTTGGGAGCTGGCAGCCCCAAACACAGGGAAAAATCTGGGCTGCACAGTTCAGAGAACAACTTGCTTTTGAGAAGAAACTCCTAAGCCGCCTGTGGCATCCCTACCCAGCGCCCAGGTGGGTAAGCAAGGTGCTGCCACACTTAATAAATTTCAGGTCTCCCTTGACTTCTCCATGACCCAGTTGGACTCCACTCACCCCCTTCCCCAGGCTCTGACCCTGCTCTTCTTTCCTTAGCCCCCTGCCATTCCATCCCTCTTGGATCAGGATCAACCTCTAGCCTGCTCCTTAGTTAAGAGAAACTAGTGCTTAGAAATGCTGGGAAGGACAAGAAAATTGCCCTGTGCACAAATCTGTCTGTTGTCCTACCAAATTAAACAGCTTTTTGGTATTTTCTTGTTTTACATCAGCATGCCTCAAAGCCTTTGATATCCTAAAATTTCCCATGACTTTCTGAGAAACAGATTTAGCATGCACTGTATCTGGTACTTCTTTGACCAGGACCCCATGCTCTCTAAGTCCTGTTGACATATTCTGGAACTCTGGTTCCCAGGAGCACATTTTGGAAAGCAGACTGAAGCCCAATTACAGAGGGTGTATTTTTAAGATTTTTGTTTTGGTATGAAATGGCCTAGAATCAAATGAATAGATACGCTTGCAGTGGAGGAATGGTGGAGGCAGGCACATGTGTGTGCATGTGTGTGCGTGTGTGTGCACATGTGGGGATCAGTGTACGTTTCTATGTACAGAATCATATTTGTTAATGTCTTTTAGGATTAAAAAGAAAGTGTGAAGATAAAGCAATAAATTTTGTTTTCCTGTGGCCCAAAAGTAGTTTCATTTGAAAAGAGGAGATCTAACGTTTTTTTGGACAAAGAAAGTGTACTTGGAATAACAATGTGGCTTTGTAAGGTTTCCGGGAAAGATAGCATTTAATTAGATGTGCCAATTAGGATGTGTTTACTAAAATCAGGATACACACGTTGCACGGGTTTACATACTGTCATGTGCATCACAGCTTAGAAAAAGGATGAAATCATTTGATTAAAATGAATTTGAGAATAAAGAGTAACAAGACTACCTAGGTAGCTAGAGGAAAAGAGACATCTTTATGAATGGGAACCAATATTTCTGTTGCATCTTGTTCACTATGATAAGCAGAAAAAATACCCCTAAAATCTTCTAATCCCTAGAAACTGTGAATGTGTTACCTTAAAAATGTCAAAAGGGACTGTGCAAATGTGACTTAGTAAAGGCCTTTGGGATGACCAGGGAAATTATGTAGAGTCATCAATGTAACCACACAGGTACTAGGAAGCAGGAGAACTTTCCTGGCTGTGTCAGAGAGCAGTGGCTATGGAAGAAAAGCCAGAGATGGAACTTTGCTGACTTTGATAATGGAAGTGGGCCATGGGCTGCAAGCCAAGGAATGTGGGTAATCTTTAGAAGCTAGAAAAGGAAAGGAAATGGATCCTCCCCTACAGCCTCCAGAAAGGAAATACCAGCACCTTGCTTTAACCCAGTGAGAGTCATGCCAGACTTCTGACCTACAGAACTGTGAAATAAAAAATCTGTGTTTTAAGCTACTGAGACTGCAGTAATGTCTTAGGCAGCAATAGAAATCTAATTCATTAGATTTCGACTTCACTGTTCCATAAATTGCGTGTGTTTGCACTAATACCTTTACATATTTCAGCTGTTTTAGTTTAAGGACACAGCCTTAGCACTCCACAGATAATATCAAAATGCTGACCAACACCACTTGCAAGTCACCAGAAGATGCCAAGTGCGCTCCAGAGGGCCTGTAATGCGATTAGCTCACTGTAGGAAATAGGCGCAGATGTGTTCATCGGTTTTTTCCCCTTCCTCTCCCTCCAACTGATCACATCTAAATACCAACCTGAGACCGGAAACACAGAAATGGCAGGTGATGAGTTCCGTTCATTATGCTTTCATTTGCACCACTGCTCACTTACATGTGTGTTTTAGTGAGAAATTCTGTCTTGTAGAATTTAGAAAAGAAAAATCTATTGCCATTCTCATAAAACCTTGAATCTCTCCAGCCTTCTATTTCTCCCCCTTGGGAGCCAGGCTTGCTTAACACATAGCTGTTGACCAGTCTCCACAAAGATGATATTGAGTTTACTTAGCCAAAGACAGAAAAAAAAAATAATAACCACAGGCAACAAAAACATACAGAAGCCAAAGCACAACTGACTATTCCGTTAGGACCCTTTGTCTTTAGCCAGGACATATGCACAATCAGATTTTATTCTTTATCCCAGGAGCTTCTGCAGTTTCCCTTATGGATTCCCAAGGAGTAAGCCTCTCTCTCACCAGTAGAGACACTGGTTAGGTTAAACACATAAATAAATGTGATGACTGAGCATGGGCCTGACCAGCTGCTACTGCTACTCACAGGCGGTCCCAGGGCGCCCTGTGGTCCGATGCTTCCTGTAATCCCCGGGACCCCTGGGGCTCCAGGAATGCCCTAGAAAAGAAGCAGGAAAATAAAACAAAGTGAAGACTCACACATTCTCAGGGCTGACAGCTAACTTTCAAGCAAGATTAACAAATACTTAATCACAGCTTCTCTCCCCCTGGTCACCAAGACTTTAGGTTCCACTGTGCATTCCTGATCCCAGCCACCAAAAATGTAGGGAAGACTTTTGGTTTTTTTAGTCTTCACACTGTAGGTCTGGTGTTCTTTGAAATTCAGGCCTTGTTTGTGTCTAATAAAAACCTAAACCAATGCAGGTGACATTATGAAAAGTAGCTCAGAGGGAGAATAATCAGGCTATATGGATACGTTATTGTTTTAAAGATGTGTAGGGAGAGTTCCCTACTAAGGGATGAGTCGTTACACTATAGCAAAGATGGCTACTGAGTGAAAGATCTGGTGAAAGAAAATCTCTCAAAAGAAATAAAGTGTGGCTAGGTGCAGTGGTTCACAACTATAATCACAGCATTTTGGGAGGCTGAGGTGGCAGAATTATTTGATACCAGAAGTTTGAGATTGGCCTGAGCAACACAGCCAGATCCCATCTCTACAAAAAAAGAGAGAGAGAGAGAAATTAGCCAGTAATGATGACGTTTGCCTCTAGTCCCAGCTATTCAGGAGGCTGAGGATCCCTTGAGCCCAGCAGTTTGAAGTTGCAATAAGCTTGGTGACACCACTGCATTCTAGTCTGGGCAACAGAGTGAGATTCTGTCTTAGAAACAAAAAGGAAGAAGGAAGAAATAAAGGAAGGAGGGAAGAAAGGAAGGGAGGGAAAGAAGGAAGGAAGGAAGGGAAGGAAGGAAGGAAGGAAAGGAAGGAAGGAAGGAAGGGAAGGGAAGGAAGGAAGGAAAGGAAAGGAAATGAAAGGAAGGAAGGAAGGAAGGGAAGGAAGGAAGGAAGGAAGGGAGGAAGGAAGGAAGGAAGGAAGGAAAGGGAAGGGAATGGAATGAAGGGCTCTAAAGCTAAGTACGTCCCAGTAGTATTCTGGAAATACTTACAATTGGCCCTGGTGGTCCTGGAGGGCCAGAGGAACCATCTTTTCCTGGAAAGCCCTGGGGAAAAGAAACACTGTGTCAACTAAGCAGTTTCCTTACATGACTTTCAGAATAGGCTCACCTAATTCCTTTTAATATTAGGAGAGGACTGAAGTCTGGCCACTTGCTTTGAACTACCAAGGATTCACTGTTTTTAAATTCTTCATGGGAATTATTTGTGGCAAGACTTTTGTGTCTGTTGGCTCTGTTAAATTGTCCATGCAAGAATTTTAGGTGTCAGAAATGCTACTTACAACCTTAAACAGAAACTTGTTTTCAGAACGTGTTATTAAACTCAGCATAGCAAATGAGAAGGGGCTCAATTGTTGGTAATTGATGACCAGAAGAGAAACTGAATTAGTACCTTTCATGACCTGAGTCTTGAGCTGGGAGCCTCTGTCACAGGTATCTACATTACATTAGGAGTACTACAATATAATAGAATCTCTGCAACTCTTTAGGAACAAGCTGGAGAATAATACAGAGGGATTTCCTGCTGTGATGATTCAGTTTTGAATGCTGGGCAGATTTGTTGAATATGTGTCCTTGTGGGCTCACAAACGCATACGTGTTTGGTTTCCATTCCATGCAAATGATGTTCTTTGTAAAAACATCTGTCTAAATTATTGAATATGTGTGTGTGTTATTTTTATGTGAGTGTTAAAAGAATTTAACAGCTGGAATGACTTACTAGTAAATGTTTACAGTTCTTAATTGTGAACGTGGACCTTCCCAATGCAGTTAACATGAGAGAGGATCTTCAGCCCCAAATTATATTAGGTTCATAAAATTTTGTTCCAGATACCACCTCCAAAGACAGGGAGAAACAGAATTTCCACCATGCCTTTTGCCTCCTGTGGGATGAATTATTTCCCAGCCCCAACCAACTCAAACCTGTCCTGGGGTCCTCGCTGTCTCTCCCAATCCCCTTTCTGACATTTCTGCCATTTTTCCAGGGGGCTGTCCTTCCTGCTCATCTTACTCATGAAAGTCCTCCATTCAGGGCTCCCCAGACACACACCCATTATCTCTGCACCTCAAGGTGTCAAATAAGAGAGTAAAGATGCGACTTAAAGAAAGAAGATGGTGTGTAAGTTGGGAGAGAGAATGTGAGAGGCAGCCCAAAGACAAGGGCGGGACGTGTGGGCAGGAAAATCACTGCTCAGCCAGGCTCTGTATCAACCTTCCAGCCCCAGAATGCTGGTGAGTCAGAAAAACAGGGAAGACAGAGACGGCCGAGCTCACCGACATCCATGATTTTCCTTTCATGCCTGGGCACATCTTTTCAGCCCAGGGGGTCTGAAGCTGCAGTGAGCTTTCAGATACATTTTGCAGCCACCTCACAATTATGTTGTGAGCCACATGGCCAAGTTCCAGCTGGTAAAGGGTCAGTTCAGTCCTGGCTCAAAAACATTTCTGGGGGGTGATAGTGATCCTCCACTTTCTTTTCCTGTTCTGCAGCAACTTCAGAGGCCCTTGTGTTGGAGGGGAGAGAGCTCCAAGATGGAAAGACCCTGCGTCCTGTAATGACCACGTGGAGCAGAGACCCTTCCTCCATCTGCCCTTGCCAACAGCGCTGGACTCTGAACGAGCAATATAGTTTTATTTCATTCTATTTCATTTTATTAAACCACTGAGGTATGGGGGGTGTTTGTTACAGCCCTTATCCATTCCTGGGAGGCAAGATAATATTTGGTTTTTGTTTCTTTTTTTTTCGTTTTTGACTATTACTTCCATTCTTTCACTTCAGTCAAAAACATCACAAATTTGAGAAAGCTGTAGTGATAAGCCCGACACAGATTAAACTACACACAGACACACAGACCCACAGACACACGCCCGGCCGTCTTTGACTTACTAACTACACAGAAAAAATCAGTACTGATGCAGGTTAAAGGAAATGATTTTAAATGGAGTTTGAATATAGCACATCCAAGACGAAAGGGCCTAGGCCTTTTGCAATCAGAATACATAAGAGAAGAACAGGATCTCAGAAGTCACATAGCTCCACTTTCTCACGTGACAAGGGAGACAACTTGAGGCCAAGAGATGTTAGGAAACCTAACATCTTTTTTAAAAGACATTTTTCATAATGTTTTTATTTCTTAGATGAGGTTCTCATAAGAAAAAAATGGATCCTGGGCACATAGTCAATGACTTAAGGAAACATTTCAAAAAAGGATATCTTTTGTTTCCTGCCTCAAAACTCTTCCAGCACTGGATAGGAAGTGAGCGAGCACTCAAGTGTGAGCACACACATGACCCGTGGCCAGCGCAACTGCACAACAGCCGATACTAACTGTGGCATTGCTGCAGGAGGCCTCTCTGATGCTTTTTCAGGATGTGTCCAGATGGGAAACATTTCTTTCTTTTTAGAGACAGAGTCTCACTTTATGGCCCTTGGTAGAGTGCTGTGGCATCATAGCTCACAGCAACCTCCAACTCCTGGGCTTAGGCGATTCTCCTGCCTCAGCCTCCAGAGTAGCTGGGACCACAGGTGCCCACCACAATGCCTGGCTATTTTTTTGTTTCAGTTTGGCTGGGGCCGGGTTCGAGCCCACCACCCTTGGTATATGGGGCTGGCGCCCCACTCACTGAGCCACAAGTGCTGCCCCAGATGGGAAACATTCAAAAACAAGTGAGGGAAAACTTATTCACAGAGGGAAGCAAGCCATGATATATTTTCTTAAAAGAAAATTGCATTATTCCAAGGAAGATCGTCAGGAAATAACACATCTACCCTCCTCTCCCAATCATGTGGGAAGGAGTTTTTAAAAAGCAATGATCTCTCAGCATTCTCCCATCCATAATGCCATTGTAGAGATGCTTCTGTGAACTGGCTTGAATTTACCTGATTCATAGACACCATGTGAGTATGATCTGGAAGGAAAGACAATGAAATGTGTGTACATGTGAGCTTAAGCTGGCAGAGGGGCTAATGCTGGAGCATCATCGACTCAAAATCAGAGATTGGGTAATATATGTTTTTCCTAAGTTCTCCTGTCTAAAGAGCATCGTTAGGAGCTGAATTTTCTTTTTTCTTTTTATTTCAAGGGCAGAAATTATGTTTAATGGATTATTGCATTCCTAACACCTTTCTAGCATATTTGCTGGCAAAAAAATAGGTACTGTACCTATTTAAATGTTTAATTTGAATAAATTGAAGCTCCTGGAAGCAGCTTTCTGCTTATCATGTTGAATAAATACGTCTTAATCAGAGGTAGAATGACTCTGAAAATACAGAGAGCAAGGAGGAAATGCTGGGGACATTCCTCCTTGCTCTTGATCTCTCATAAACCCAGGAAGAACACCGCTGGGAGTCATCCTATCCCTAGAAGTTGAAATTTCATTTTACTGAAATCTTAGGAGTAGTTTCCTAGAAGCAGATATGAATTCTTGTGTAGCTGCTTTATTGCAGGATTGTTCTTGGGAGAAACCTACAAGCTACTGAAGGAAGCAGGATAGGACGGGGGGAAGGGGGGAAGCCAGGTGGAGAAGGGGGTTATCTAAAGCTGGGCCTCAGCCTGATCCCTCGGGCAGCTCTGGGGTGTGACTTACATATCAAAGTTGACCCATGGTAAGGTTTTATACAACCACATCCATTATCCTTGACCAGAAGCTGAAATGGCATTTCCAAGGGCAATTCTCTGGAGAAAGGGACAGTTGTGAGTTGTTAGGGGTTAATGCCCATAGCAATCAGGGGACCAGCACACCTGCCAGGTCAAGAGCATCTGCTCAGAGAATCAGTAGGGCCTACTACAGTGCATTTTATTCTGGCACTTTTTTGTCATGAACTGCCATAAACAATCAAAGATTTTTACATATAGTAATTCAAGAACAAAGGTATTTTTAAAACTACTGTGAATTCCTTGTTTCCTTCATCCCTAATTAAAATTTTCTTTTTTTCTTTTACTTTTCTTTTTTTGATTAAATGATAGCTGTGTACATTAATGCAATCATGGGGTACAGTGTGGTGTTTTCATATATAATTTGAAATATTTTCATCAAACAGGTTAATATAGCCTTTATGTCATTTTCTTAGTTATTGTGCAGAGACGTTTATATTCTACTTTTAGAAAGATTCACTTGTACCCTTGAAAGATAAACCACAGAGGTGATCCCTCTAAAAATTTTTCTTACTATAAGATATTACAACTGAAAGACTGTTAGCCTTAACAGCATTTTCTTTTTTCTTTTTTTTTTCTTAACAACATTTTTTTAAAAGTCATTTTTCTCCCAAATTCTCCTTGACTTTAGAAAATTAAAAGTGTTTACATTTTTTCAATCTCACAAAATGTTTATTACAACTTTTGGATCATACCAGTAAATGTTCCTTTGAAATGTTTTCATTTACAAGTCTCACATTTGTCACATGATTCAGAAATACAGTAGAACCTCTGTAGTTGACCACCTCCCTACATTGACCACCTCCTTGAGTTGACAAAATTCCATAGATAGAACATGCACCACCTGTATCATCAGCACAGTCGTTCCTTCTGTTGACCACCTCGGTATGCCAATGAGTTTATTACAGTCCCTTGTGTGGTCAACTTACAGAGGTTCTACTGTATTTGCAGAGCATACGCTGAGCATAATGCTAGGTCCTGTGTAGACAATGACAAATCAGACAACTTCTTTTTACAAAGTTTGCAGTTTTGAAGAAGTCAGACAATGAAAAGAAACTAACTATGCTGTGCTATGGTGATAGACCAGAGACCACGGGAACGTGTGGGAAGAGCACCGAACCCGGGGAAACTTTCCCAGGAGAGGTGGCATTCAGTTGGTGACTCAGAATGGTGGGGCCCACTGCGTTAGTCTCTCTATTCACATGCAGCTGTGATACCCCTGATGCAGCCGCCCCAGACAAGCCTGTCAACCCTGAGAAGGGCAGGATTTGGGCTCCTTTTCCCACCCCTTCATCTTAGCGTGAGCAATAATACCAGAAACTTTTTATATAAAAACAATAAACTTAGTGGAAAAAAAAACTTTATAATTTTGCAGGGCAAAATAATTGACAAAGTCTTACTTTATGATTCAGTTTAATCATTGAACCTCATTAACAGCTAAAAAGGTATTTGCCTTTCCCAAAGACTTGCTCTATCTATAATTTTCCATTTCATATCCTGGGGTGAATCTGAAAAGATTATGTTTATGGATTAAGCATCCTCATAAGAAACAAAACCCCTTAATGAAGCAATACATACTGAATATTAGGAAATAAGAGGTTAAACAATACGAACAATGTGGGAATTCACTTCAGCTGCCAAATATATATATATTTTTAAGTGCATGAAATCAGCCACCCACAAGCCGGGATGTTTTATAAGACAAACAGCTCCAGGCATTTTTCCTTTTTGATATTCTCACCTCGAAATATTAATATGTACCCACAGCCCACATTAAAAATAATTTTTTTGCTATAAAAACTTGAAAGAATTTTTTATAATTTGTTTTTGAACACATTTGACTATGAGGAACTTTTAAGTTATAGTTGGCTGTGATTTATCAGCAAAAGAAAATCTACCTTATAATTTGCTTTCAAAATCACTAATTTTCGAATGAACGCTAAATTTCACTATGGCTGAAACTGGCAACACATATTATTATATAGCCATTTAAACATTTATTAATTTCCATTTTGCAGTTTTGTTTTCTATACTATAGAGCAAATGTATATGCTTTTCTCAGGTCTCAAACATTTTTTTTTTTTGTAGGTTTCTTAAAAATTCTGTAGTTTCTAGGCATGGTGCCTATGGTATCCAAAAAATGATTTGCCCACAAATAGCGTTGCACCTAAATGAAAGTCAGAAGCTAGAATGTTTATGTAGCTGTCAGAACTAGTGACTCAGTGACGATATTTATCCCTTAGGCCTTCTTTGAAGCCTATAGTGGTAGGTCATGCTCCTGACCTTAGGATGCTGGAACATGGCCAATTGTTGAAGTCCTTCAGCTGGTGCTATCACCTAGGGTACAGTGGGTTGGTAAGCTGCTGGTATCTGATGACTTTGTTGAAAGGAGCCAGACTAGAGCAGTGAGGGTTAGAGAAATGCTTGAGGAAACCCCTGATGTGCTATTTCTACCCTGTGCCATGGCTCTGGGATGCTGTGAGCAGACCAGCGTGGCAGTCAGCCACAAGAAAGAAGGCTGCTACTTGCAGCAGGATCAGAACCAACCACCAGATTGAGAGGCCAGGCAGCAAAAAGCCACAGACTCTGCAAACATTAGTCCAGGCTAGAAATTCAAGATCAATTCTTATATAGCACACCATGTTGGGTTACATGGGGTAATTTTTGGTGACACAAACACATGCATGACTTTTAAAAATGTATGTGTTTATATATAAACCAATACATAGCTTTATATTTTATATGCACATATACTGTTTTTAATGCATACATATTTATATACAATTTAAATGTATGTGTATATATATATAAGCATATATACATTGTTATGGGCTTCAATGAATTGAAATAAATAATAGTAGCAATAGTCTACCAAACAAATCATTTTGACATACAATGGGCCTCATATAATAAACTACGTGTGCTTCCAAAACCTACCCAGTTATCAGAATCATTAAGCCTTTTAAAACCATACATTTCTAGGTCATGCCTAAGACCTTTTGTATCTGAATCTCGGAGGTTGAAGTCCAGGAACGTGTATATTTAAAAAAAACAAAACACATAAAACAACAACCTGATAAATCAAGTTGGGGAACTACTAATTTCTGAATATATAAAAAACAAAAATGTCTGTCTTGACCCTGTAGACACCATTAAAATCAGGGTGCAGAGTAGATAATGTTTGTATCATGCCTGTACCCCAACAGAAGTATGATTAAAGCCAGCAAGGACATGAAACTAAGCATGCCTCAGAAGCTGGCCTCTTCTCAGATGTGCCTAGAACATACTATGTGGCATTCTTCTAGTCCCTTCAACTTGGGAGCTTCAAATTCTTTGCCTGTAAAGTGGGGGTGACAGTGCCCAGCACTTCTAGGACCTGACGTTTGTAACGCCCTTGTACACGTTCAGTGATTAATGGTAGTGGTTGTTGCTATTTTTATTAAAATAACTTGCCAAGCCTCAATTGCATCGATTATCATCACTCTGGCTGACTGTGATTTCTTGGGATCTTATAAAAACCCATCTAGACCCACAAAGAAGCAAAGCGAATCACTTTCTCCACTACGTTTGTGATGATATTTTACATTTCTTCTTGGGAAAGAGAAAGGTGCTCTAGGGAATAGTGATCATGAACTTAAAATTTCACAAACATTCCTCAGATGAATCTCTCATCACTGTTTAACATGTATGATAAAAATTATATCCAGATCGTTGACTCGAGTTCAATTTCTCAAGTGCATTTTAAGTTCAACTCACTTTGGATAACATAGGACCTTCATCACGAAGGCCTTTGCATACATTAAACTATACAGTAAGGAAGCATACTTCTGCGGTTCATTTGAGGTAAAATACAAGAAAAAAATTTGTTAAAACTTCCTCTTTCTTTATATTTTTAACAATTTCTGTAAAATCTCCTAAGGCATGTTAATGTGCCAAGTATAGGCATAAGAGTATAAAATGGCCTGACTCAGTAAGTTTACCTTGAAAATAATGAATACTAATAATATTAGCTAAAATTAAATTTTTATATACAGGTGCTTTAAATGAATTAATCTCTAGGACTAGTCTATGGAGTCAAATATTATTTTTTCCACGTTAGTGCTAAGGAAAGTCAAGCTTGAAATCTTAAGTAATGTAAGTTTTGCCCGTTCTTCCTGCTTTCACTAAGGACCACCTGGAAGGCTAGGGTGGGGAGAAGTTTACCACACGTTAGAAGAGCTCCAAGATCACAGGATAGGCCCTGAGGTCACAGACACCTAGAAAAGAAGAGGATGGAGACAAGAGGGAGGTGACAAGATTTACAGTGGAAATGAAGGATGAGCCCAAAATGCTTTCAGCTGGAACGGCCTGGAGTGAAAACTGGATGCCTAACTGCATTCAGCTATTAAATCTGAACTGTACTGTTGGTTTTGAAGTGTGGTGGTTTGGGGCCTGTTCTCTGCTGGCTTCCTAGCAAGAGGCTGAGACTTGCTCAGCGAAGAAATCCAGTTTTTGCTGGATCTACGTATGGCCTCAGGCCTGGAGTTTAATAAGAGCTGCCTCTAAGAGTCAAAGATTCCCTTTTGTAAAAGCCAGAATAAGCTAGAAATATTTGAAAAGATGTTTCATCTTCTCCTTTTAATAATCTGTTAAGATTGCTCTCCTTCCAGGCTAAATTCAGGGCTAACACTGGCATAGGCTTCAGGAAAGAGGCGCTAACCTTTCCCTAAACTAACAGTCAAAGTGATGGAGCCAGATTTGGGCTATGAGTTCTTGGCTGTCAATAAGACAAAGCAAAGAACGAGATGTAAGGAATAGCCCATCTCACTCGCTGACTCTCCAGACTCTCCAAAGAGCTGGAAGCACCGATTGGACATCACCACAAATATTTATTGCAGCTTCTTCTTTCCTTGCATAGAACAGACTTTACTCACTCAGGACCAAGGGAAATGAAGGCACAGTAACATTAAATCATGTAAGTGCTCAGAGTGAAAGAAAAGAAAATAGTATTGTCTTCCTGATTTCCTGGGCAGTGAAGCCTGACTCGGGAGTTTTCTAGAGAAGGCTCCTTAGTTATTTCAGCACACGGCATCCTGTGTGCACTCTCGGTCTGGTTTATGTCACGGCTGTTATTGTTGTTGTTGTTATTTTCTTTCTGAATACAGCTTTGCCTTTTAGGATGGCCTATGGCAGAGCAGGGGTCATTGTAGGAGTTTGTCTTCCTCCTTTAAGCAACCCCTCTGCCTGCACTGCCTACCCAGGAAGACCTGGCCCTTTGAGGAAGATGTCTCCACGCTCCATGTCCTCCGTCTGCCACCATCATGAAAGTCGCTCCTGGCTTTCTACCTTTAGCTGTATTACGTAACTCACTAATTGTTTTAGATCTTGCTACCCTTAAGCCCTCACATCATTTGCCTAAACAGATTGGAGTTACTTAAATAACCCTGCTTCCTTCCTTCCTTCCTCCCTCCCCCTCTTCCTCTTTTCCCTCCTTCCTTCCTTTCCTCTCTACTGTCTCTGAGATGACTTATTTGTTTTTCTGGCCCAGAAGAGCAGTCATTCTCTAGACCCCTTCCATACTCTCCAGGCAAATAATCAGCCAATTGTCTCCTTTGGCCAATGGAATTTTCTCCTCTTCCGGGTTCTTCTCTGTAGACAATAATGGACAACTCTTCCCAGGCTGAGTACAGTACATGGCACATTCTATATGTTCAATTAAAATATGGCTCATTGAAAACTATGTGGTCTTTCCTCAAGCAGAGGGGCCAAGTTTCCCAGTCCCAGGAGCTCTGTGATGTTTTATTCTGTGTGAATGGCTTTCTCTTGAGTTGTATGTTGGAATGGTACTTATGGCCCTCAAATATCTTCTTCGTAACAACAATAGGATTCACATAATCTTTTTTTAAAATATGGCCCTATAAAGAATGAGCATCCTCTGAAAAGCTTTAAAAAAGCAAGTCCATTTCCATCTAAGAAGCAGAAATTAGGCACACCCTAAGTTTCACTTCTAGATTGAGGGAGTGTGGAAAATAATCTCCATCTACAGCTATCTTATCTTCACTACAGCTCGAAGACTTTGAGTCCTATAGAAGAACACATGTATGGAGTATTCACAAAATATTTATGAAAAGTCTAGGTTGGTATATTGGTTTTAAAAGAAAGAATTCCAAAGCCAAATGATCCAGACATTAATCCAACAGGTTTGATCTGGGAGTTCTTTGCCAAGACTGGACTTCAGGCACAGATAAATCAAATAAACTCACTGAACCAAATCTTTCGAATTGCCGTTTTCAGAGCTTCAGGAATCACGAAGGAATCTAGGTGTGTAACCACACAGGATCTTAGCCTGAGGCCCTTGCCAAAACACATAAATACTTCTAGACAGCCCTTCCACATGTACGAGAACGCAACATAAATCTAGCTTTTACAAAATGCCTTCTTCAGAGACATTCACTTAACCATGTTCCACAGACTGGGTAATTCCATTTGATGAATAAGACTACACTGAGATTTTTATGCAAATGAAAGTTCGATATAAAGAAAAAAAAGTAAGTCATAGAGATTTAAGGTTGCACACCTACACTTCGGTAGATAAAACTATTTCCTTATTCTTGAGCAGTATAGTTATAGAGAAGTGAGCCTTCTAGCCAAATGTCTGCTAACCAAGTGAGTTGTACCAAGAAACACCAGTGAATGCCAATGTCCTTCACTGAATTGGATCTAAGTGATTGCCACTCATGTAATCCAGACTTGGGAGAAAGCGTGGAGCTGCTCGCAGGTTTAAATCAGTGGCAGCTGCGGAAGACCAACCTCTCTTACCTTGCTGAAAACTTAACAACTTCCTATCATCTTTATGTTAAAGTTTAAAATCCTTTGTCAGAAAAAAATATAGCTAATCTAAGTGAATTTGTGAACACACACACACACACACACACACACATTGCACTCTCATCTCCAGACATACTAAATTATGTGCAATATTAAAAATGCCTTTTTTCTCTCCATCTCCACTCTTCTGTATGTGCTGTTCTCTGTGCTTGGAACTGATTTCCTTTCCTCATTTCATGGGGCTAATTTCTATCTATCAACTGAGACTCAGTGTAGATGGTACCTCTTCATAGAAACCTTCCTGAACCCTCCGAGTCTGGCTTGGTTATCCCTGCTTTTGTGATCACAGGGCTCCATGCCCATTATGGCCTGCAGTAAAGTTTCTTATTTAGCTATATTTCTTCCCAATAAGCTATAAACTCTCTGAGAACAAAAAAACCCCCCTCAAACCTGGCAAAATGGGAAAATTTGCTGACTAAACAAATGCCAGATGTTAACTTATCCCTCTCCTGACCATCTTTATGTTATTTTTCTACTGTCTACAGGTTAAAAGAACAAATCATTATACTAACGAAATGAAAATTTCTACATAAACCATATTATAGATAGCCATTATACTTAAATTTCATTTCATTGAGTCTTCATTTCCTTTAGGTTTATGCCTTAGGATTTGAAAGAGCTGGAAAAATCTACTAATCCAATGTAATTCAGTTCAAAGTATATTCAGGTTATAGGAGCATTCAGAGAAGGGTGTTGCTAATTTGGGAAGTTTTGATGGGAGTTCTCAGGTTTTGATGAAAGCAATGGACAGACACATGCAGGATAGATGGAAGGCAGACAAATGGGAGAGAATGAAAAAACAAGAATTGGCACGGTTTCCTCAGATAGAAACTTGCCAGCAGCAAAGAGGGACTTGGTGAGAAGTCTACTTAGCTAAGAACCAATTCTGGGCAAGTCCTTACCCTCTGGCCTGGGCCCCCATCACGCCCTGGTGAACCAACGCCTCCTGGGATGCCCTACATAGAATAAGGACAAAAAGGAGTCAGCTTCACAGGAAGGAGCCGCCCTCTCACCCAGCATCCCTGAATAAGGTCAAGTTTTCTAGAAGGGTTCAGGGTTCAGCATAATGATGAACCCTTGGCACCTGCTTAGAATTCAGTTACAGAAGTTACTCATGGCCAAGGAATGTCCCCCACCTGGGCTCATCCTGGGGTGCATCAGTGTGGTTCTTGGAGGTGTTTAAGGTAAAAGAATACAGGAAAACAGTCTTTAATATGGAAACTGCTTATTGCCAAGGTCACAGTTGACTTTAAAAGCTGGAGCCTTTTTCTCCTTGGCAAAGCTGTACATCTGAGAGCAATAGACTAAAAAAATAAAAATAATACCTGTGGACCAGGAGGGCCAGTATCTCCTTTCTCTCCTTTTTCACCTGGCATTCCCTGAATATCCAAAGGTACACAGAGTTAAGTTCATGCAGGTAAACTCTCAGCCTTTCCGTTTCCCTTGACTGAAGATTTTCAACATTAAATTGCTTTCACGCTAACATCCAAACAGAGCACAGTTCACTTTTCACATACGCTATGCCACTTATGTAAACATTCCTACAGAGGGGAATGTTTACATATAGCATAGTTTCACCACAGAATATACAGTCTGATATGGCTAAGCTGATATTGTAAATAGATGGAAGGAAATATTGAACATTTCACTATTATTTATAGTCCAGCTTTTAAAATCTCATATCCACATAGATTTGTCTTGTTTTGTTTTGTCTGGAAAAATAGAAAAATGGAATAGAAAGATGGAAAAGCAAACACAAGACCTGGAAGATAATCAGACCTTAACAACATTGTAGGGCAAAACTCCGGGAAGGAGACACAACATGTGTGCACAAAGATTGCTAAAAATGTGCCTAAAAGGATCTGGCTGATTCAAGTATTAATTAGAATGAGTGGCTTTATTTTTAAATCCAGGTCCCTCTAGTAAGATTAATGGAGGCCAGTGAATAAAATTAAATTTTCTTCTAATGGTACAAACTGACTTTTCAAGAAATTCAGCTGTGTAAAGTACAACATCAAAAATCTAGAACTCTCAATGGATTGCACTGCGATGTCAGTTGAGATAAGGTCAGGAATAAATGGCTTTCATTAATCTACACTTAAAATTACTACAAATGAATCATTTCAATTTGTATAACATTTGGCACTTTCTAGATGCTATCACATCCATTAAGGCTTCAGTCAAGCAAGAAAAAAGGACTACACATGTTAAGTCCTATTTTTTTTTTTGATAGACACACAACTTGTGGATGTTCTACTTCCTGAGCCTGCACCTGTTTCTTAATGACCTTTGTCACCAAGCAAAAAATTGACTAAGGGCATGGCTAATGGGTGGACTCTTAATCATTACTTTCGAAGAAACTGAAGCCACAGGAGACAAAAGTTCATTCTTCATAACCTCATGGAAAAGTCATGATAAAACCCATCTGAACGTTGTCATACAACTCACAGGCATTCCTTGAATGGACAGACCACTTGGTCCTTGGGGTCCAGGAGGACCCTGAGGTCCGGGAGGCCCCGTTTCACCCCGAGGGCCATCTGGTCCCTGGAAGGCAAGAGAGAAAAGTTATCCTAGAAGTAAATTAGACCCTCCAATCCCTATAAAATATTTCAGCTTATGGCACTTATAATTTGTTTCCTCATACAGTTTCTCTAAAGATATACAATACTCATTGGGTAATAAGACATCAAACCTTAAATGATTCACTTCACAGGCAAAATGTCAACAGTAAACTGTAGGAGTAAACACACAGGGATTGCTGCAGAATTTTTTGCATCTGTACATAAGAATGCTGTGCCAAATGTGTGAGTAACTAGATGCACCACATTCCACAACACCTTCAAGAGGCAGAAGTGCCTCAAGACCACCCTCCTAGTCTGCAAAGGTCCCGCTGGGGTGAACTGCATTCTCTCTATCTTCGCCATTGTTATACCCACCTCAGGGCACTCCTTGCATTTACTAGGGACTTTGCACTTAGCCTCTATCTTCTTCCTCACCTTTGGCTTTATTTCCTCTCTTTCAGAATCAGACATCCCTTTCTCAGTCATCCCTACCTCTATAGTTTGGACCTGATGGTTTAGCTAAAGCTACACCACATCTGTAATCTCAGATTCAGAAAATCTGCTTGTTCTCAACCTCTTCTTTCCCACTTCATTTTGCAATGCCAACTGTTCCTTTATTGAATTAAAACTACAAGACCTGGGTGTCATCTTCATGTGAGATTTGTGAATCCACCACGTGGGACAAAGAATGCAGAAGAATGAACATAATGGGGTAAAATACAGGTAAATAATGAGTGCAGAATGAGACCTGTTAAGATTTATGTGCCTGAGAATAACCACATGGAGTGGTCCCGAAGTCTGGAGTCAGGCAAGGTCTGAGCTGGGATGGATTTTGGAGTAGTTGACAACACGTTTATGGGTGAGGTTATTAAGGAGAATGGTTGGTAGGATGAATGAGAACATGGATGAAAACCAAATGGGAGGGAGAAGAAAAACAGTCTGGGAAAGAATACAAAATTTTAAAAAGCCTAAGAATTAGGAGGTGTGGTAATATAGAAAGGTCAAAGGAGAAAATTTCAAATAGAGAAGTGTCAAATTATGCAGGGATTTTAAATAAGAATTGCCCCAAAGCCTATGGAACTGGTAACAAGTAATTGGTGACTTAATGAGAGTCATTTCACAGGACTTCAAGGGGAACAAAAATCCCGTGTAGTTGAGAATTATTTGGGAGGTGAGGATGCAGAAGCACTGAATGATAACTATTCTTACAAGAAGTGTGGTGTAGGAGAAAGGAAGAGAGAGGGAGCTAATGCTTAAAAATATAATGGAGGAGATGAGGCGATTTATAAATATTACTCAGTATTTATTATAGTTTAATAAGATATAACTTTAATATATGATGGTTTAATAATATATTATTGAGGAATTAAGAACAGGACAAAAAGTAGGTAGTCCCATTTTATTATGTAAAATATGAGACAGAAATGACTAGGACAGACCAGGAATAAGGTTGCCTTGTGTTTCCAAATTCTTACTATTTGTTATGATAAAATAAGAAATATTTTACTATTATTATTGCTTAATATTTCATTGCAGCAATCATCTGATTTCTTTTCTGAATTTATTTATCTTCATTCATTCTTTATGAGGTTTTTGTTCTCAGTCCTTATGTTAAAGATTGCCATTAAATTTAGCCTTTTTCATTCCGTGAAAGAGAAAGTGGAAACCTAATATACACATGTGTAAGTAAGAAAAAAAAAATAAATAAATAATGAAGAAATAATACGAATTGGGTCTTTCCATATCAAAGATACAGTTTCTCTGTTCCTACACAGTCCACATGTGAGCATCCTTTGTCAAGTAAGACTTTCTTTCCCCCAAACCACTATATGCTTATGTCTGCGATTCATCAAAATCATCCCACAGTAATAACTGTATCAGAGGCTGCCCTGTGGGAATGGACAACTGGAGGAAATGGGTAAATCATAGGATTACCAAACATCTATGAACTAATTTATCTTATCATCCTTTAAATGTTTTGTCAAATAACAACAGAAAAAAAGAGCTATCCCTGTTAAGCCCTGTTTTTCTTCAGTAGACACACTATTGTGACAATGTCAGAAAAAAATGGGATCGTGCTGATGAACTATTGGGTCAAGGAAGCCAGAATCTGTAGGAGCTCTAGGGCCTGGCTCCTGAATGTAACTCAGGAAGGCCCAGTGCCCGAGGAGATACATCAAGTCTGTCTCAGAAACCAAAATTAAAACAAACAAAAAAGAAGACATCTTCCGGTCTGAGTTTTGAATTAGCTGGTACCTGATTGATTATCTTTAGCCTTCTTTCATGTACTTCTTTTTTATCTGCATATTTTCCCCTAGCTTGGTCATTGGTTTTTAATTTCTTTTTTTAATTAAGTCATTTGTATGTAGATCATAAATACATTTATGCCATGATGGATTCCATTTGTTGAGTTTTTGTACAAATTGGAGTGCTTACATCCTATAATTTTTTAGTAAAAAGTCTTGTATATTTTCTTCTCTGTGAATAAATGCTGTGCAGACTTAGAAAGTGAGAATAATGAAGCAGAACGTCAAAGGGATCGTGTGGAGCAGCAACACGGTAAACATGAGATGGGGGTCAAATTACAAAAGATACCGAAGTCCATGCCAAAGAAGGTGAGATATGTTCTTAAGGCTATTGCACGTAACTCAGTTGTTGTTGTTGTTTTTATATATATACACAACCCACTACAGATTTTAGAAAATTAATTTGGGGGCAGATGGGAATAATCAATTGGAATGTCAACCCATTGGGGATAGGAGACTATTTAGAAGATTTGCCAAAAGCCAGATAGAAGATGGTGAGGCCTGAACCCAATGAGTGCCTAGGCTTTGGCCAGTCCATAGGATGCTTTTATGCAAAGCAGAAAAATTTGTTCTTGACATGGCTTGGCTCTCTTGGATGGAGACTTTGTACAGTACACAGCCCAAACCACATTTGGTGACCATGGGAATAGGAAACAGAACTATGTGTTTGATTATAGCAGTGAGAAGGGAGGAAGAAGAGTCCAAACCCTGAGAAATTACCTGGAAGGGAAGGATGAAAAGGAGAGAAAACTACTTTGGAGGTCAAACCACTGAGAACTCTGACACTCTTCTTTCTGACCCAAAAGTCTTTCTTTTCATTGACTTATTAAATAGTCTTTTTTTGATTAAAAAGCACAGTCTTTAAAATTAAGGGGAAGCAGGCAAAACTTTCATAAAAATATAAAGAGTTTTAAATTGCAAGGGTAAACTAAGTCATGTTTAACTTCAAAATGATGGCTAGTTTGAGAGGGAGAGAGTACTTAGATTACCTTTGGACCCGGTTCACCCTGTTGGCCTTTTGGTCCTCGGAGGCCTGGACCACCCTGGCAAACAGATGTTAAGTATTAGCTCAAAGATGACTCTCAAAACAGTATTTTTCATTCATTTTTCTTGATAATTTAAATTATATCATTATTATTTTACATCAAGGCCAAGACATCACAAAACAGTATACATTCATCAGAATCCTTAACTGGAAATCTGCAGCCCGGCTCTAGTTCTTTCTACAGACTTTCTATGCCAAATCCTTTTCCATCTTGAAAAACTTATAGGATTTATTTATTTAGTGATTATAGAAGACTGTTGCTAATGGATGAAAAGAATAACATACCCTGTAAATCTGAAATGATGTATGTTTATGCCGTAGCTTTGAGATGATTTAAATTGTGGAAGCACATGAAAGTAGCAACAACTTAATGTTCTCTACTCACATAGAAAAAAGTCAATTAGTTTCATGTTTCTGAAACCTCAGTCATTTGAATTTCCTCTCAAGATTTTTGTCATCTTAGTCACCAACTATACTATTATTTACTAGCAGTTTTCTCTATATAGATATCCATCTACCTAAGGGAGAAATCTATGTACATATTCTTTGTATATATATTTTGCAATTTTTGGCCAGGGCTAGGTTTGAACCTGCCACCTCTGGCATATGAGGTTGGTGCCCTACTCCTTTGAGCCACAGTTGCCACCCTCTTTGTATGTGTTTTTATGTGTCTAAATCTGTGTGTCTGTACACTCTGAACATTTCAATGGATGCACTATTTCACTTCGGTTTACTTTAAAAGCAAATATAGCATTACAGTAAATGGAAAAATGTATCGCTTACTGAAACTATACAGTAAATGTGAAAAATAAGCATACTATAAGTGAAGTTATTAAATTTAGCTAGATTTTTTCCTGTTGAAGTCTACGAACCAAGTGTTTTCTCTTTGATAAAAAAGGAGATGAACGAGGACCAGCAGGGCCACGTGGGCACCAGACGGAATTTCTCTTTCACCTGAGCAGAAGGACTGAAAGATCGCTGAAGATGGAATAATGTACTCTCTGTGTGACTCCAGTTTATTTCACACTATGTCCAGGATTACTGCAAATGATTTTATACGCCATCCACGGAACACTTCTGTCACTTAGGAAAATACTGGATCAAGTGATCTTAAAGGTTTCTCCCGGTTTTAAAAAAAATCATTTAAATGTATTCCCTCCTTAATATCAGTTGGTTACTCATTTTCCAGATTTAAAAAATACAATTATGAAATTTCATTTTATTTATGTCCATATGTGTTTACAGAAAATACTGCCTTTAATATTATTTGGTATTTTTTGATGTGTATATTTATGCAATGTCACATTTTTACCCAGTTCTGAGTTTTTTAACTTGTAGAGATTCTTTTTTCATTGTATTACATATAGATCTAACTCATTTGTCTTAACTGTTGCATAGTTGTCTAAACCTTGAATATGAAATTGTCTGTTCAACCTCTTCTATTACTGGAAAATTAGTTGGATGTTTTCCCCACCAGCTTTTGCTGTATAAATAATGGTTCAATTAATAGTCTTACATAGCCCTTCAACAAACATGTTAATACTTCTCAGAAGAAGATACCAGGAAGTAGAATTATAAGGGATATTGGACAAATATGCAAGTCTATTATCAAATTGCACTTTAAAATAGCTATGCCAATTTATACTCTGTCCAGCTTGAGAATCCTTGTTTCTCTAGATATTCATCAACACTATTGTCAAACTTCACATTTTTGCCAATCTCCGTGGTAAAATATGATACGTTGCCCTTGTTTTAAGTTTCATTTCTCTGAGAATCACAATTGCACGTCTTTTCATAACTTTGGTCTGTTTGCATTTTATCTTCCCTATGACTATCTGGTTTCTACTTCTTTTTCTCCTTAATGTGCAGACGTTATTCAGACACTGCCACATGTCATTCAACATGGAGATACATTCTGAGAAACGCATCGTTAGGCAATTTTGTCATTGTGCAAATATCATAGTGTATACCTACACAAATCTAGATGGTATCTATATTTTTATTTGTATCTATTTTTACATGGAAAACCAAAGTCCCAGCACCGTTACTGAATATCGATCGTTTCACCTATGTGATCTGCAGTGCCACTATCAAGGGTCATATCATATATCTGAGGTCCATATATGCTCCATTATAATCTTATGGAAGAGCCATTGTAGACATGATTCTTTGCTGACTGAAACATTGTCCTATGGTGTCTGACCAGATTTGGATAGTAGACCTTTAACTGATATATACACATAATAAATACAAGTATATGTGGCAAATATTTTTCTCCAGTTATTTAGACACTGTTGGCTGGCTATAGAACAGTCTTTTCTGATGCCCCTGTCCCTTGCATGCCTGCTACTATAATATAAAGGCCAAAAAAAAGAGAGATTTGCTTTGCCAGCTTTTCTTTGGAATCAGCAGTGGTCATGTAAACAGTTTGGGCCAATTTGTAGAAAGCAAAGTGGGAAGCTGGAGCAAGCTCAGGTCCACTTTTTTTTTTTTTTTTTTTGAGACAGAGTCTCACTCTATTGCCCATGGTAGAGTGCTGCAGTGTCAGAGCTCACATCAACCTCAAACTATTGGACTTGAGTAATACTCTTGCCTTAGCCCTCCCAGTAGTTGGGACTACAGGCATGTACCACAACACCTGGCTAGTTTTTCTGGGTTTTTTTAGAGGCAAGGTCTTGCTTTTGCTCAGGCTGGTCTTGAACTCTTGACCTCAAGCAATCCACCCATTTCGGCCTCCCAAAGTGCTAGGATTACAGGCATGAGCCACCATGCCCAGCCAAGTTCAGGATGTCTTCCTGGATGAAGACATCCCACAGCCTTGCTGGTCTTTAGACCATCTACCTCTAAACCTTTCATTGAGCAAACACAATAATGCCATTGTTCTAATGACTTACTCCAATAGTTAGACAAATTTTCTATTCCTCACAGTCTAATACATCCAAGTTAACACACTCAGTCTTTCACAACTCTTTAATTTTGTTTGTGCATCTTAAATGGTTGGTTTCTTACTGAAGATTTTATGCAATGTGATTGTTTATCTCGCAGGTATTTATGCCAGAGGTGTCAAGTCTAAAACTCAGGGACCATTTTATACTTCTAACTTATTTTCCACCTTATCCCTGACCCTCATCACTGAGCATGTGATAAGAATTCAACAAGTTGTGAATGAAAACATCATCCATTTAAGGGCGATGCCTGTGGTTCATAGGAGTAGGGCACTGGTCCCATATTACCAGAGGTGGTGGGTTCAAACTTGGCCCTGGCCAAACATTGAAAAAAAGACAAAAAACAAACAAACAAAAACATCAAAACATCATCCATTTAATAAGAAACATTTGGTCTAGGCAAAGAGAATATGGTTCTTCTACCCAATCCTTCCTGTCAATCATTTATAGATTTTTTTGCAGTTTTTGGCCAGGGCTGGGTTTGAACCCACCACCTCTGGCATATGGGGCCAGTGCCCTACTCCTTTGAGCCACAGGTGCCACCCAATCTTTTATAGTTTTTATTGGCATAGCACACTACTGTGTAAGACTTTGAATGAGAAAATAATCAAGGCTATGTTCAAACATCAGGCAGAATTTATCACATATTACTTGGGATACTATTTTTTGATTCGTTTATTATACTTTATGTAGAATATAAGATTTTCAATACTTGAAAATGGTGAAATATTTAAAATTTTGAATTGCTTTTTTCTCATTTTACATATTTTCCCCTCAAAATCAGAGTTCAGCCCTTCTGTTTTCCTTCTCTGCTGCTTTTCCTCATTAGAAAGTTTGATGCTTAAATCATAAATAAATATTTTATGACTTGTTCTAGCAGTATTACAGATGAAAAAACTTAAAAACCCTCCAGCTATAAATTCTTGCTTATGCTGGATAAAATAAAACAAACATTATTGTAATTAAGAACTGAAACCCTAACTACCAAGGATAAAGAAGAAATTAAAACACACACACACAAAAAAAACTATTGCTGCTATGCACTGAGACTGCCCTCAGGGAGGCTGGGAGAGATGGTTGAGGCTTGCTGCACAGAGCTGCCTCAGAGCTCTCACAAAGCATTGTGATGTGAATTAGGGCCTACATAAGTGAGACTGAGGTTGAATATGAAATATTCTTTAATACTGAAGAACTTGAAAAGCTACTTTCTGAATGAGCTAGAAAAAACAGCAGCCCACTATCAGGTAGATCACCAAAAGTTCTTTCTACTTTAGCTCTGGGTGCGGTAGATAAGATCTCCCCTGAGAAATACTATCTAGGAACTGATCCTCAAATAATCTGAGGAACAGAATTTCACTGCCTGAAGATCAAAACAAAACGTTAGCCAAATTTTTAAAGTTGTATTCAGTTGGTCATATACCCAGGAGCTTAGTGGGGCAGATATTCTCTGAAAGAATACAGTTCAAACACAAGCACAAAATTGTCCCAGAGAAAAAGTTTCTCATATATACGTGTGTGTGTGTGTACATTAAAAAAAGTAGAAACAAGTTACCAAGAGTAAAATCAGAAGAAAAACAAATGGCAGAATCAAAACCACATACACTGCAAAGTTTGAAAATATCGAATAGAAAATATAAGCTATATTTAATGTATTTAAAGAAAAACATTTGTGAAAGTATTACAAAGAAAAAATTATAAACATTTCCAGAAAGATTTTAAAAGCTTAATTATCACTTCAAACTAGTGAAGGGAAAAGAAAAGAATGAAAACAAAAGCAAAAAGTGAAAACAAAAGTAGATAAATAAAATCTCAAACAAGGGCAGCGCCTGTGGCTCAAAGGAGTAGGGCGCTGGCCCCATATACCGCAGGTGGCTGGTTCAAACCCAGCCCTGGCCAAAAAAAAGAACAAAAACAAAAAACTGCAAAAAAATCTCAACCAAGCAAGCAAGATACACAGACACAAACACATTGCCAAAAACCAGTATGCATATTTTAAGAAAGGCAAAGAATTTGATACTCAACATATATTCATAACATTTATTATCTTATATATTACATTTGGTATCTCTCGTAATTGCAGAAGTCAAATGTATCTAGAGTATTAGAATTTTAACACCATTTTTTCCTTTCTTAAAATGTGTATACTTTTTCTGGCACTTTCTGAATATACACACACACACATACATAAGACAAAACAGCAAAAATTAAGAAATTAAGAAAAAACTCCAAAGCAAAACTTAAGGTTGTAGATATAAATACCTATAGGTCAATTATCATAAAACCACAGAGTAAACTATTATAAAACAGGTTAAGAGCAAAATCCAGACATATGTTATTTAATGAGAAACATCCAAAATATAAAGAGACGCAAATGTTGCCAACTAAATGGATGAAAAATGTATATACTAGGAAAGGAATCCAAAATACAAATACCAAGCCTGTATAAACATTAACCAAATTAGACTTGTGGAGAAAAGCGTGACGAAAGTTAAATGGTTCAGTCCACAGTGATTCCCATAGCAAATGAATGGGAAGATTAAGACTGTGAATTTCTGGACATTTTAACATAGGCTTAGAATACGTGATATAATGCAGAACTATGAGGAGAATTTGACAAATTGATGAATGGAGTGGAAGGTTTTAAAATATCTCAGTGATCTATAGCATTATACACGATAGCTTCACCACCCTAAATTACATTAGCATTGTAATCATTTCTGTATGTCACAATTAAACGTAAATTTACAAAAATGTATATATTTTTAATTTTGGCAAAGAAAACTAAGGGACTGAGAATAATCTGTGAGTGAGAAAGATCAAGTCAGCTTTACCTCCAAAAAACCTACTCAAATAGACCCTTGGGAACATCCTCAGAACCCAGTTCCTTAGCATTACCTTCCACTGAGTTTGAAGGTTTATTCCTGAAAACACACAGACTTTCTCTGAGCCTAGCAGAGACATACACACATGTGTGGTGAACAAATTTTGGCCCTAGATCAGCAAACCTCTAATATTCTGAAAGAAAAGCATCTGGTCCTTTCCATGTCTTACTGTGGCTAATAATCCTTGATTCCCACATGGCTGTGTCAGTGATTCTGCATTTTTAACAAGTATCCTAGGTGATTCTGATACAAGCGATACTTTGATAAATCATAGCATACCACAGAATATTGCTTTTTATTGTTCTGGAGCCTGTAGGAAAATGCGGAGCACAGTTGAATACAAACGTTTTCAGTTCGCAGATGAATAATATCCGTTTACATTGAAATAAAGTTTTACAATGCACAAAGTACTTAAAGCATTAAGTATTATCTTAAAGCATTCAATATTGTGTTTTCCTCACAAGGTCAGTAAAAGAGGCGGGTGCTATCTTATAAATGAGGAAATGGAAGTTCATGGTGATTCAGTAACTGGCCTAGCTTTACAATTTAATTTTTTTTTCCTTTTCTTTCTTTCTTTTGAGACAGAGTCTCGCTCTGTTGCCCCATGCTAGAGTGCCCATGGCCTCAGCCAAGCTCACAGCAACCTCAAACTCTGGGCTCAAGCGATCCTCCTGCGTCAGCCTCCTGGGTAACTGGGATTACAGTTGCCTCCCAAAACACCTGCCTATTTTTTTTTTTTTTTTTTACTGGAGACGAGGTATCGCTCTTGCTCAGGCTGATCTCCAACTCCTGAGCACAAGCAATCCTCCACCTTGGCCTGCTGCGGTGCGAGGCTTACAGGCGTGAGCCACTGCACCCTGCCCTTACAATTTAAATTTAATGCTCCTACCATTGCTCCACACCTGCGTCTTTGGGACAAAGAATCTTTTGAGTTTTACATCCAGAGCTTAAAACAATGTTCTAGGTGACAGGGATAAAGGGGAAACTTTCTAGAATACATTTTGAATACCTTCGGCAGGTTCTCTGCCTTTTCACTCAGTTCAAGAAAGACGGTACACAAATGAAGGAAAGTTCTGTTGGTGAGGCCAGCATGGAGGGAAGGTTCACGCTGCGAGCTGGCTGGCACTGCGGGCTACCTACCCACACGCCCTGACGGTGCCAGGCTGCCTCTGGGCGGGCCAGGCGTGAGACCATTCCTCCCACAAGGTCTGGGTTTCTTTCTTCGCCCGTACATCTCTCTCCTTGTGCTTTATCTTCCTGCCTTTCTGCATTTGCCATTTCCTGACCACAGAACAGCTGTCTCACTCGCATCCCAAAGACACACTGATAACCCCCGTGTATCAGGTTAGAAACAAAATGAGCGTTTAAGTGTATCGCAAAAATTTATCACGGGGAACTCAGAGACCTAGACTGTGTCATTATTTACCTTTCGTATCTCAAAAAAGTGTTTTCTCTCCTCCTCTTTCTTTCCCTTCTTTCCTTCTTTTTCCCCCTCCTTCCTTTCCTCTTTCTCTCTCTCCCATCTCCTTCCTTCCCTCCCTCCTTTTCTTCTTCCTTTCTTCCTTTTTTTCATGTAGAAAGTTCTGTAGAAAGTTTTTTGCAGTGAAAAATCTTTATAGTCAGATGGAGTACTTTCCCTGGTGAATTAGAAACTTCCCTTCGTACATAAATTTTGATACAAATAGGCGAAGGAATAGTACGCAAATCTTGTAGACACAAGCAGAGGGTCCAGTCTGAAAAACTCACGCATAAAATAAACCTCAGCAGACTACCGGGCATATTGTGAATATGTACCAGAGTGAGAGAGAGAGTAGGGCACAGTGGCAATGAGCATCACCTCTAGGAGTCACGGAAACTGGCATTTGAAGCCCAGCTCCTCCAAGCTGTGCTCTTTAGCCAAGTTACTTAAATGTCTCTGTGCCTCAGTTTACTCATAGGATTAAGTGAATAACAGCCATGTAGTAGAGTAGACAGCACATGTTAGACACCCAAGTGACAGTTACCAATAATACTAAAGAACGTTTAAGGCCAAACTAGTCGTGACTTACTGGTGGGCCTGCTGGGCCCAAGGCCACTTCATTGGTGTTAGAACAGGAGCAGGAATGCGGAAGGTCTGGGCAGGACTCATCATCCCTCTGGAAAGAAAAAAAATAGCACAACCGTGAACAAGGCAATCTACACCAAGGCCTTATTGACTCAAAGAAAGCACTTTGATTTAAGACATTATTAGATTTTTAAGTGTATATTAGTCCACAGAGGCAGAGAGTATTCACCCCTAATTACAAAATCTTTTTTTGTAAGGGAAAATGCATTTGTGCCTGGTAAGTCATTGATAATCACTATTATTGAAGGATGTTGCTAAAATCAGCCTAGAAACCCAGATGAGGAGACAGAGTCAGAAGTGGTTGCAAAGAAATTCTGGTCTCTATCTAATTCAGTTGGAGAAATAGTGCTCTGTGAACTAAAGGTCTGACAAATGTTCTTTAGGATGCAGTATTTTTTCTATTTTAAAGGATAAAAGAAAACTTGTTGGAATGTTCTATCAAAACAACTGCATGTATACGAAAACAAAACAAAAACAAAAAATAAAATAAAGTAAACAATGCTTAAACACATCAGCAATTCCCTCTGACAATTTCAACAACAGGTCACATTCTGTGGTTGAAAATAAGAAAAACATGGTGTTGATCTAAGGCTTTGGAACAAGAGAACACTTTCTTCTATCTTGGGGGATTTTATTGTCATGTGACATTGCAAGCTAGATTATTAAGGGGAGGCTGAACATATCTGAATGGGTTACTGGGATGTAGAGAAAGTCACGGCACCTGCTAACAGCTATTGAATAATTTGTAAATATCCTGTGGGGAACAGCAGCCAAAATGAACCCAGCACAGGGATAAGAAATTATATTAATAAAACTTCAAAGCATCTGTAAGTCCCTTTAGTTAAAGAGGAAATGATCCCCCATTTTTAAGACTTTGGGGGAAAGTAAAGTTAGAGGGTAATAGAGCACAGATAATAGTTACTTTGTTAAATTGAAAGTAATAGGAGTCTGTGAAATTTTCACAACACAAACCCCCCAAATGTTGAGCAAATGGCCTGTATATATACTGGTATATACTTTTCTCTAAATTTTGGACAATAGTCAAAGATTTTAGTTCATTTGATCTTAGCCAAAAGGCTGAGAAGCAATCAAAGATTTCAGGTCACCACCCTTGCTAACACATCTGGCCAGATATCCGGCCAACTGGAAGTACAGACTTAAGTATTCTGAAAGATCCCAAAATAAGGCTGACAACGGGCCACCTGTGACCAGGGACTCAGCAATAGTTCTGCCAGTGCTGCTGCTGTGTCTCCTCCATGTCCTCCCACTGTGGAATTTTTGCCACTTCAGTGAGAGAAATAAAAGGACAAGCAAAGAGAAGGGCTCCAGTCCTTCCTGGGGAAAGTGCTGATCACATCTTTTCTTGACACAACGAAGGATTCTGAGGGTTTCCCGTTCCAATTTCCAATCTTACCAGCATTAATGTTATCATACCATTAATGTTATGTTCAGCATAACATTAATGCGTCTCTGATTTAATTTCTCAACAGAGTTCACTAGAAACTCATTTTGCTGAGAAGGAGTAAATTATTTCCTTTTCAAACGCAGGCTGCCACGAATCTAGTGCCTGACATCCATGTAGATGTTGTGACCTGGTCTAAAGTCTGAAGGCCAAACCTCACAGACTCCACAGAGGCTTCCCCATGCTCACTCTCCAGATTTAATTATTATGACATGACTAATGTCCAGCTAGGATATGATCATTCATGCTAGTCCAGCTAGGACAGGATCATTCATGCCAGCTTACTTGTTCCATGAATCCTTAGCTATACATCTTTTTCTGTTTTTATATATACAGATACACCCTCATGACTCACGCTTAGTCTAAATGCTTAGCTTTCTAGGAGCATCAAGTACAGGTTATGAAAATTGTTTCCACAGTTCCAAAATGGCAAACCAAGATGTCCTGGGGTGCTATATGGAACTCACAGGGGGCCTGTGATATCTTAAAAATTCAAAAGAAACACAGCAACACCCAGTGGGCGTTTGACTTCCTGTGAATGACTATTTCGAGATAGTACATAGTTTCAAAAGTAGGTTTTAGAGACACTTAGACACTTTTTATTAACGATTTCCTATATTTGCAAATACAGTTGCTCTGCTGAAAGGCAAGTACCATGGGAAGAAGCGGTGTGAAATGAGAAGTGGGGATGGTGATGCCAATCAGATTCTAAAACGTGAGAAGATTGCAGGGCCCAGTAAGGAACTGTGGTAATTGGAAAGTAAAATAAAAGCATCATTTTTTCTTTCAAGTTTAGGAGTATTTTTACAACCCTACAGCTACTGGGTTGTTAGGATGTAAATATTTAATAAGATATTTGGACCTAGTTATTTCATAAATGAAACTGTATTTTTTTTTTTGTCCTAGGGGTGTCATAAAAATTGTTGAGACACCAACAGCTTTGTGAGTCATGAAACTTGGGAACTTTCTAGATTATGTGTACCATGGCACCTCCCTGAGCTGTGTAATTCACACCACATGTGGTTGCATGTTACACATATGAAATCTTGCCTATTTCGGGATTCCTCCTTCTTCACCTAATTTTAATTATCACAACGAATTACGTTAAGGAACAGCATTTCATTTTCAAAAAACATTAAATATAATTTTTAAAAATTTCAAAAGAGATGAAAGAATAATTCTTACCAGGCCTGGAAGTTCACAGCATTTGTCGTTATTGGCCCATGACGAGGAGCAAACAATATCAAACATCTGTAACTGGAACTATGATTTAAAAAGAAAATTGTCACTTAATAAAAGATACATAGATATATTGTCTTTGTAGTTACAATGATTGCATGTGACATATTACATAACAGCCCACCAATACAAGTATAACGCCTTGCAGTAAGTAAACAAAAAAGGAACTCCAGCACTATCAAAATAATTTTATTCCTCAAGCATACAGTGATCTAAGATTTCACCTATAATTACTCCTTCTACCAAACAAACTCCCTTTTTATCCCAACCTCCCCCTCCCATCTCTACCTAAAGAGTAAGCTTAGCTCTAAGATTTTCCTTGTAAAGTCCATCTCGGCTACTCCCAAATGCAACACTCTGTACATCTCATACCACACCTCCTACCCTATAATGAAAATATTCCTATTATCTCCTCCTTAGAGTCTTCAGGGGACAGGGAAACACTCATCTTTGTGTCACCTATCACAATACGTGACCTATCATAACCATTCAGGAAGGCTTCCTGAATTCTGACTTCATTCTTTTACACATACATTCAGCCAATTTTTCTTCACTGCAATAATGTAAGCCACACACTGTGTACACTTTTAGGATACAAAAATTTAAAATATACTCCTGCCCTGGAAAAATGTACAGAGAGTAAGAGGCACCTAAATGTCGTATACAACATGGTGAGCACCTCTACAGATTCACATTTGGTGTTGTGAGAATGTGAGCTAAGTCTATTTCTGTCTAAGCCATTGATCATGTCATACGTATTTAGACAATCTTGCTTCTTAGGCAGTCTCCTTCCACTCTCGGATGCTGGTGAGAACTCAATGTACGTGTTGAAATATACAGAAATATCACTAAGGGCTAACACTAGCTTAATGAGCCAATCATTTCTAATATATTTCTTTTTCTAGTATTTTCAAATATTAAGAGTGTCATCAATTACAGAACTTGGAGAAGGATAAAATCTTTTCATTTTAAATCTGCAATATTTCTTAGCTAAGAGATGTTTTTAGCAAAGGCTGGAAACCATGAGTGCCTTATTTTCTCCCAAAGAGTGCTACCCATTTCTTGCCAGGAGTCTTCTAGATGAAATTGAGAGTGTCCGAGTAGATAGTACTACTGAAAGAGGTTAGTAAAAAATGTATGCAGTATCACAACCACACCTGTTCTGACAGCAAAGAGAATGAAATCAGGCTTTCTGTCATTACACTCAAGAATCACACTGCCTGCTTGCAAACAGTCATTCCAACTGATCATTAAAATAATCCTTGAGTTTTGAAAGAAAACCCATGATTCAAAGTATCCTATTTTCTTGATCCTATATACCTTTATGGGCTGTTTGCCGAAGTACGTGCATGGCTGACTGCTTTTTATCTAGATGGCTTACGGTCCCTCCCTCCTGTCCACCCAAGGCTGTGGTTGGTACCTGAGTCTGTGCTAGGAAACAGTACAATGAAATTATGACCAATCAAAAGAAAATAAGTTTTTAAACTTAAAACATTTTTAAAAGTACACTGCAGCTGATTTTTATAAATAACAAGTGACAAATATTTCAAGAAGCATAGGGATTCAGAGACTGGAGCTAGACTTCTGAGTAATAGTTCCCGACTCCTCTACTGACAGGCTCAGTGTTTGTGTGTGTGTGTGTGTGTGTGTGTGTGTGTGTGGAGACAGGCTTTCACTCTGTCACTCTAGGCTGGAGTCCAGTGGTACAATGAGAGCTCACTGCAACCTCAAATTCCTGAGCTCAAGTGATCCTCCTGCCTTAGCTTCCCAAGTAGCTGAGACTATAGGCATGCATCACCACACCCAGCTTGGTTTTTTTAATTTTTGGAGAGATGGAGTCTCACTATGTTGTCCAAGCTGATCTCAAACTCCTGGCCTTAAGCAATCATCCCATCTTGGCTTCCCAAAGTGCTGGGATTACAGGTGAGAGCCACCGTTTGAACAAATTATTTAATATGTTGGAATCTCAGTTTCTTTATGTGAAGTTAGTATAATATCAGTAGCTATTCATATGCTGTGAACATTAAATGAGTTAGTATGGAGAAAATATTTATTTCTTGAGACAGAGTCTTACTCTGTTGACCCAGGCTAGAGTGCTTTGGCATCATAGCTGATAGCAACCTCCAGCTCCTGGGCTCAAGTGATCAATCGTTTTGCCTCAGTCTCCCAAGTAGCTGAGACAAGTACCCACTACAATGCCAGGCCAGTTTCTCTTTTTTTTTTTTGGTAGAGATGGGGTCTCATTCTTGCTCAGGCTGCTCTCAAATTCCTGAACTCAAGCAATCCACCCTTTTAGGCCTCCCAGAGTGCCAGGATTATAGGCTTGTGGAGAAACTATTTAGAACAATATCTGGAACATAGTCATTATTAATAGTAAATGTTATTATAATGGTCTATGCATAGTCCTTTCATAACTGAATTTTTAAAAATGCAGGTGTAAACATAGGGGGGTAACACAAAGGCCAAATGAGCAGAATCAAAGTGAAAGTGACAGCATTGAGGGCAGAAATATAATAGTGGCTTGTTTCCACAATATTATCTCTTTAATGTTTTTGATTGAGAAAAATCTTAGCAAGCAACAACAACAGCAACCAACATTTGTGGAAAACCTACTACTGTAATGACTCAGTTGCAGGCACTATCCAGACCACTTTGCATATATCATTTAATCCTCAGATCACCACTATGAGATGTGATGATAGCAACATTCATTCTATAGAATAGGCCTGGCATGAAAAAAGCTTAAATAATTTAACTACATGTTGAAAGCTTACTTCCGGTTGAGATTTGAACTGCACCCCTCAGTGTGCAGTATTTTCTTGTAACATATTTACCAATAAATAGATCTTTAGTCTAAAGATCTTTCAAATGCAGAAAGCCCAGGCCAACCTTACAATACCATTTTGTCTGGAGACATTTATTAAATGGGTCTCATTATGACAGCCTTGGGTAGATCCAGCTTAGTCTGCAAATCATTCATCCATTAAGAAATTTTCCATTTCTGAATAATGCCCTCAGTGCAAAAACATTTTCGTGAATGGAAAGAGTTACTTAAAGCAAAGGCCCTTTCACTAGTCCCAGTAAGCACCAGAATTTCTTGCCGTTTTTCAAATAAACATTCACCACCTAGTCATCCATAAGTCTAATGTTTACATACAAACCTTTGGCTAGACTTTGGCTCTATTGAGTTATAGGAATCTTATGAGCTCAGTTTATTTATTCAAGGGGTTAAATGCCTACTAAGTGCTGAAGGAAGCCAACACTATCATTTCAGGAATGTTACGTGGGCTGACTTTTCTTTTGCAAATTAGATGATGTCAGCAGCTTTTTCTTTGAGTACAACAAATTTATTCATAATTGTTTAGATTTTTGGCTTTTTTTTTAGGAACTTCTTTCCCAAGGCACATTTCTGGGGATTGATTGAAAGAAAAATAAAAAAAACAAAAAACTTCTGGCTTTTATTTCACAAGCAATGGCATACATGTTTGCATACATTTTACAGTAGACGGTACTGAGATGGGAAGTTAAAAGGTCTCATATTTGAGTGCATTAAAATGCAAGACAGTGTGGCTCGGAAGAAATCATACTTTAGGCAACTCATGCAAAAAGCAACCTTTCTTCACTTTCATAACTTCTTTGTAACCAACTGAACATTATAAAAGATACATCTGTGAGAAGAAATGGAACAACCTCCCACTTTCCCTTTTTGCAATCTCTTCCAAGGAAATACTTAGCCAATGATGTGTACAAATGCTCATTTTTTCATTATTGGACATTTTTGGGGTGTAGCACAAAAAGGCAAGTCACTTGGGGTCAAATGTCAACATGAAAATAAGATTAAAATATTTGTCAGCAGTTGAGTCACTACAATCTGTGAATGGGAATTACAATGCACTTCTGGCTCTCCTTCCCACTCACAACCAGATTATAGTCTTTGATTTTTTTCTAACGTAATGTATTAAGTTTACAACTTGAAGTCAAGCTGTACCTGACTTTATACTAATACTCAGAGAGCTTTACATGGGACGGGGCACTATAGAAAGAGCACTGAGGACCTAAAGACTTTAATTTGAAGTCTAACTTTTATTGACTCCATCACACTACTACGACTTATTGAGTGTTTACCATTTGTCAGCTATCGAAGGGGATGTGTTTTACTTGTTCTCAGTCAATTGATGGAATTTAAGGGAAACTGTGAAGGCACTAATTAAAGTAGGAAATGAAAATTACCAGCTGTGTACTTGGTAGGAATTAGAGTGGTTGGATATAAACATACTTCTGCAGGTAAGTTTTGATCGGGTTTACCTGCAAGGTTGCAATTGAAATAACGGTTGTGTTTAGGAAACTGTCAAGGAACAGACAGGGCACGTGGTCCCTCGTACAGACCAGACTCCCTTCTCTGTCTTTAGTTCTAAATAATCAGAATCTGACTGAATGGAAGAAAAGATGAGAGATCTTCTGGAAGTCAGATAAACTCTCTCATCTTACTTCTACACTGTTGGAAAGGGGACCCCTCCCTAACTTATTCAAGTCTACAGAGTTGGGACTATGTAAGTATCTCTTCCTAGGGTTATTAGAAGATTAAAAGAGATAATCTCAGAAAAGTCTACACTACTTGCCCCAGAGTAGGTATCCAATAAATATTAACCACCATTATCATTTTGAGGATTAAAATAACTCATGTGAAAATACATTAACTTTTTTGGGTAGTTTAATATGTGTTTATATAGGATCATCAGCTACTCTACTATCAGTTTCTACATAAAAGCTTTAACTCCATAAGTGATAGTAACTCCATGGCCTACCTCATACTTCTATTTAAAGAGCAGAGGGCTAAATAAATGCCAGTTGGATAATTAGCTAAGTGTTCGATATGAAAAGGCAGAAGAAAGACACTAAGAAACATGATCTTAAGCCAGTAGCTCAAAACTTTTCCAGAATCATCTCATGAGGTATCAGAAAAGGTAGAAGAAACTTCTTGGGAGAAAAAAGATTGGAAAGGAGGAGCCCGATTGTGAAGTTTCTTTCCATATGTGTTCTGATGGCTAAGCCTGCTTAGAGTTTAGTCCCACCAGGAACTATCACTGCTTATGAAATCTTACATCACTGAACACCAATTGATTTCACTGACTGTGAGTAATTTATATGCAGTAGTTACTGTATGTTTAAATCCATTGATTTATCTTCCACTCAACTATGGTTTAAGAAGAATATATTTTCTATAAAGATTGAATCTTTAGAATCTTCCAAGATTCTTTAGAATCTTGAATTATTGCTGAATTTGGCAGGGAATATGGCCCTATAAGCTACTAATCTCTCTCATAAAATAATTACTCCTCAAATAATCTGCCGTCTAGGGAATTCCCTTTTGTTGGGTATCAGAATACAGATGTATATCCAGATTAGGTAAGCAATCAGTAATTTCTAAATTAAAACTGAAGACTCGGGCTTCTCCTACCTTGTACTGAGATAATTAAGTATAATACTATCTGCTAAAAGCCAAGTCTGAATTTCCAATCACATTCTTGAGATCTAACCTACTGTCATCCATTTCAACACAATCAAATTCTTCAATAAGTGGGCAGAATGAAAACTTATTAGCAATCCTTTGTAGATGTCTAGATTCTAACAAAAGCTATGACTTTTTTCCTACTAGCCTTACAAAGAACTCTTTAATTATTGACTTCTATAAATTCCCCTTTGTCTACTATGAGTTGGAAGTTGCCATAAAGGGTGCTCTGTTTAATTGCATTTTCTTTCATGGCCAAAAGTAAAGATTTATCATCCATAGGCCTGAAACCTAAGGCACTTTTGCTTTCAAAAACAAATTCCTTGATACTTAATTCATCATCTATTTGGAGTTCAATTATTACACAAGTGTAATTTGAAGTATAATTGTTATCATGAAAGTATAACTGTAAAATACAGATTGTAATTAGAAGAAGGTTTGATACATATTAGACTGCTGTCAATGCCACCGTTGGAATAAAAGCAAAATAAAATTTTAAGAAAAGACATGATACAATTCAAACATACAACAATTCTACTTAATTTCCTGCAAGTGTTTCTTAAGAACTGTGTTCATAGCTACTAATTACTAGGCTGTAAGGTAGAAGGGAATGATTTCAAACAAAGACCATGGCATAGTTTCTATTTTGGGTAATTTATACTCTATCTAGAGAGATGAAATTTGAATATATGAAAAAGCAAGAAAATAACATATAATTATAAGTAATCAAGTTTTAGACAAGTTGTAGGGGTCTAGCAAAGGTGGATGGAAAACCAAGACGGTATTATGGACTTCCTTCAATAACAGTAGCTGTTATTCATTGAAAGTCTACTGAGTGTCAGGGATTTTGCACTCATTATTTCTAAAATAATAATAAAATAACAATAATAATACTAAATGATTTGAGCCCAGAATCTCATACATCTAGAGTTCTCTCTCTTTTTTAAATGAGTACAATTCATTCATCTATCAATTATCCATTTACACATCCATTTATTCACATAAGGTATCCTAAGTTTGCTAATTCTATATTCTTATAAATTTCTTTCTGTGCTAACATAGAAGTGTCTTTCATTAAATAGAAGACAGTTCATTTTCTTAATCAGCATTAGCTATCCTTAGTTTACCAATTCTATGGTCTTATAAATTCTTTTCTGTGCTGTCGCAGGAGTATGTATCTTCTATTAAACAGAAGATGCATCATTTTCTTAATCAGCATGAAAATTCCTAAATATCATGTAAACATTCTTAAAAGTCTCTTATTATAACTGAGAACAAGAGAGCCTTCCATAGCTTATATATTTTCTTTCCAAATATCTAATCCACAGTTCTTCAAAGCAAAGTAGAAACAAAAGACCTTTTAAAGATTCTTCAAAGCTAGGTATGAAACTAATTAGCTCCTATCTATCCATCAAGGTCTAGACATATGCCCTCCCTCACTCAGTAAGCATGGGGCAGTTTAAATTTTATTTACTCATTTGACATAGCTTAAGATTTCATTTGTACAAACTGATCTTCAGTTTAAAAAAACTTAAATTATTCTGTAACATAGAAGAGAAATGTAGATTAGAATAGTTGGAATTGTTTACAAGAAAAAGAAGGCTCACTAATTGTAGAATGACTCAAATTAGGGAATGCTGCTAATTAGTTGTGAATGCATGGTGGTAAAACAAAAACTTGTATACATTATTCTTTTTTGTGGTTAATGAACAAAAGGAATGTGATTTCTTTGCCAATTAAAAATCTCCCAGATTTTTAATTTCATATCATCAGCAAAGAGGGAGGGTTTGACCTCCTCTGCTCCCATTTAGATGCCCTTTATATTCTTGTCTTGCCTAATTGTATTGGCTAGAACTTCCAGCACTATGTTGAATAGAAGGGTGACAGAAGGCAACCTTGTCTGGTTCCAGTTCTAAGAAGAAAAGCTTTCAGTTTTATTCTATTCAGCAAAATATTAGCTGTGGGTTTGTCATAGATAGCTTCGATCAGTTTAAGAAATATGCCACTTATGCCTATATTCCTCAGTGTTCTAATTAGAAAAGGACACTGGATTTTATTGAATGCTTTTTCTGCATCTATTGAGAGGATCATATGGTCTTTGTGTTTCCTTCTGTTGATATGGTGAATAACATTTATGGACTTGCATATGTTAAACCAGTCTTGCATCCCTGGGATGAACCCTACTTGATCATGATGTATGACTTTTTTGATGATAAGCTGTAATCTATTGGCTAGGATTTTGTTGAGAATTTCTGCATCTATATTCAGTAGTGAAATTGGTCTAAAATTCTTCTTTTTAGTTGGATCTTTTCCTGGAGAAGCCTCATAGAACTCAACCTAGAACTCCCATTTGATCCTGTAATCCCATTACTGGGCATCTATCCAGAAGGAAAAAAAAAATTATTTTCATTATAAAGACACTTGTACTGGACTGTTTATTGCAGCTCAATTTACAATTGCTAAAATGTGGAAACAGCCTAAATGCCCCTCAACCCAGGAATGGATTGGCAAGCTGTGTTATATGTATACCATGGATACTATTCAGTCATTAAAAAAAAGGAGATTTTGCAGCATTTGTATTAACCTGGATTGAGGTGGAACACATTATTCTTAGTGAAGCATCACAGGAATGGAGAAGCATGAATCCTATGTATTCAACTTCGATATGAGGACAATTAATGACAAGGTGGGGCATGGGGGAAGGGGAGGAAAGACAAAGAGATAAGGAGGGAGGGAGTGAAGGAAGGAAAAGAAAAAAAAAAGAAAAGAAAATAGTGACTAATTCTCACATAAATTGGATTTAATTTTGACCAAAGTACATTACTTGAAACATTAATTTTTAATTCAACTTGTTAATTTGTTGTTTAGGATATTGCATCCTCTTTATAAGTGAAATATGTTCATAATTTCCCTTTATAATAATATATTTTTTTGAATTTTAATATCAGATGTATCCAGATGAAGTAGAATGATTTTGAAGTATTTCTTCTTTTTCTGTTGTCTATAAGATTTGGCGTGATCTGTTTTTTGAAATTATCTTTTCTTTTTATTTATAAATATTAGTCATCTATTTTTTTAAACTTTGGAAAAAAATAAGAAGTTAACTGATGACTCCGTACTGAACCTCAGAGTCAAAGCATTCAACGATAGACATCCTTTTATCTAACAATATGAATGTTACTTTTTTGGCATTATTATTATTGCTCAATATTTTGTTGCAACGATCATCTGATTTCTTTTCTGATTGTATTTATCTTCGTTTTGTTCTTTACGAGGTTTTTGTTTCAGTCCTTATCTTAAAATTGTTATTGTTATTAAATTTTAAGCCTTTTTAATTTTGTAAAGGCAAAAAGTGGAAACCAAACACATGTACGTGTATAGAGAAAATAAAAAAAAAATCTCCCAGATTTCAATTCCATGTTGTTTGATAAAAAATACATTATCTTAAAATGATTTTCTACTTAATTGCTAATAATTAAAGGATAAATATCACATTAAGGATGGCAAAAACCTAGCTATAAAATGCCCATATCTAACCTAAATTATAGGCTATGTCAATACCTTATGCATAATACTCACAAAGTTTGTATGACTTTGCATTTACTTTTACAAATGAGGTTCATTTACAGTTTTAATTCTCTTTAGGAAACCATTTATGCAACAAACCATGTGATAAATATTTTACTATTTAAATGATCAAATGCATTTAGAAAATAAAATAACCTAATTCTGGCATATTGCCAAGAGCTTTGAATGTACGTGTTTTAGTTCACATAAAAATGGCATTATGTATTCATCCATCCATCCATCCATTCATCCATCCATCCATCCATCCATCTCTTTAATTCCTTTATTAAGTTTTTCCCCTAGGAAATAGCTTTAAGAGGACTTACCCCAACCCCATAATAATAACATAGCTTTGCTTTTCTACCCACTTACTGGTGCAGAGTTTCCACTTGGTCCTCTTGATCGAACCATTCTCCCTAGAACTTCTACGCCATCTGAAGTGATGTTGGCCGATGCATTTATTGGCTTCTCACCTGCTTGCTTGCAGTCTATAACCACTTTGACCAACGTCTCACTGACAACAATGTGTAGCTATGTAAAAGTAAAAACATTTTAGGAGGTAAGAATCAGGAGGATATATCAGTTAAATTTTATAATTGAATAACTCATCATAAAGTAAGAAAGAGAAGAGAAAAAATTCTGGCACCATGTATTTTGCTAGAGGAGAAAATTTCTACATTTACCATCTCCCTGATTTTCCTACCTTCAAGCACCATCTCTGTTTTTATCTGATTAACTCTTCTCTTTCATATGACTATGAAATGATGAGCTCTTTAAAAATCTAGCCTTACTCTCAACTATAATATCACCTTTGAAATCCCAGGATTGTTGTTCTAGCTATGCCTTTTCTGAATACACATGAACATAAACACACAAATAGTAAAATTCAAAAATTTTGCTGCTTTGTCACCAAAAATCACCTAAGGTTAGCAAGTTAGGTGACTGGTGTCACCTAAATCACCAGTGGTTAGCAAACCACACTTTGATAATAGTTACCTAATTCAGAATGATGAGAGGAAAATGAGAATCTGAGGGGGTAGGAGACTCCAGGTCCAAATGAAATAAAGCTTTTTGCATAGTATAGGGTATAATTTTCTCAAACTAGAATCTCAAGAATCTATAGGTTCATGGTCTTATTTTTAGAAATCTACACATTCTTTGTGAAGACTTGTTAAAGTCTGTGAGATTATCTAGGTAATAGTCAAAGGCAAGTATATGCTAGGTGAACTAGATAACCCCCCTGTGACCAAATTCTGCCATAAAATGTCAGTGCTCATTGCTTGTATATGCATATCAATTTAGGATGGTAGTAGCCTCGTGAGTACTACAGCAATTGTTTACAGCCAGCTAATGAACTAAAAGAGTGTAATTAAGAAGAGAATAATGATTTCACCTTGCATGAAAGCCAAAAGAAGTTATAAATAGTGGTCTAAGTTCATAGTAGTTTAAAACTAAAGAGCGTTGGCCAATATGAATCAAAGCTATGCAGGCTACAGCAGGTAGCACTGTATTCACATTGTAAGCAGAGGTTCAGTGTCAGTGAAATATGTCATCTTTCTTATTAAAGTAATGTTCCTTTAAATTTTATGGGTTTTTGTCAACCTTAATTTATTCTGGTTTCACTGTTGTAAAAGAGCTGAGGGCACATGGATTTATACCAGTTTTTTCCAATGTTTTAAGATAAATCATGATAATAATTTAAGTCAACAGTGGGCCTCTTAAGGATCTTTTTCCTTCAAAGAGGAGTTAACCATTACCCAAGTAGAGAAATACTCTAGAATAAACCCCACCACATTCTTTACTTCTTATTGACATTTCTGTCATGATGATTTAGTATGGTGTCACTTGACCCATGTGTGTTTTTGAGTCTTGGGACACTTTCCATCACTATAAATTAAAGAAATTTTATACTAGGTGCTAGCAAACTCGAATTTTTACATTTAAAAAATTTTTGCTTAACAAAAGTAGATATTAAAATTGTTCAAAAATATGTTGCATCTTTAGCTGCACTTAAGTACCTGTTTATATAATTATTAACTTTTTGCAAGTGGCCTGAGGCCACATTTTATAAGCGAAGTGGGAAAAATAAAGCTAACTGAAAAAAATGAAAAATCAAGGTGAACTATTTATTCCCTTATAATACAAGTCTATGAACAAATCAGATTTAATTTCTACAAATTGAATATGCATTAAGATTTTCCATCAATAGGTCTATTATAAAATGTTTTGTTACATGATAAGTCTTTTCTTTTGGTTTGTTTAGATATTTGGTTTTGTTAATACTTAAAGTGGAGCAAAGTCTTTCTTCATATAACTTTTAAAACCTTGAAGGTTTATAAATTTAAAACCAACTTTTAGTGAGCCTTTTTTCCAGGTCTTAGAGTCCTTCTGGTACAGTAAATAGAACGTAATGTTCACCCAAGATTCACAAAAGGGTTCTTTGGAACAAGAATTACAAGATTACAAGTTCATACCCAAATCAGAGGCTAAGATGGCAATGTTTCTTTCAACACTCACGAAATCTCAAATGCTTTTTGTCTCTCTAATACTTTTTATTGACTACTCAGCAATTGATTCTGCATAACCAAGAGAAAAATCATCCCAAGAGGAACTCAGTAAGTAAATCATTTTAAGTGCAAAGAACTGCTTCTGGCACCATTTTGAACCATGAACTAGTAAATTTCACGTGCTTTTCAGATACCTTTACTTCTGGTAGTACGGTCCTATTAACTAGGGAAAAAAATGACAATTTTCTAAGGAATTATTCTGATGCAATTGTGTGCTATGCAATTATGATATTTAAAACCAGAGAAAGTAGCAAAATTGTGTAAATTAGTTTGATTTGGCCATATTTTAAAGATTAAGGGTAATTAAGAGGTGAATAATGATTTACCTTGTGTGAAAGCCAAAAGAAGTTATAAATAGTGGGCTAAGTGCACAGTAGTTCAAAGATAAAGAGCATTGGCCAATATGAATCAAAACTATGCAGGCCATGGCAGGTAGCACTGTATTCACATTGTAAGCAGAGGTTCAGTGTCAGTGAAATATGTCATCTTTCTTATTAAAGCAGTGTTACTTTTGATTTTATGGGTTTTTGTCAACCTTAATTTATTTTGGTTTCACTGTTGTAAAAGAGCTGAGGGCACATGGATTTATATCAATTTTTTCTAATGTTTTAAGATACAGCATTATAAAAATTGTATTTTAGGCCATGAAACAGAAGAAAAGAAGATGGCTCTGCCCTTCTCTCACTCTAACAGGGAGGGAAGGACTGTCTAGGGGTCAAGGGATTTTTCTGCACCACCTAGTGAATGCTCTGCTAGCCCTGCAGTCCAGATTCTGCATTTCTGAACAGCCTCAAAATCAGTGGGATTATCCACCAACTACAAAGGCAATGGTAGATGTTTAAAGAAAGCATGTCCACTCTAGCGATCACCACAAGTATTTCTGAGAAGCAAATTTTATAGGACCTACCTTCATCACAATTGCCAAGTTATGAAAATATGGACAAGGTAGGTCTTACAAAAGCTTTTCCTAGGGTAATTTTAATGCACTATATTTGTATATCCATAAAAATATCAGTGCAATCAGTTATCTCTATTTTCACATTTTAAGATGATTTGTCTGGCTGTGCCTTCACCTGCATTTGTGACCAGGTAGACCAGGAATCTTTTCTATATCATCCATCATGTAGCAAAAGAGTAGCTGTTAGTAATACGAGATCCTTAACCACATTGTTCCTCAAAAGAAAAGAACTGGATCAGTTTTATCAATACTTTCTGGAGTTCCTAATAAAAAAAATTCACATTTCAGCTCCCATCTCAGAACTACCAAATCAGAAACTAGAGTTTTAAAAGCTCTAAAGGTAATTCCTACTCCAATTGAAATCTGAGATCATAAGTCCTATGGAATTTTAAAAAAGCAATCCCTCTATTGTTTGCCCAACAGCAAACAGAATAAAATAAACACATATGCATTACCAACCTTGTGAAAACTTCCATAGAAAATTTTTCTAACTTCAGGTCCTTCAAAAGTAGCAGTTTGAAAATCCCCACTCTGTTCATAGTTGAAATATGTTAGGGTTTTCCCACCATCTATTCAAAGAAAAATAAAAAGATTTTATTTCTAAATGAATTTCTAAAATTCAACTCAAGACTGAAAAGAATGCATCCATTGTTTTGAAACTGTGTTTAGGAACAAAGTGGTGGGTAAGAAACTGATCTACTATCTTTGGCGTGCTGGCTACTGCGAGCTTTCAGCTGGCTGAGTAACTCATCTAACCAGGGCAAAGGACTGCCACACATGCTGTTCCTCTGTACTTTCTTGACTCGACTCTCCCTCCCCTCACCCTCTTGGGAGAGATTGTCTGAAGCTGGGGTAGAAGCAGACAGAGAGGGAGAACAAATTTAATTAAATCTGAAGGGAAAAAGACCAGGCTTATTGTCTTTTTAACCAACTATAGCAACCAGCTTTCCCAAGACATGTACCTTATACCACCCAAGATGTTTCATTTATTGTAAACAAATAAAATCCTTCCTAATCTTAAATTCTTCCTATTGCAAGGAATATTTTGGTATTGAAAAAATAGGAACATTTTCCTCACTAATTCATTTCTACATTACAATTTAATTCCTCTCTCTATTTTCAAAAGCAACAAATGAGTCTTAATCATTTGAAGAGACTTTATTTTCAAATCTTGGGTGTATGTGAAGTTAGTAACTTATACCATTTTAATTTATAGCCTTCTCTTAGTTTTAATATCAGTGCACAATGCTTTCACAATATCATGTCTAGTCATTGATTCACTCCCTTGTACCAAAAAGTTCTTTAATAAATAGTTGGAATAAGCTTAAAATGCTTCCTTTATCCAAATGTTTGAGTTAACACCTAGCAACAGCCTCCAAATTTTGTTTTGTTGGAATCCTAAACAAAAACCAGATTGACAAAACCCAGTGATGTTAACCAAAAATTTGATGATCCTCTTAAGGGATCATTATGTGCAATACCCAAGAGCATGAGGTTGAAAAGCTTCCTCGGTGTTCCAACATCCAAATCTTGGCATCTCCCAGCCTCCCAACCTGTTCTCTCTCTTTCTAGACTCACTTTCATCTAGATCAGTGGCTCTCAACCTTCCTAATGCTGCAGCCCTTTAATACAGTTCCTGTGGGTCATGACTCACAAGTTGAGAACCGCTGATCAAGATGATCTTGTCCATATATCACACACACACCCTTCCAAATTTATATTTCCCTCCCAGAATTCTTCCTAAATATGCTGCTGCAAAATTGACATCCTCTCTGGAATACCAAATAGGCAACTCACATTTATTATATCCATGTCCAAAAAATAAACTTCTGGCCCCAGTCCTCCCACTGACCTTCCATTGCCCTTGCTCTTTCTTTAGTGTTTATTATCTCAGTAAAAACTGTCTTTCTTCTCTTTGCCCACTACTGCATCCAAGAGCATAGTATGCTGGCACAAAGTGGGAACTCAAGTAATATTTGTTGAAAGAATGAGGGAATAAATGAATGAATCAACTGCGACATAATTCATTGTTAAGTGTTTACACATCACCTTGGATAAGGGAGGCACTCCGCAATAGACAGACACAGGCAAAATGGCATGACCCATACATCTCTCTTACATGCCTGCAAAGGTTGAATACATATACTTACTATCTAAAATGACTCCAACCAATGGGTCAGAATTTTTATTCAAAATCTCCCAAAGAGCGAATGGCTCCTGTGGAGTATCGGGAAGGATTCGGAATAGAAAACTGATTGTGTAGTCAGGGGGCAAGCCCTCTGGATGCAAGTACCTGAAAATAGAAAAAAAATATGTCTTATTGTATCCTTCCTCAAAAAGTTACTCCTCTGATTATAAAGCAAACTTATTTTCATGGCACAGAATTTATAAAAACAGATTACCACTAATCTCAACCACATCACTATTTTGGTGTGGTAGATTTTTCTCCACTATTTAAAGAATGTGTGTATTTGTTCACTTTATATCATGTTGTCCTTTATTTTCTAAGTACCATGGAATAAACATTTTTCATTTTTTTAAACTATGGTCAAGACTAGAACATGATATTTAATGGCTGCACAACTTTCTCTTGTGTGGCTATTTCATAATTTGTCTAATTAGTCTAAGTAGTTTGAAAAGTTTTGGTATCGTAAATAATTGTTATCTATAATCCTTTTGTAAATTTAATGTATGACAATGTCACTTTCTAGCCTGTGTTGTAGTTCATTGCATTCTAGCCTGTGGTGGGTATGGTGATGCACCTTCAAAGATCTACCTCCAAGAATTAAGAATGTACAACCCATCCTAAGAATGTTATCTGCTGATGGCTTTCAGATACCAGCCCCCTTTGGTAATTGACTTTGCTGAAGAAAGATACCTCCCTCCAGGTTACATCACCTCTTTTCAATGAGTGGTCTTCAGGGAACATAAGGACCAATATCCCTGATTCCTAAGAGAGGCAGCACTAATGGGTCACCCCATTTACAGAACTCCTCTGGGTGGTCAGCTCAGGCTTTTGTTGAGATGGCTTCACAGTCTGACTGCTCCCTCTGTCCTCTCCTGCATCCTGCTGGTCCCTTCACAAGGGGCGCCCTCATCAACATTTCACACATTAATCTCCACGCGAGAATCTACCTCCTGGGAAACCCAACCTTCTACACCATCTTATCTCTCCAATAACTAAACAGATCTCTCATTTACTTTTTAAATCCTCCCCAAGCAAAAAGAACACAGCACTTTACAAATAGTAGGAACTCTATAGTAGTTATTAAGTGAATAAATGTGTGAATATGTGGGAAATAGATGAGTTTGAAAATACAAGTTTGGTTTGCATAGGTAAAAATATCTTTCATTCATTCATTGCAACAGGCATTTAAGATACATTAGTGAATAAAACTGACAAAGATCCTGTTAATTTTAGGTGTCAAATTGACTGAATTAAAAAATACCTAGAAACCTAGCAAAGCATTATTTTTGGGTGTGAGGGTGTTTCCAGAGGAGATCAGCACGCGACTATGAGTGAAGGGGGAAGAGTCGCTCGCAATGTGGATAGGCACCGTGTAACCTGCTGGGGAACTGGAGAGAATGAAAACAGGAAAAAGGCAAAATGTGTGTGTAAAGTGGCTAGGGAATGGAATTTTATATAACAACTGATACCACGCTTTAACTCTCTAGAGGTGCTGTTGTGACTCCTCCAAAATAAAAACCATTTGAATTACGGCACTACTGTGAGACAGCTCAGATCCTGGGCTCCGGAGCCTAATTGCTGGATGCAAATCTCACCATTGCCATGTAACCAACTGTGTGATCTCACTCAAGTCATTTAGCTTCCCTGTGCCGCAGTTTCATCATTGGTAAAATTGAGATAATTGAATCTACTTCATAGAGTTGTTTGGAGGTTCCAGTGAATTAATGCACAAAAGTATCAAGAAGAATACCTGGTATATAGTAGTGCTATGTAAGTATCAATTATTTTTATATATTTTCTCAGATCAACAGACATTAAAGTATAACCAGCACTATGTGAGAGTCTGATGTTTTTAAACTAAGAAATGTAAATATCATCTGCTCTTAACATCATGGAAAAATCAACCAGGAACTATTATAGCGTATTTCAAGTCGGTATCATTTCACATTGAGATATAATAAAGCAAATGGTTGGTTTTTATATCTTCCAGTGAAAACATACTTGGTTGGCTGGGAAACCAGAGCGTCTTTATGGAGTTGGTAGCATGGATACACGTTGAAGGTTCCAGGCTCCATGGAAACCCCTTCCACTGATGAAAAATCCTTTTCAACCAAACCAAACATTTCCATCATCTTAAATCCTACCAGAAAAACAAAAGAAAGAAAGGAGAATAAAAAAAATAGAGAAAAGAACAAGTAAGCACTTTAGAATTTTAGATTTCAATATTTTTCTATTAAGAGTTTAATAATTAAAAAAAAATAGAAACACAGGCGCAAATGGGAGTTATATATTTGTATTGGGGAAAAAATTGTGATAACACATACCTGCAATATCCAAGCCGTCTTTGTGCACCAGTGGGCAGGCTGAAAAATCAAACAAACAGCATAAAAACCTAATTTAGATGTCTTCCAAACATATTCTTCCCCTCTCCTGTGAACAGGAAACTAACATCATCTTTCTGGAAGTCAACTGTGGAAGAAATCCAAATCAGATGTGACTGTGGTTTTGTAAAAACTGAAAAGTTCTAATCTCCTCTGCTGTAACCAAAAGGTCATAGCTTCCTTGGCTCCCCTGAGTCGATTAAATCAATGGCCATCACTTGAAAGCATGTATTGGGAGACCTCTCGCTCCTAATATGTTGCCTTGATGAGCAGTCTTAATACAGTTTTGAAAAATAGGTGCTATAGTTTTTTAAGCACAGAATTTTTAAATATAGACTTTCATTGGATTACAGAAGGTCTTTATCAACCTGAAACTAAACACAGGGGAGGTTTACTTCCATATGCCGCAAACCATAAAACTGACTATATAACAAACTGCTCCAGAAGTCAATATTCTTTCCTCAGATCAAGATGGGACTCATTATTTAAGCAGTATTAAACATTTCATCCTTTGAACAACATCAGAAAGTACAAATTCCAAAGGACTAACTTGCTGATGCAGTTTCGCAGACAAAAGTAATTAACTCATCTTCGATTTTCTTAAAGGCGTCAAAGTCATCCACGAAGAAGACATGGCGTGCGCTGGGCTTGCTGCCAATGCGAACCAGCTCCGAGTAATCGGCGTCAGCCACACCGACTGCAAAAATGCTGTAGCCTGTGGCAGAAGAGGAACAGATTTCTGATTACTTTAAAGTCCACAAGATATAAATAATGCATTATAAGATGCATCCACATGTTTAAAATATGTTTATTTAGGAAGCCCAGTGGGGGTGGATAATTCATTTTTCACAGTTCATCAGAATTCTGCATGGACATCCTGCATTATGATCATCAGTCCATCATTCCCTTAAGAGATTTTCCATTTTACAGAAATTAAAGAGAGCAATGACCCAATCAGTGCTTGAGATAAAATAGTTCCCATCTGAGTAACATCCCACATTTTTAATATAGTAGAGTCTCTGTAAGTTAACAACCCAAGAGACTTTAACAGGCTGGTCAACATATGGAGGTGGTCGCCATAAGGAACTAGGCCTACTCTACCGGTACCTACATGTGGTGCATGTCCAGTTTATGAAAATTAGGTCAACTTAAGGAAGTGGTCAGTGTAGTGAGGTGATCGACCATGGAAGTTCTACTGTAGCTATTTTAAAATGAATGAGATGAAATCTAGTTAAAACAGAGAGACCCAGCTTATCTTGGTTTTTTTCCAGAAGGAAAATAGGTCTGGTACTCAAAAATGGGTCACTATTTAATGCTTGACAAACAAATATTAAACTATTCTTAGCAAGGCATATTTCATATAATTTAGTCTTCACAATAGTCCTTTGAAGATCTCTTGTTTTTTACAGACTAGTAGGCTGAGGAGTTTCTGTAAGGAGGTTCTGCCCGTGGCCCTTTCTAGTGGCCTTTTGGGTAGTGTTGTATTTAACTGCTGGAGTTCCTTATACAAGGCACCTTTAGGTTAACAAAAGTATCAGAGAAAATGGCAAATTTTCTCTAATGAAACAGTATAATGACAAATTTAAAAATGGAAATGTATTTTAGAAATCATAGTTAAGAAAGAGTTGGAAACATTTAAGTAATGCCGATACAGCCTATATGTGGTAATATTTTTTACTGATGCCTAATGGATGTGGGGTGCATGTGATCATTAATCCAGTCATATAATTTGTAAAGACCAAATTGGTGCAGGTGGGATATCTGTTACCTTAAATATTTGTCTTTTCTTTACACTAGAACCATTTCAATTCTTCTCGTCTAGCTATTTGGAAATATACAATAGATTATTTTAAGCTATAGCCGCTGGACTGGTCTATCTAACACTAACACCCTACAAATTTGTATTTAGAGAACAACCATGCTAACGTTATTTTTGGTAGCTACTATTGCTTGTGTATGTGTGTATATAAAACTTACCATCTAACTGCATATCCCTGGAGATTTTGTCCACATCATCCTGTGATCTTCCATCTGTTATAACCACAATAACCTTCGGGATGCCTCTTCTTGTACCTGACTCTGCAGTAAACAAGCTATCTCGAACATGCTTAATTGCTTTTCCTAAAACAAAGGAAGGCAACAGGTCAATTTCATTCCCTCTCATTTTTGTTTTGCAGGGTAAGAAAGAGTGGGAAGAAAGTTTTTAAATCAATGAAAAAGACTTTAAAAATTATTATGTCTCAAAGAAAAGGTCATTTCAGGAATTAATTATTATTTTTGTTTTGTTTTGTTTTTTTGAGACAGGAGCCTCAAGCTGTCCCCCTGGGTAGAGTGCCATGGCATCTCAGCTCACAGCAACCTCCAACTCCTGGGCTCAAGCAAGTCTTCTGTCTCTGCCTCCCAAGTAGCTGGGACCACAGGCGCCCGCCACAATGCCCGGCGATATTTTGGTTGCAGCCGTCATTGTTGTTTGGCGGGCCCGGGCTGGATTTCAACCCGCCACCTTGGGTGTACGTGGCTGGTGCCTTAGCCACTTAAGCCACAGGCGCTGAGCCAGGAATTAATCATTAATAATTAATTACTCTGAGGCTTAGCTCTTCTGTTTTGGGTCTTACCTGTTTTTGTATTTCCTCCTTTGTATGAAATGTTTTTAATTGCATCAAGAAGAGTCTCTTTGGTTTTGTAAGCATTTAGTTTAAATTCTGTTCTGGGATCATCTGTGAACTGAACCATTGCAACCTGGAGAAAGAAGGTGTATTCATTTTGACACAAACACAGACTTCCGCTGTGTCAGAAGGCACACGCAGTAACACGCTATCGCCTACGGTTTAATTTTGTCTTTAACCCATTCTACAATCTCCTGGGATTAAAATTCTATACAAATTATATACCAAATTTTAAAACAAATGAAGTAACATTCTCTAGGCACTTTGCAGGAGTAATTTTTAAAAATCTCTCTCAAGCTGGTATGACTTGTGCTACTTCATTTGACAGATTAAAAATGGCAACATCAACCTTGCACCTTGACAAATGTCAGAGAATCAGAGTTGGAGTCTTTACAAGGACTTCTTGAAGGAACTAATCTGTGAAGACATTATTACTACGCTACTCATTTTACAGATGAGGAAACTGAGGCACACAAAATAAAGAATTTGCCCAAGATCACAAGAATAGTTACTGACAGCCAGCAATGGAAGCCAGGTATATTAGTCTATTTTAAACTCTGAATTCTTAACCACTACCATATACACATTCTGGCTTCATTTCATATCATTTGCTTTTATTCCTGTGGAAATCTGGGGCCATTTTTCATTGATTATTTTTGTTTGTTTCTCAGAACTATGAAGAAAGGAGCAAAGAGAATATCTTCAGAGTACTTTCTGTGTTTAGGTGAGTCAATTGCTATCAGGTTATCAAAGATTACTTCAGACGCATTCATTTTTAGGAAACTTCCTCTGATTCTTCCTTTCAAAAGAAATGTCTCCCTTCCTGACATCTTTCAGCACTTTCTCTAGTCTTCCCTTACAGTACTCCTAAGATTCAAGTCATCCAAATTTTCTAAGCCATTACTCCATAATCTATTCCGTTTCTTTGGGTTTTTTTTTTTTTCATTTCTGTATATCTCATCAATACCACCAACACTCATCTGTCTGCTGGACCATGAGAGCACTCTCCTAACTGGTCTCTCCTTCCTCCCTTACCCTGATTAGTATTCCTATACCACAAAGTGCTCAGAATATCTTTTTTAAAAGCACATCACGTTTGATCTCTTTTCTCCCTAAAAGCTTCCAGTGGCTTCTGATTGTATTTATGATGATTTGGAACTCTTTTCATAGTCCACAAGACTCAAAAGAATCTGAGTTTTGCCTACTTCTTCTACCCCTTCCCATCCTGTCCCACTCTCATCTGCTATCTCGTTGGCTATCCATAAGTTTTGGTTTTTGGTGTGCAAAGCGAGGCCTTTGTACTTACTGTTTTCTTTGTCTGGAATTCTACTCTCTGACCCTCCCTGTATCATGCACAGATCAGTTAAAAAGCCACCCCTCAAAGAGGCCTTTGTTGGTCACAGTATTTAAAATAACTCTCACACACAATTTAGAAAAATCCCCACTAAAGTCTTTAAGTCACACCATTCCGTAGCTCACATCCCTATCTTGTGAATTTGTTTATTTGTCCGTTGTATCTGACTCCCTTTTCTCCCTATCTTTGAGATCATGAGCACCATGAGTTGAGGCATATTGACTGATACTCATTATGACAATCTAGGGCTTGGCCCAAATAAATACTGAATACATATTTGTTAAACGAATAAATTAGTTTCGTGTTCTGCTTGATCTATGGCAATGTGTCACCTTAACCTTTCCCTTTCAAGATTTTATGGTGCTTGAGGACAGGGAAAATACTGTGTGCATCGTTAAAGAAGACATTCTACCCTGGTATATAAAAGAAACATCTCTTGTGAGATGTTTCTACCCTGTGTTGGTTTGTTTATCCCAGAGTAGCATCCTCTGGACCTCCACCAGGCCTCAGTAGCTGCTTTGAAACGGACTTGTCTTTCCTTCTCATTTAGGGCTGAATCTGATCACTATGTTCTTTACCTAGAATCCCTGACAAATTGCCTTAATAAGATCTGGAGAAATAATTTTTGAATACATAGAATGAATTGATGGTTGATCTTTAGCCTTACTTGAGTTCCATCTGTGCCGATCTTGTTCAGGGCTCCAACGGTGCTATACAGAAAGTTGATGATCTTATTGAAATTATCATCTCCGATGCTCCAGGATCCATCCACCATAAACACCAGGTCTGCCTTTGCAGCTTTACATACTGAAGACCAACAATAATTTTGAGTCAGACATAAAGGGAAAATACAGTAGTTGTCACACTAAGAAGACAGACAATGATTGCCCTCTGGTAACTAAAACTCTTTGCCAAAGGAAAAGTATAGACCCCTTAAAGCTCATATTCCAAGCTCTTGCTCGTTATATTCCTTCACCCCCATTTCTATTCTATACCCAGAGTTCTTATTCATGACTATTCTATTGTGCATAAAATGGAGAGAAAAGTCTACCAATCTCTGCTCAAAAGAATGAAAATGAAGGAATAAGAAAACGTGGGACCAAAGAGATTTAGAGACAGAATCATTAGCAAACATTGTCTCGCACCTCCTGGTGGGAAGGAAGGCCAAGCTATGACCCTGTGCATCCTGTCCTTTGCTGACTGAGCTTGAAGTTCAGAGGGAAGGCCAGTGACGCAAGGGAGGCAGATTAGTCTACAATGGTATAAGCATGTGGCAGACGCCACAGCAAACTTTAATTTTAACCTTGGTCAAAAACTTCTGTCTCTGTGTTCTGCCACCCATTGGTACTATCATCGGGAGATTTTTTTTTATTAAGTCTTTCATACATAGATCATAAATACACTTATGCCATTATAGGATTCAATGTGTTGATTATTTGTACAAATTGGAATGCTTACTACCTATTAAACAACATAACCTTCACCACTTTGACCCAATTACAGGATGAAGACCTTTATGTCAACACCATCAAACAAGCAAAAAGAGAGAAACAAAACAAGACAGCCCACACCAAGAAAAACCTACTCCACTGAAAGAATTTAAAACAATTCCTGTTTGGCATCATGCGCTGTCTCATATTACCTATGTCTCTCTTCCTCTTTATTAGTATAGAGTGTAGACGACTCTGTTTTATGATGAAGAAAACAATTTACTCTTCAGATTCTGAATCTTTTAATCTTAGGCCAGTTGCACACAAATATTCTATAAGATAATGTGCCTTTCTCCTTCCATTAGGAAAAAAAAAACCCTCACTTTAAAAAAAAATTATATTAAGTATAACTTCATTCCCTTAAAGCTACTTATAATGTAAAAGAAACCATCTCCAATTAAGGTCGCCCTTGAGGGACAATACAGAACTGGTGAGGTTGTTCTCAGGAGTTTTGTGCTTTAGAAAATCTTACGAATTTGTGGTTTGAATTGAAGGAAAGGAATCACATGATCTGCTAATTATAAGTTTATAAAAGAAAACCAGGCCCCTTGTTCCCAGGAACTATGAAGTGAAGATTAGGTTTCACCTTCAAAATGAGAGGAACTTTTATTAAATAATATACTCAAAATGAAAATTTTACTTAATAATTCAAAGAAAGAATACACATCAACATGCATGGAGGAATTACCTCTGGGATAGGAAGTTGTGTTTTTAATTTTCTTCTTTGAACTTTTTTCCACTTTTTCATGTTTGTTTAATAAATGTTCGGTATTGATTTAATAATAAAAAGTTATAGGCTTTTAGATTAAACACACTCAGTACAAATAGAGCCTAAAATGAACAGTGCATTCAAGTTGCAAAACTTCCACCATTGAAAACCCTCATGATTAAAACTTCAGAACGAATGTTTCTTCTTAGTTAATCCTTCTTCCCACAGACCCTTCAAATTACATAAGTGTTCTGTGAGCACTCACGAGTATTTTTTTTTTTATTTTTTTGAGGCAGAGTCTCACTCTGTTGTCCTGGGGAGAGTGCCATGGTGTCATAGCTTACAACAACCTCAGACTCTTGGGCTTATGTGATCTTCTTGTGAACAGCTGGGACTACAGGTGCTAGACACAACATGCAACTATTTTTTAGAGATGGGGTCTTGCTCTTGCTCAGGCTGGTCTTGAACTCATGAGTTCAAGCAACCCACTTGCCTTGGCCTCCCAGCGTGCTAGGATTATAGGTGTGAGCCACCACGCCTGGCCCTCATTCACAAGTATTTACGAATGATATCCATGCCTAGCAATATATAAAAATGCTGATCCTAGAGCCTTATGTAATATCTGTATCAGAAATGTTTAGTTGGTAAATTCATCAGTTAGGATTCTGTTTTCAATTCCAACATTGTTTAAAATCATTGATATTAAGACAAAAGAAGACTACATATGAAGATGGAAAAACAAAGAATCTGGAACTCCCATAGAACAAATAGCATTTAAAGACATAGGACAGCACAAGCCACATATGAGTATCTTTGAGTTGTCCAACTTTATTGTGACATTAACAGTCTGGAAATGATGGCAAAGTAGGTTGATCAGTGAAGATTTTCACCTTCTGCTACGATGGAGGTTGAGCTTTACTAGAGTTTCTCATTACCTCTCTCTCTTTTATTTTTCCTCTCTTGTTTCTTTTTTTTTCCCTCTTGTCTTTCACTTGTGGCATTCGACTCCACTGACTTTAAGTTTCTGTGTGGCAAGAACAACTTAATTTTCACTGTATGCCCGGCACTATTGTTACAGCCACTTTCAAATGCTTGACGAATGGAAAAACTCTTCCACGATGTCTTCTCCTTTCTCCTCTCCTTCCTCCACTCCATCCTCCCCATTCCACCAACCTTTGTTAAATACAGATTTCACAGATGACCCTCTTGTCGCACAAATCTCTCATGGTATGCCATTCTCACAGGGTAAAGCCCAAACTCTTAATTCTGGTACACAAATCACTTCTTACCTGTACCCCCACTCTTTCCTCTGTATCACCCTAAAGCTCTAAGTGTTCCCCAGACACAATTAGCACTTGGTCAACCTCTGATGCTCAGTGTAAACTCACCCTTCAAAATGTAGATTGAAGGATGAATCCTTCGATCCTTCCTTGAAGGATCAATCCTTCCTTTATGAATCACTAACCTATAGCAGCATTTAACATTTCTGCTTTCCAGCTACCACAGTATAATCTCTATTTTATAATCTATGTCCTTGACTGGTAATTATTTTGGCAAGTGCCTATTTCTCTCCAATACTGAAAATAAGCAGTGAGCGGCTGTCTTGTCCTGTTACTGTATTTGCCATGCCTAGCATAAGAGCTTTGAGAATGAATAGTAGAGTTAATAAATGTTCATTAATGAAATGTAAAAGAATTAAGGACCACTAGTTGGGAGCCATTTTAAAAGTTACCAAAATAGCTCAAGTAAAAGGAGATGAGAAACTTGTTACGAGGGAGACAGAAAAAAACAGTTGAAAGAGACATTTCAGCAGTAGGCTGAAAACCATGACCTTCCCGACAGAATTATAAACTGGGTTTTCACTAACAGATGATGTAAGTAATTCTTCCTTACTGAACATTTACTACTGTGATATTTTTAGTGAAATCAATAATAAGCTATTCTGGTAGAAAATCCACTCTTTGTGTACAAAGTATATTATTAAATGGATATTTTTAAAGCCTATCATGGTTGATATACATTTGTATGGAGGAAAAAATAAGTATCATGATAAATATACTTTATTAATACTTTGTTTTTAAATGCACAAACAAACAAAACGAATCAAAATGTCAAGTCATATTGCTACTGTATTGTTCTTTTACCTTCTTTTGCCGGTGGAATAGTTGGAGGGAAAGTTGGTGGTTGAGTAGGAAGTGATTCTGTAAAGGAAAGGAAGAAAGAACATCAATTACCCATCTCATCCATAGGGAAGAAAGGGAAGTTATGGAGCAATAATTATTCAGGGGAGTCAATGATTTTGACAACTGTCCTCTTTGAGAATTTAAGAACTACTATAAATCAGCCCCAACCTATGAAAGCTGACTCCATCCATCCTCTCATCCTCAGACTGAAAGCTTGAGATGCTATTTTGCTGCAATTCAGTTTACCCAGCAGGAGTTAAGACAATCAAATTGTCAACTATAAAGTGTATCTAATGTTGATTTAAGGCAAGAATCCTGCCAACTCATTTAGGATTTAGTATTTGACTGTTTTCACATGAACAATAAATTTCATTTCCATTCTGCCTAGCTAAGAATTAACCATCAATCCTTGTTCAATAGCACTTTGCCCCCTTCCCACCCTATACAGCCCAGGATCTTAAGCCCAGTAGAATCTGATTTACTCTCTATTTTGCTCAGACTGTCCCTGGAAAATGTGTTTTGGTTTTGAGGACCAAATATAAACATTAGCAGGCTAACTTATGTTAAGACCTTCTCAACCTGGATCATGTGGAATGAGAAATTCACACACTATGCAGAAGTCTGGTTTTGTTTAAGGACTTGAGAACAGTCAGATCAGAGTATTGATTCTCACACTAGCTCACAAGGCAAAGCACCAGGAAGTTATGGTGTCATTAGGAAAATATAAAATATCATTTTATTATGTATTCATTTCTAATTTCTATTTGACACTAAAGATTTAAGAAAAACTAAGAAAATTCTGCGCACTTTCCTAGTTTAATATTCAGGAAAGCTCTCTACTAATAATAACTATTCACAGAGGTGATGTTCAGCCTGAGGAGATGCGTAAGCACCAAATAATTAAAACTATTTGAGTTCAGACTGACTGACATTTACTGAGACTGTTGTAAAGGGAATTTCTTCATTGGTGGGAAGCTTGGAAGAGGTGTAGTACGTTTTCTTTCAATTCTAAGACCCAATAAACTAAAGTTATTCAAACAAAATGATTCAATATTGAAAGAATGAGGTGACTGTATATTCACAAATGAAAAAATATCCAAGATTCATTATTATGTGAACTAAAGCAAGTCACAGAATACAATGGCATGATCCAATTTTATAAAAAATAAAAGATATCTAGAGATATACAGATATGACAAAATTTCTTGAAAGAAACCAATGTGGTAAAAGTAAGTGTTTCTAGAAAAAAAGAATAGAGAAAGAGGAAGGTTGGTGTTCTTTATGCACGACTGCTGTACTATTGTGCATATGTATTTATCACTGTTATTTTCAAGGCAATATTTTAAAGCTAGAAAGTTTCAAGTGTTAAAATAAATTTGAGAAATCCTAGTACTATAATAGCATTGCAAAACTTTTTTTGAAAATACTACAAAATGCTTCTAAAGCCAGATTTATTCATCATAAAATCTGTGGAAGTAGCTGGTCATCTTAATAATTGTGCATCTTATTTAACATGAAAAATTGAGAGGTATCCTAAGTTAGGTCACTAAATCAAGAACCAAATCAATGAGAGACTATGGCAGCCAGGTCAATGTGTTTGGGCGGAATCTGGCCAAAGAATCTCTTGGGTAAGGAGAACCAGAGTGAACTGGTGACATGTGTTTATATTCTGTATGTGGCATACAGATGGTCCCTGTCTTCCGGGATGTGAGAGGCTGTCGCATATAAGAGAGAACAGCCTTGATCTGCATTGCTACAGAAGGCTGAACTAGAGCCAATGGGTGGAAGCAACAAGACAGATGCCTCCAACATAAGGAAAATATTTATGTCAAATAGAGTTATCCAAAGTGGAGTTAACCCTACGTTGGTAGTCAATAGTGGGGAACTTAAGGTTAGGGGGAAGCAAAGTTGACCAGGAGTCCCAAACATAAATGTTTTTAGGGGTCAGGTAAGTAATGAATAAGAGCAAATAACTTAGCCTAAGTAATGAGTGATAGCACATTCAAGAACACCTGCACTAAGACGACGATTGGTTCCAGGAGATTGGCACCATGAAGATATATGCAATCTGTGTTGCAGGATCTCCTGAGTTTTCAAAACATCCATAAAACAAAATTAAAAAAGGATGGCCCAGAGAAAACACGTCTGGTCATGAGATCTAGCTCCACAGCTTTTGGCTGGTGACTTCTAAGAAGATAATAACAGTGATGACAAAAACTACTTGTGCAATGAGACACAAGTTGAAAAGTTCCTCAGCACATGCTCTTTTATTGGATCTTTCCTGCCTCTTAAATAAGAGAATAGTAGGTATTTAGTTTTATCAATGAGCAAAAAGAAGCTCAGAGATTTCGAATTCCCCCAGGCCAAAATGCTAGAAAGGGGCAGAACAGGAGCCCCAAACATGTTTGACTCTAAATTATATGTCACTAACTCAAAAGGCCCCTATTAATCCCACCGTAATAGAATTCTACTCAGCAGTGAAAAGAAACTACTGATACATTCTAAACCATGGATAGACCACAAAAACATATGCTAAGTGAAAGATGCCAGATGCAAAAAACTACATATTATGTATTTCTATTTATATGAAACATCCGCAGAAGACAGCTAGATAAGGAAAGAAAGGAGATTGCCTGAGGCTGAGAGTGAGACAAGAGATTGTGCTGGACAGGAAAGATTTTCTGGGTTGATGGAAATGTTCTAAAATTGTTTTGTAGTGATGATTATGCAGTTCTTTAAATGTACCAAAAATCATTTAATTGTACATTTAAAATAACCCTTAAATGCTATGGTATGTAAATTACATGCAAAAAATACATGTATAATATAAAATATTGAATATGTTGGTGTTACAAATTAAAATCTTTATATTACAAAAAAGTTAGACGATTTAGTTTATGATAATTTCACCCTTTGTTTTTAAAGGTCACACACTGATGATTCCTTCCTGCATTTGCTAGAGAGACTGAAAGATCTCTACACAGGCAGTAGTCCTTTCTAAATGCCACAAACACGATAGAGGGGTTACCAACAAGGCCCACTACCCATCACATATTCAAACACAAATATCCAGGAATTTCAAGTTTATGGAAGTAAGCATACAAGTATATCCATCAGAATTCACTATATTTCCAACCATTTTAATGTTTCTGGCCTCGGGGTCAGGAATCCTTGATTAAAAGTCATTCCAAGAAGTTGACACTCTCCTTGCTCTTTGGAACATGTAAAAAGTGCTTTGTTTTAATTTTATACTTTGCCTTTTCCTTTATTTCATCAGATCTGCAGCCAGCTTGGAAAAAGTGCAAGAGCCTCATAAGCAGGCAATAACTCAAGGGTCAGACAGTTGGAACATCTTGGCTCCATTCCCACCCTCATGGCTGTGGTAATGTGCCATTGTTTTAATGTCAGAACCCAGTCCTTAAACTCCATTTCACAGTCCACATACCACAAATGTTCCTTATGGATGTGGATCACAATATAAGTCATTGTATCAAGAGCTTTGCCATCATGTGGCCTTATAGTCCCCTGTGAAACATATATGGAGGATGGAAAAATACCCATCCAGATGACATCAGTGGCCCACATGCAGTGAATTCTGGGATGGGACAGAGGAGCAAAGCTCGCATTACATATAACCCTGGGCAGTAAGAGCTAATAGTTTTCTAAATGAAATAAGGTTTTGAATCAAAGCAGGATGCCTAAAATACTGTTTGTTCACAGGAAGGATCTCAAGAGAGAACATGCTTGACTTACGTGTTTTTTCCATTATGCTCACACTAGGTCCCTCCATCTCTTGGAGCTTAGTGTAAACACTGATTTTATATTCAGTATCAGGCTGGAGTCCATAGAAGCAATGCCTGCTGGCCCCTCCACCCATAGTGGATTCCTGCTTTTGTGTATCTGTAAAACAACATACACATATGAAATTTTTTTAAAAAGCCATCCTTACATGATTTGCTTCTAAAATGCTTAATACATGTTCATCAGACAACACAAGAATGAGTTATCCTGGATTGAAGCATTGTATCTTTTTCTAAAGAGTCCATATATCTACTTATAACCTTTGATTGAAAATCACATTTTACATTTACTAAATGAATACCTATCAATGCACATAATTATATACTCACATCCTGATTGATCTGTTGGGTGGGTATGGATAGGAGGGCATTTATTTTAAAAAAAAATCAAAGAACTCAAGGAAGTCAGCAAGAAAAACATCGAAGAACTCCATTAAAAAGCAGTCAAAAAGACATGAAACAAAGCTTTCAAAAGAAGATAGACTAATTGCTAATAAACATATGAAAAAATGCTTACCATCACTAATCATCAAGGAAATGCAAATAAAAACCATAATATCACCTAACACCAGTGATAATGGCTTTATCAAAAGGTACCCAAAATCGTGGATGCTGATGTGGATGTGGAGAGAAAGGAACACTTACACAGTGTTGGTGGGACTATAAACCAGTACAACCTCTATAGAAAATAGTATGGAGATTCTTCAAAGAACTAAAGGTTCCTTGTTTGATCCTACGGTTTGATCCAGAAATCTCACTCCTTGGCTTTTGCCCCAAAGAAAATAAAGTCATTTTATCAAAAAGACACTTACGTTAGAATGTTCATTACAGCCCAATTCATAATCTCAAAGATATGGATGGAATCAACCCAAGTGCCCATCAAATACATGGATGGATTAATATGTATACCATGGAGTACTACTCAACTATGAAAAATGAAATAATACTTTCTGCAACAATCTGGATGGAACTAGAGACCATTCTCCTAAGTGAAGTGTTGAAAGAATAAAAAAAACAAATACCACATGTACTCAGTATTAAGTTGGAACTAACCAATCAGCACTCATATGCATAGACAGAAGTAAAACTCAACAGAAATCAAGTAGGTGGGAGGGGGAAGGAGGAGATGGATGAAATATTACCTAACGGGTACAACATACATTATCTGGATGATGGGCACACTTATAACTTTGATTCAAGAAGTACAAAAGTAATCCATGTGACCAAAATATTTGTACTCCCATAATGTTGTAAAATTAAAATAATCTGATCTCCTTTTTATTCAACACGGTTCTCTAGAATACAGTCAAATGATTACAAATTAACATAAAAGGACACATCCTTTTGGCTCCATACAACTCATTACCACCAACCTATAGGATGCCTTTGTAGGCAGTGGTCTAAAAAGAGTAATGAACTATAGGGTTCAAGGCAGTCCTCATGCCTTTGGTCCAGGAGGTGGGTTTCCAGAGTCTCAGAAACCTCTTCCAGGGTTCCAGGTTGTTTCCAAAGCTATCACAACTACAAGCAAGGGCCTGGAGCAGCACAGGGACTACCGAGAGTCCCCAGACTGCCCAGTATCCATCCTGTCAGCCTTGACTTTTAACTAACAACCATCATTTCTTTTAGTTAACAAAAATGACTCCTTGGGAGTTCAGAGGAGGTCTTCCATCTCCCCCCATCCACTCTGAAAATCCTTTTTCCATTCTTTTGAAATCATAATTGAAGGGAAAGGACAGGGTGTTTAAGAGACTTCAGGGCATACATGCTGTACAACTCAGTCTTCCAATTTCTGGTTCCAAGGTTCTCTTTATCTACCAAGGAGACGTGTCAAGTACAGCCAGTCCACACGGCATCTTCTCTTTTTTTCCACCTTGGTAGAGGCCCAAAGAACTTGGAAGACCTGACTAACTTCTATCTCCTTTCTTCATTCCCACTACCATAGCAAAATTGCTATGATTCTCCTGAAAGAATTAATACTAGCCCTTGGGTCTGGAGCCCAAAAAGGTTGGATTAATTATAGTCATTGTTTTTTGAGATCTTACTATATGCCAGGTTCTGTGCTTTGTATTTAGTGATAACAATAGAAATAAAGCTAGTAATGTCTAACCTTTAGTGAGTGCTGGTCATGTGCCAGGCAGTAGTCTGAGGATTTCGTATATATTAACTCATTTGTTCCTTATAACTTTTATAATCATCCCCAATCTAAAGACAAGAAACTGAAGGTCAAAAAAGAACTTCACCAAGTCCTTCATTATACTGAGTAGCAGAACTGAGGTATTTTTTGTTGATATATAATAGTTGTGCATATTTGGGGGTTCATGGGATATTTTAATATCTATGTATGATGTGTAATAATCAAATCAGGAAACTGAGATATCATTACTTCAACATTTATCTTTCCTTTGTGAAACGTTACAATTCTCCTGGCTATTTCAAAATGTACAATAAATTATTATTGTACAAAATATTATTATTATCATTTGAGAGAGGGTCTCACTCTGTAGCCTGGGCCAGAGTGTGCAGTGGAATAATCGTAGCTCACTGCAACCTTCTGGGCTTAAGGAACCTCCCGGTTCAACTTTTGAGTAGCTAGGACTACAGGTGTGTGCCATCACGCCTCACTAATTTTTTTATTTTAGTTTTTGTAGGAACAAGATCTCACTGTGTTGCCCAGGCTGGCCTCAACCTCCTGGCCTCAAGTATTCTTCCAGCCTTGGCCTCCCAAAGTGCTAGGGTTATAGGTGTGAGCCACTATGCTTAGCCCAATAAATTATTTTTATAATTTCCATACTGTACTGTCAAATACTAGAACTTATTTCTTCAATCTAGCTGTATTTTTATACCCCTTAACCAACTTCTCCTTATCCCCCTGAATTTAGAACTCAAAAACCTAGTCTCAGAGGATATTGATTTAATTTCTACTAATATAAAAGAATATGATAAATATATAATTTTCAAAATAAGACCATCTGAGAGCTGCTGAGTGCATAGTAAACACCATGTCTGGAAGAGATCAGATGAAGGGGCCCTATGACCCTGTGTTTTATCACTCCACTGGAGGTAGCTTACTTTGGTGGCTTTCATTACTGAAGAGTTTCAAAAGGGTTTCTTCATAGATATAGAGTGCTTATTTTTTAACCACAATGGATAACTGGTTAAAAAGAAGAATCACTGCTACTATGAAAATAATTATTCAAATTTCATCTAGATTCATCACCTGATTTATAAATTGCATCTGTTTAATTAAAACCTTATAAAGCTTTTTTTGCATTGATTAGCTGGGTGTTGGGTGTTGTGGCAGGCACCTGTAGTCCCAGCTACTGGAAGGCTAAGGGAAAAGAATTGCTTAAGCCCAGGAGTTTGAGGATGCCGGGAGTTGTGACATCACAGCACTGTATGGAGGGAGACATAGTGAGACTCTGTCTCAAATAACAACAACAAAAAAAACTGCATTGATTCATTGATTAAATATATTACATATATTAGTTAGTGGTTAGAAAGAACTATCCACTCCTTCAAAATGCTATTTGTAGAACACAAATTTATTTATTTTATTCATTAAAAATGAACAGAATATAGAAAATCTAAAAACAGATCATTTGTTTTCATAAGTGTAAAATGCAAAAATATCAGGTAACTTTTGTATATTTTTCAAGTATCAAATCTAAATTTCAATTGGTAATTTAATATGCATATATTGAAAATAAATAAATGTATGTTACAATGTGAATGTCTCAGAATAAACATGATACATGTTATTTTTAATTTTGTCTATGAAAATCTTGACTTTTAAAAATATAATAAAAGCCATTTTTAAATTTAAAACTTATTTTAAATTTTTTTTTATATTTTGTGGGTATTAGAGGGTTTTAGAAAGAAACTTTATAATATAATCTTTATTAATTTCTTTTTCAGAACGAAATACTGTCTAAGCACTTCTCTCCCAACATATATTATGTAAAATGGTGAAGTGATACGTTACTATGAGAGGAGTTTGATAGTAAGCCTTGTTCTCAGGCTCAGAATCCCCACAATGACTGTTTTATTTCAACCCTAACCATGCAGGGGTGTCCAACCTGTGGCCCGCAGGCTGTCTGCTGATTATTTGAGGACTATTTTGCTTATCAGTGGTGTGGGATATTGCAAAAAGTATGCACGGACCATTTTTTTCCCTCATCAGCTTTTGTTAGTGTTTGTGTATTTAAAATGTGATCCAAGGCACCTCATTCTTCCAATCTACAGCAGAGAAGAAAAAAGGTTGGACATCCCTGCGAGAGCCTCCTGGAAGCTTCTGTGAATACCTGTAATACAGACATTTCCTGAATTCTGTTCATGGATCCTATTACTCTATCTTGAAAAAACTTCCAGAGACTTTCCAGGAATCAATTCTAGAAATGTATTTTTCTGTCCTCCTATTTCATGTAGATACCTAGGTATTTGAAGACCATTGAAAATAGAATATAAATAGATTTTATCACTAAAAACATCTATAAACTATGGAAAACCAGAAAAACCACTGTAAAATTAGTGGCAAACAGTACTAGGTTGATTCCCAACACTAACAAAGAGGGTACATGAATGGGTGTATCCATGTTGCTTTTGGCATGCACAGTTCAGGTCTGACGGTTTTCTCTGCCTTAAAGGAAAACATTTAAAGTGATCAAATGATGACTAATTTCCTCGATTCTTCATGCCAAAAGTGGGAAGCTAATTTATTTTTTCAGAACAAGGGGGGAAATCTGCTTTTGTTTGTGCCCTCATTCTAATGAACCAAGGCCAAATACATTCTCTGAATTATTACCATGATGATAACGATGTCACCAACTCGACTTACCAAAATGCCCTATAAGTAGATACCGAGTGCCACAAGCAAGGGATACCCAGGATCCATGAAACCACTCCGACATTTATAATCTCCAGGTCTCTCTAATACCCTGATCCCCAAACATAATTTCATTGCTTCAAAAAGTTTAATTTTGTGAATAGGTTTTGTTCCAAATGAACTTTTAAAAAATCTAATTCTTGGTAAAGTAGGGTCTCCACTATACTGCAATTCTCTATTCTTGTCAATAAATAATACTGCAAAATTGACATTCAGCATGTAAACAGAGAAGACAAGCAGGTTACAAAGAAGGTCATCAAGTTACGGGGATCAGGGAGGGAATTGGGGCCTACATGACATAAAAAAATACATGAAGTGAAACACTGTCCTCACCATAGGTGCCACGTCTACTCAAAAACAGTGAGAGAGACAGAGAGAGAGACAGAGCAAGAGAGACAGAGAGACATAGCGAGAGAGCGCCCCAGAACATCTGCAGAATGAAGGGGCGCTCACAGGGTTCCAAGTTACCCAACACCACCAAAAGCTCTCACTTTGGTTTGTCCTAGAATTAATCAAAAGCCTATAATTTAATTTGGCAAGTCTATGACTGACTCAAATACAGATTTTGTTTCAGTCTTTCCTGAGAGGACCTTGTCCTTCTGGTAATCTTTTCCTTTTTTCCTTCTCAGCCATAAAAATGTCATAATATTTACAGGGGTACAGACATCTGTTGTTTTTGACTGTCTTGGATCTAATTCTTCTTTTTTTGAACCCATTGCTCCCTACTCTTGGTCTTTATGGTTTGGGTAGGATTGAATACCACCCCCACCTCCCGCCTCCACCACCACCACCAGATATAGGGGTGGAAGGCAACCAGGTCCAAACAGCTGGTTTATTTCATGCCCTTGAACTCAATGACAGAATTAGGGGCATGTGACCCAAATCAGGCCAATATGACTCAGACTTAGTCCCTGGACTTCTATTGGAACTATTGAGAAAGAGAAGCTCTCCTTTCACCAAGACTGTTGAGTTAGAAGCTGGAAAGATGTAATTCCAAATCTGACTCACAGAGGCTGGCTGAGAATAAGGGCAGAGGGGAGCAGAGCAAAATAGAGCAAGACTTGACCTTCATGACATTGCTCGAACACCTACATCCACACGAACCTGGAGCCACAGACTTTGGGATTTCTCTGTATGTTAGCCAATAGGTTTCTGTGACTATAACAAATAAAGCTGAATAATACAGCCTGGCTACTTTACTCACATAAACTTTGAAAATTTTTGATATTGCCTCAGTTAATAACCTCAAATGAAGTAATTTTAGAAAAACTAATGCCCAGGGAAGAAAGTTGACCAGCAGTTGTCAACAGCAGAGAGACTTCTCCACCAATTTCATCTCAGAATAAAAGTACACACGATCAGATCATGGAACATATATGGGGGGGGGGCTGGAAAAAGTGGAAAAACCATCAGAATTTGAAAGAGGCATTTAGAAATAGGTAGACCGAGAATAAAGCTTTTTTCCAATCTATGGAGGAATTAAGTCCCATTTCTCTCTAACATCCCCATTGCCCAGAGTGGAAGGACCAAAATTTTTGCAGAGGCAGCACATGTGTGGAACATGTGGAAGAATGGGGACTTTCCCATGGGTCTCTTAAAGGTAGTAAGTCACCATGCTGCCCACGTTTCTCTGTAAGATAATAAAACTCAACCTAATTCTTCCTCATTCCAAAGTAAAAAAAACTATTCCTTGACCTAAATGGTGTAAGTGAAAATATTCAAACACGTTCTCTACTGCTACCCCCACACTCACTCCCTTACCAAACATTCCTTTACAAAGTTGTCAATTAGAATCTCTTGCTGTCCAGTTGATAAATAATATTCAGGAAGACATCTGGGTGATGGAGATGTAGGCTAATTTTGCTCATAAATCTCTCAGCTATAAATGTTGATGAGAAGTAATTTGAACAACACTTTTGTTCATTCTTGTTTAATTTAGACTATAATGTCTCAGTCGAAATGTTTCTGGCAGCTTAAAAATAATAATGAGGGAGTACAAGTTAACTTAACTTGAAGATAAAAAGCAAATGTGGACTCACGTTCTGTGCCAACAAGGATCTTGGCTTCAGAAAGAGCTCACTGCTGTTCTAGAGGACTGGATCAATGCTATCAGACACATCAGTCATAGCCTGTGATCAAAATCTCAGTGCTGCTTTGCAAATACACTCAATTAAAAGAATTTAATAGAAAACTTATGACTCTTACTAATTCCACTAATGAAACCAGTTTTCATTCACCTTTATATCAATCTATCTAGTCATAATTTTTATGAAAGGCAATGAATAGGAACGCATGTCCCATCAATTCATCTTCTTAAATGACATAAAAGGATTTAAAAAAAAAAAAAACCCAGTGAGGTAATGTGGAGTGTGATTGTTACACTTTATAGTAGGAACAAATGCCCTTAGATGTCAACCCTTCCATATGAAAATGTAATTTATGGAGATATATTAAAGTAGTTGGAGTGTTTCTCAAATAGCTGCATATGTTCTATGTACTTCTGTTTAAGCAGCCCATAAATCATATTTAACACAACCACAAAATTCATATGACTTGGCCTGACTTCCTTTTCCTTGATGTTTGTTCCAGATTAATGCCACTTTCTAGGTCTAGCCACTGCCGGACAGGAGGGATCCTTCCCTGCTACACAGGTAATCAAGGAGGTCATGACACAGCAGATCTGTTAGGGCAATCTCTTGGCTGGGGTTGGTAAAGATTTCTTCTAGTATGTTCCACCTATCTCGGTTCATATCAACAGGGAACATATGTGTATTTCCAAATGTACTTTTCTAAACTGTGTCTTCCACCTATAAGTCAGATTGAAAGTGAGATCTATGGATTTTGACTGTAGTTGCAAGGGATATGGGCTGCTAAACCTAGTCTTTACAAACCAAAAATAATTAGCTATTTGTGCTTTTTTAAAAATGGGGGCCCAAGATTGTTTGTCCAGAAAGAATGGGCTAACATTTTTCAAAAATTTACTAACAAGTTTAGAAGATTAAAAACAAATTTGAGGTTCTCTAGTCTTTTCTATAATTCCCACAAAAATAACGAGAAACATCTTTTCTATTGTTTATGCAAATCTGATTAAAATAGTTTTCATTATTTGATTTCATCTTCTGAATATTGTACATTCTGGTCATATGAAGAGAGGATTAAGAGGCCCAAGATATTTGTGTTCTTTTTCAAAATCAGTTTGTGGCTGCTGTTTTTGATATTTTTAAATGAAGACAAAGAGACATTTTTAGTATTTCAGCTTTGGAACAAAGTCCCAAATTGCAGATGTACTTGAGAACTGTAATGCTAAAGAACTTGTTCATGATGGTGCAGGTCCATTAAACTTTCTCCCAAATGAGAGCTTGTTGTTCACCAATTATGTCCCCCCAAAAAATAAACACTAAGAAAAACATCAAATTCAAACACAATCCCTGTAGAGTGAATACTAAAATTACAGAGCTATACAATGTTAACAGATGCTAATCCCGGCTTTTTGGTTGCTCCTACCAATAGCAGCTAATATTTCTTCAGTGCTTCCTTGTGCAAAGCATCTTGCAAGTATTTTACATGAATTATCTCAGCTTAATCTTCACAGAACTCTAAAAAATCAGAACTATGGTTCTATCTACTAACAGATAGGAAAAACTCCCTCCCTCCCTTCCTTCCCTTAACCAGCTGGCCTGACTTCATGTGCTGTATGACTGATTGCTGTCCAGCTTCCTTAGGCACAGGGCTCTTATACCATGTTACTTGTCTGTTATCCATAGTGATTGCATAGGGCCCAGAACATGAATGCTTAAAGAGAATAGGCGATGGACTGTACTTACCCTGGAGAGATTCTATAACTACTCTGTAGGCTGTGGCATGACGCTGCACCTGCCACTGAGCACACAAGCTGGTCATTTCAATCCGGTTGGCTTGGAGATCAGTCACACCCAAGAACACTATAATGAAATAGAAACATAGCTGGATCCTATGGCTGATAATGTGCAAATGTCTCCATGTCTGGAATGAACTTACAGTAAAATTTCCATTCAAAGACCCATACTCAGAGGTAGGAAATCCATCACCTTGCAATAAGTTAGTGTAAAAAAAGATAACTGTTTTATAGCTTGGGAAAACAAGTTGCAAAACACTCTGCATGATGTGGTCTGTGATATTTGGACATGAAAAAGGAAATATGTATTCACAGGAAAGACATTGCATATAACTGACCGTGGCATCCTCTTTTAATCCTTGCTCTTTATTGATTTGTGTTTTCTAACTATTCCACAAAAATACTTGTATAATTTTTAAAAAGGAAATAAAATATATGTTTATCAACCAATGAGCCATCCATGGCTTAAATAAAAGGGAAAAGCAAAGTAGACACGATGGGGATGTGTTAACCTTTGGATATCGCCATGCCTACCATTCTCCAGAGTGAGGCAGGTACTGCTGATGGCCCCTAGGATTATTTTAGTTAGTACATAGCTGAACCATCTTTATTCTGGTCATTTATATATTATATTAATGCATATTAAAATACTACCCTCCTGTTTAGGGTGACTACATGGGTTTTAAAAAGTATTTAGGTCAAAAACAGTAAGTTGACATGAAGAAATATTTTAAACAGATGGTGTGGAAGTGTAACAAACTTGAAGAATACGGAACGTACATCCTTGGAGTTTGGAAAACCCCGCATTATTCCCTGGGTGTCTGAGAGTGGTTTATGCCAGTGAGATGTCCCAGATGGTAGGCAGGCAACATGAAAACTCTGAAAAGAGTAGGGAAGAAAGTCCTCCGAGTGGCTTGGCACGGACCTTAGAAGGATGGTGTGTGTGAGTGTTTGCATGTGTGCACACGTGCATGTACATGCACAAGTGCATGGATGGTGCAATGGCCCTGAGAAAAGACAAACTTCTCCTGGCCCGATTTTCACATTGGCCAGGTCAGGCTACAGGCTGTTTGGAAAATCTCACCTCATTTGAAAAATGCCAATGAAGACTTTCCAGAAGGAAACCCTATCTGCAATCATCAAGCCTATTTGAAAGCCAGGTGCTGATATTCTGCCTGCCAGCCCGGACTCTGAACTACCCCACGTGAGGAACACCCCTTTCTTTCCATACAACACCATCCAGAAAGAGCAACCTTGGAGAAAAGAAAAACCACCCTCCAGTTGGAAGCAGGGGCTGAGAAGCAAGCGACAGTGAAAACAAAGCCACAAAGCCCCGGGGGCAGGGTACTGGACATCACTCTTACACGTCTTCACCAGGCCGGACAGGGCGTCACTGAAGCCTGAGGCCTGGGAAGCAAATATTTTCACATTGTAATCCATTCCGCTGAGGAGGTTTGTGATAAGAATGGTGTTAATGTCAGGTCCCACAAACGTTTCCAGAGTTGGGCCAGGAACTAAAGGAAAAAGAGTATATATTTTGGTTACGACAGAGTATGGAAAAAATGGGAACACTCTTGGAGCAAACTGTATTCACTCAACTGCTTTTCTGTTGCCCAGGATCACACAGCAAGCAAACAGCAGGGCTGAGGTGGGAAGCCAGTCTCAGCTGGCTCTGAACCCTAAACCCTGCATAGCGCAACTGCCATGGTCAAGGTTATTTTTAGGGACCTTGTCCTTTCCCCAAATACAGCTTTTACCCTTGAGCTTACTGAAAGAAGTTGATCTCCCTCTAAGTCTACCACCCACCACATTGTACTATGTTATGACACGTAATTGAGGCACTTGCCTCACTGAAGAAATAATCCTCAATTGTCCCTTCTCAGAATATCCAACTTTGTCCCCAACAGGCATGTAAGTGGTGTAATAGCAAATTTTATCAGAGACCAGGCCATACCTTGCCACATGGGGACTAGCATGAATGTTACCACTGTAGTGCAATCTACTCCTTTTAGAATTTTTTTTTGGGGGGGGCAGGGTTTAATATAAGAATGTATGGCATACTTCCTTTTAGGATTTTTAATACCAGATAGGTGATGCGTTTATCCCAAGGCCCTAGATCAGCTAGTTTTCTCAGGCCTTTACGTCATCACCTCTGTTTTAATCCAGAGATGTTTTTAATGAACTATTAAGAATCTTTCTTGAAGAATCGCTTATGCCCAAGAATTGGAGGTTGCTCTGAGATGTGATGCCATGGCACTCTACCCAGGGCAACACTCTGTCTCAAAAAATAAATAAATAAATAAATAAATAAATAAATAAATAAAAAGAGCCTTTCTTGTTACATCCTATGCAAATTTATTTACCTTTTGCCTCTTCTCATATATGCTCATTCTTTAAGAGCTCTGAATTAGTGACAAATTCCTAAAACACTCATCACTTTCCCCTAGAAGACCCCTTCTAATAATATATTCACGTATTTGGGTACATATATGTTATCTCAATAGCAATTTCCCCATGCCTCAAATACATAATACAAATGACCAATGACCACAGATGGAATGGGGAGAAGGGCACTATGACTTGTCAGGTGCTTAGCAGTACCCATCAGATGCCAGAAGCAAGTTCCCATGCCCTCTAGTTGTGACGACCAATAATATTTCCACTGGGAGACAAATTACACCATTTGAGAACCACTGGCCTAAAACAAAGCTATTTGATCTTAGAAAACCTGATAAATACTTGTAAAATGACCAAAAGAACAAATTCAGTGAGGCTGCCTTACAAATTAATATAAGCTTCAGGCCCAAAGCAAAGTGGTAAAAAATAAAATTGGTGATGGATCACAAGGCACCCATCTGGAGCAGACGAGTGCATCCGTGGTCTAGTCTTACTATTTATTTGCTTGGTTGATGAAGATGTTTGTCTAGAAAAATCAGGGATGGGGATAATTTGGTTAGATGAACCTGAAGACAATGGCACCTGAATAAAAACATATAATAGAAAAGACTGAAAATTAATATGGGGCCAATATATCAGAAGACAAATTGAGACTAATAGAGTTTTCTGAAGGCAGAAAGCATTGTTTTAGTGGCCCAAAGAATGATTTTTTTAATTTCCTGCCAAATAAAGAAACATAGAGACCCCTTTCTTTTTTTCATTTTTATTTATTTTTTAATTAAAGTCATAATTACATACATTTATGGGGGACAATGTGATGATTTGATATACAATAGGAGATGTTTAAATCAAACTGATTAACATAGCCATCACCTCACTTACTTGTTTTTGTAGTAAGACATTTAAAATTTACTCTTAGTTATTTTGAAATATACCCTTGCATTGTGCACATTACGTGAGACACAAATATAGTCTATATGAGGAAGACCCCTCCCCAGGCAATTGAAGCAATACCAAAAATACACTTAGGATCTGATCAAACTAAAAAGCTTTTAAACTGCCAAGAATACAGTAAGTAAAGCAAGTAGACAGCCCTCAGAATGGGAGAGGATATTTTCAGGTTATGCTTCTGACAAAGGTTTGATAACCAGAATCCACAGAGAACTCAAATTTATTAATAAGAAAAGAACAAGTGACCCCATTTCATTGTGAGCAAGAGAATTGAACAGAAGCTTCTCTGAGGAAGACTGGCGCATGGTCTACAGAGACATGATAAAATGCTCATCATCTTTAATCGTCAGAGAAATGCAAATCAAAACCACTTTGAGATACCATCTAACTCCAATAAAGTAGCCCACATAACAAAATCCCCAAACTACAGATGTTGGCATGGATGTGGAGAAAAGGGAACAAACACTTCTCCACTGCTGGTGGGAATGCAAGCTAATACGTTCCTTTTGGAAAGAAGTTTGGAGAACACTCAGAGATCTAAAAATAGACCTGCCGTTTGATCCTGCAATTCCTCTACTAGGTGTATATCCAAAAGACCAAAAATCACTTTGCAACAAAGATATTTGTACCATTTGTTCATTGCAGCTCATTTCATAATTGCTAAGTCATGCAAGAAGCCCAAGTGCCCATCTACCCATGAATGGATTAATAAATTGTGGTGTATGTACACCATTGAGCCTTAAAAAAAGATGGAGACTTTACCTCCTTTATGTTTACATGGAGGGACCTGGAACATATTCTTCTTAGTAACGTATCTCAAGAATGGAAGAAAAAGTATCCAATGTACTCAGTACTTCTATGAAACTTATATTCACTCATACTTTCTTATGAAAGATAGAACACAACTATAGCCCAGGATGAAGGAGAGAAGTAGAAGAGGATGGAGGGGAGGGGGGAGGTTTGATAGAGGGAGGGTAAATGGTGGGACCACACCTATCAAGTATATTGCAAGGCTACAAGTCAAATCTATCAAGTATGGAACATAAATGTCTTAACACATTAATTAAGTAAATGAGGTGAAAGCTATATTAATTAGTTTGATGTAAGCATTCTAAATTATATTAAAAAATCAACACATTGTACCCCACAAATGCATAAATGTATTCATGATCTATGTGTGTATGACTTAATAAAAGGGGGGAAAAAAACCCAAATATAGTCTAGCAAGGGAAAGGGGTGAGGAGGGAAAGGGGAGGGAAAGGGGAGGGGAAGGGAAAAGGGCAATTGGTGGGAGGACAGAGGGCATTTGGCGGAATCTCACCTAGAGAACCCCTTTCTGTTGAACAACCAGAGCCCTGAAGGTCTAGGTCCAGAAAACTGAGAAGACCCTTAGAACCTGTTTAAACTCCCCTGAGCATGCTAAGTGTAGGGAGATGGTAATGTAAGAAGTGCTGGTGCACTTGGTCTGCCCTTCCCAGGCAAACAGAGTCAGGATGCCATTGCCTCCTACCTGGCTCATGCTCTCACCTTTAAGACATAATGGCGTGAGAAGAGAAGAGGGAGGGGATCTCCCCATCAAAGTGGCTAAAGGGATGGTGGAAAAGCACTTGACTACTTTGTGATGAGTTTTATCCCTCAACATAATCTGCAAAATTAGATTTAAAAGCTGGAAAAATGGAATTTTTCCAGTTAATCCAAGAAGAGGTAGAAGAGAAATTCAAAATTAGAAATTCCAAATGTGTAGTGCTTATGTATCCATTGAACTATAAAGCTTTGCATTCCTACTGAGTCAAGGTTTCCTTAGGCTGCTTCCCGGTCTAGGGTGTGTTTAGGTCAAGTGCACCCACATCTATAATCTGCTCCATGACCTGGCCATACTGTGCTGTGTGAGGTTATGTCTTTGTCACTCCAAGAATATTGACCCTAAACTACACTGACTATTCTAGAAGAACTATCTTTTCCAAACAGGTAAGAGGTTTTTCCTACTTCCTTAAAAGGTAAAAACATTTTAAAAGACATTTTGTCTCTACTCAGGGTGCCAATATGTTTACAAAGCATGACTTACCACTGACAGGTTTGTAGACTATCCTGTAGCCCTTTACAGGGGCAGATGGTGGATCCCATGTAATTCGCAACCTGTTGTACCATTCTTCTGATACTCGTAAGTTTTGGGGACCAGAGGATGGCACTGAATAGGAAAGAAAAGGAAAAATAGAGATTCAGAGTACTTACCTTCTGTATGACCTATACTGTTGTCTCCAAAATCTAAGATATTTTCCCAAAAGGTTAAAAATAAACACACAATGAGAAGCCTCTAACAGTCTGAGGTTGTTTTAAATATTAAATAGATGGAAAAGAATCCCCCTTGTGATAAAACACTTTCATCTGAAGTTCAGAAGGTCATTCAGTGTCATTTTGGTCCACCCTTCTCCAGTTAACTTTAAATAAAATCAAGTTGAATATGTTTGTTACAAATTTCTGTCAACATGCCACTTGGTTCCACTACCAAAGGACATATGGACAGCAGCATCGAGGTGATGGTCACACAATATTAATGATGATAATTTTCAGCATTCTGGTGACCTTTTTTGCTTCTATCTTCATATTTCCTATGTTGTTTGAAGTTTTATATTATTATTTATCAATTTTTATCAAAACAGTAAAGTCATTTTGATAGAGGACCTTGGCAAAATTTTATTCATATTGACAGATGTTATCATTCTCATTTTGTAGTTGTTAGAATTGTGTTGATCACTGCTTAACATAAGTAGACTATCTGCAAACACTGTGAGATAATTTTGCTATATAGAAACTGTTACATGACATGGCATTTCTGGAATGAGATTTAAGTCATATTGCTGTAGCAATACTCTTTAAGTAGTCTTGTGCTAGGTAGATACTATTTTCTTTTCTTCTTTAATTGTGTAAATCTGTAGTTTTCAAATAGTTATAGTTTATAGCAGCAAATACCAAACTATGCTAGAAATTCCAAAGTAGAGGTCAAAATCAAGATGCCAATTACAGGTTAAAGGGAAAAGCTTGAAAGTCCCCAGAGGCTCCGCTCTTCTCCTTTCCTTCTCTCCTTCCATACAACCCCACTTATAAAATGTTCAGGCTTGGTGGGAATCTGGGTGGAAGCACCCCACTGCTTGGGGACGTGAGAGTGATCCAGCACTCTTAAGTGAGGACACAATGCTATTTGCTTGGCTGAGCAGAATTCAAACTCTGGGTCACAGAATTTCAACCACCTGTACAAAATTAGTTGAAAATTCCATATGTAGGTGCCCAGGTACAGAATTCAGCCCCTGACATCATTCTGTACCTAATCACATGTAACTATTTGATAATTATGATGGATTAAAGATGGTCACAGATTTATTTTTTTGACCATCTTCCCATTGAGAGGGGACTCTCTTTCTCTCTTTGAATCTCGGTGTCTTCTGAGACTACCTTGACCAATAGTCTACAGCAGAAGTGACACTTGGTCAGTTCTACACCTAGTCCTGAAGTGTCCTAGTGATTTCCACATTCTGCCTTTTGGAACCCCAGCTTGAATAGTCCCGAATCTCCGGGTAAGAAATATGACTACCCTACTGGAAGGACTACATGCAGAAGCTTGGGAGACAACACAGAGAGAAACTCAGCTGAGTCCAGCCTTTGAGCTGTCCCCACCAAGATGCCAGGCATGTGGGTGAAATTGTCTTGTACCCACCAGATTCATGTGGAGCAGAATAATTTCCTAACCCACACCATTGTGAGACGTAATAAAATGATCACTATTTTAAGGCATTAGGTTCTAGGGTAGTCTTTATGTAACGGTAGACAATCCTAAAGTAAAGAAGATAACTGAGGCTCCGTAGAGCTTTAACCAAGGGTTCTCATTGGCCCGCTCATCTGAAACAGCATTGTGTGATGCTCCCTCTGTGCCACACAGAGGTGAACAGGACAGATGAGGGCCCAGGCTCTCACAGGGCTTGCCTTCCAGGAATGGGAGACAGACAATGAGCAAATTCACGAGTAACCAAGAAAATACTAGCAAATAAATAGTGTCATGACATGAGCAAACCAAACAAAAAATAAGACAGTATCATAGAGAGTGGCAACACCGCATGGCACCGTCAGAAAAGGCTGAGGAGGTGACATTGAGCTGAGACGGAATGGCAAACACTGGACAGGGATATTCCACGTGGAAGGGACTCCTAGTACATAGAGGCTAAGGCAGGAATACCTTAAAGAGGCCAGTGAAAAGCAGGACGGGAGGCCTGGCTGGGGGAATTGCTAGGAGGTGAGAGCAAAGAGATCCGCAGGCTCAGACAGGGTTTGCAGGGCCAAGCGAAGGATGTTGGGTTGTACCCTGAGTTCACTGATAAACCACTGGGTGGCTTGGAACAGAAGCATGAGGTAGGCTCATTTCATGCTGAAGAGCTCCCCAGGCTGCTGCAAGGAGAATAAGGGAGAAGTAGGAGGACCCAGTGCACTCACCGGGAGAGACAGAGGAGTGGCTTGGACTGGGGCAGACCCATCCAATGAAGAGAAAGGGGATAGGCATGCATATTTTGGTGAATTTGTAATACATTTGACATGGGAGGAGAAAAACAGAGCGGTTTTTGAAATCCTCGGTGTTGTAGAAACTGAAGCCCAGTGCAGTTAAGCAACTTGCCCAAAGTCACATAGCTTGTATGTGTAAAGACAGGGTTCAAACACAGACTTGCTGTTTCTAAATCTGTTTTGCTCTTCTCCTTATATTATATTCTGACTTTCAGGGAGATGAGCATTTCCTTACATTATATTCTGGCCTTACAGGAGATGAGCATTTCCAATTCATTAGTCAGCTAGTAGTCAACGGGAGAAAACTTCACTTACAGGTTTTTCCAGGGGCAGAGACACTGACGCCTTCCCCATCTGTGTAGATGGGGGTCACCGTGACTTTGTACTCAGTATCAGGAAGCAGAGCCTTCAGAAGGAGGTTGTTCTGGCCTCCAGGCACCATAACCTGAACAGAAAGAACAGCAAAGGACCATGGTCTTAGTGAGATCCCCTGTACCCACTGATCTACTAATGGAGAATGACTTTTGCAATTTTGAAATAACCAAAAGCAAGATGTGCTTGGAGAATGGTGAGAACAGAAAGGACATTTGTGCAAAAGCATTTCTCTCTGAAATTCCCCTCACAGTAACCCTTAGTTTATGACTGGTAACACAGAAGGTTGAAACCTGAAGATCCGAGGCTCTAAGGAATATTCTTCTCTCATCATCTTCTCCCCATTTGTAAAGATTCCAGAGGAGACAATAATGGCCTGTTCAGCTAGCAGGTGTTTATGGCCAGGGAGAGTTCGTTCTACAGCCCAGCCTGCTGCCGCTTATCTTTCTGATTCTTCTCAAGTATCCTCCTGCAAATCCAGCCTTCCATTTTTCCCTCCTTCAGAGATAACCAGACCCCAGCATTTTCTCCTTTCAGTTAGAAAGGATGGATCCCAGCCAAGAGCAACAGAACCACGCGCTGAAGCCAAGTTTTTCAAGGTGAAGTGTATTTACCAGCAACAGTAAAAGATGTTGCAGCTTTTTCTTTTTTATTTCTGAAAGGGGATTGCTTCCTCAATCTGGACTCGTGAGCACTGTGTGTCTGAAAGGTGCTAAAACAGAGAGGCAGCAGTGGGGTGGATGTCGCACAGACACGAGAGCAGTGCACCCCGGGGCACGGCAGTGCAAACTCTGGCATCCTGAGAACCGTGCGGACCAGAAAAGCCACATGTTCTCAATGCTGAAACCACAAAACTTTCTGTCTGTGCTCCAGCAGTTAGATGCTGGCACATCACTGGGCCATTTAAGGAACTTAATCCTGGCTGGAAAAGCGCTAGGATGTAAGAACTGACCCAAAAGGGTTTAAGGGAGTCACAAGACCAAGACAGCTGGAGATACTTTCCCATTCAAGGGCTGAGTAAGATGCCAGCAGGCAAAGAGCAGTGCTGTCTACTTCTGGATGAAAGAAGGAACATATAAATCATGAGATAAGCCGTAGGAAGCCTCGCGTTGAACCCAGATGCAGCTGTTGCTAAGATATTGCTAAGCTCTTAAAAGCAATATTTTTTAATGTGAAAAGAGGAAGTCTGAATTAGGTGATTTTATATTGGATTAATATGATTTTACCCCTCAGACTGGGACACTGACATGTGTAGGGTTGTACTAAGTATAGGTTTGGGTCCTGGGAGGGAGATGTCTTAGAAGGAGGCTCACTTGATTCTAGAATGATTTAGACAACCCTGGCACTAAGAACATATAAAAGAAGAACTGGGGTTGCCCTGACTTGTATTATGCCATCAACGCAGCTTCCTTCTGGGGGTTGTAAACATAACTCCTCTGGAGTACAGAACATGGGCATTCGTTCCAATCTGTCTATCTAGCAAACCACCGCATAAACGTTCCTTAAGTCAGTTTCACTCTCAAATTGAGAAGCACATGGCCCAGGAAACAATCACATTTAGCCTGGAGAGCACCAAAAAGCAGCGTGATCATTCTGGAGAACTCACTTAGCTTGCCAGGAAGGAGCTGCCGTGATTTATAGTAATAGCCTTGCCTGGCAATTATTACATGCCAGGTTGTGCTCTATGTATTTTAATATAGTATAGGTTAAGTGCCCCCCTTATCCAAAATGCTTGAGACCAGAGGTATTAAAGTATTTCATATTTCAGGTTTTATTATTTTTGAATTTCAGAATATTTATGTGTGAGTATAATATATATATACATATATACATACATACATATATATACACACACATATATATATATAAATATAAACACATACACACACAATGAGATAGCTCAGAGATGAGACCCAAGTCTATTTTTTTTTTTTTTTTTTTGAGACAGAGCCTTGAGCTATCCCCCTGGGTAGAGTGCTGTGGCATCATAGCTCACAGCAACCCCCAACTCCTGGGTTCAAGCAAGTTTCCTGCCTCAGCCTGCCAAGTAGCTAGGACCACAGGTGCCCACTACAATGCCCCACTATTTTTGGTTGCAGCCGTCATTGTTGTTTTGGTGGCCTGAGATGGATTTGAACCCGTCACTTTAGGTGTATGTGACTGGCACCTTAGACACAAGCCATAGGTGCCAAGCCAGGACCCAAGTCTTAAGCACAAAATTAATTTAGGTTTCATATATACTTTATTCATATAACTAGAAAGTAATTTTAGGCTCGGTGCCTGTGGCTCAACTGGCTAAGGCGCCAGCCACATACACCTAAGGTGGCGGGTTCGAATCCAGCCTGGGCCCACCAAACAACAATGATGGCTGCAACCAAAAAATGGCCAGGCATTGTGGCGGGCGCCTGTGGTCCCAGCTACTTGGGAGGCAGAGGCAGGAGACTTGCTTGAGCCCAGGAGTTGGAGGTTGCTGTGAGCTGTGATGCCACAGCATTCTACCCAGGGGGACAGCCTGAGGCTCTATCTCAAAAATAAAAAAAGAAAGTAATTTTATGCAATATAGTTAATAATTTTGTGTATGAAACAAAATTTGTGTTAAGTCCTCGTGTCAAAGTTCCTACTTGTAGTGGCATGTCAGTGCTCAAAAAATTTCAAATCTTGGAGCATTTCAGAGTTTGGGTTTTTGAATTAGGGGGTGCTCAACCTGTAATTCACTTAATATTCACCACAACCTTTTGAGGAACGGGACATCATTACATTTACTTCACAAATGGGGAAACTGAGCCCTGCAAAGCTTGCTGAGTAGAGAAGCTACACTGAAACCCCAGGACTGTGGTCCAGGCCTTTGCCCCATTCTCCACACTGAACCTTTTCAGCCTAACGATACTCATTCCCGAGAGTAGAATGGAATCTCCCCTTGGGAATGCAAAGTTCCTTATGCTTGGCATCTACGTGTTTAGACAAAGCCAAGTTAAAAAAAAATGTGCTCCTACTAAACACAAATGCTGCAGGTCAAAGCAGATGGTCTTTTTATTTCTAAAACAATTCTATAAAAGATGCTTGTGGTTAAGTGGGATGCAAATATAACCAATGAGCTTCATGCTTTTAATTTTTTCAGAAATGCAAACTTCATGCCTGGCTCATCCAGCAAGTTGTTCCTGCAATGGAAAGAGGATTCCCTGCATTTCATTGAGTTCCCATCTTATGGAGCTTAGTTCTAGACAGCAATTCTCAAAATATGTCTGAGGGTGATTGGTGGGGTCACCTCTATGGTTTATCTTACAAGGATACAAGTGAATCTTTCTAAAGGCAGAGTATGAATGTCTTAACTCAATAACTAAGAAAATGACATGAAAGCTATGTTATCCAGTTTGATGAGAGTATTTCAAAATGTATATGAAAACACCACACTGTACCCCCTGATTGCATTAATGTAAACAGCTATGATTTAATTAAAAAAAATATTTATGTGTGATGAAGGATAGATGGTGGTGGTGTTATTGTTTTAATTCCTACTATTATAAATAAATATTTGTATAAAATACAATGAAATCAAATTGTTAGAAAAGTGATTATGTTCCTGAATTGTTGTAACAAAGTTAAATAGCTATCAGTGTCTCTAAAACGATTAATCTTCATATCCAAACTTATCTTGTAGGAGAGTAAGCCAGAGTTTGAGTAGCCTTACTCTAGAAAATTTCTTGCAACTCAGAATTCAATTCATGACTATAGATTTTGACCCTTAAATGCTGGAAAACTCTAGTAGCCTTAGCAGCCTTTTATAAATAATTAAAATAGGAGACTTTCCCACCCTGACAATAAAATTCAGGGCCATGTCATTGCCATCTCCTCCATAGTTCCAAGCAGAGTTGAAAGTTAATCCTTATAAAATATTTCTTTCTAAGAATTTGAAGATTTTTTTTTCTCGGAAATAGTTGGCAGACCTAAATACTTCATTTACCTCAACCAGAAAAGCAAATTTAATTTCCTTCCTTCAGCATATGTGTAAGCTGAACTTTGGTTTACAATGTTATATACACACACTATTGTTCAGTTTCAGTACACTATCTCATTCTTTCCTCCTGTAAATTTCGTCACCTTTTATAGTCAAGGGACATTTGCTACTCCTCTTGTCTGGATACATTTCCTTTCTTGCTTTAATATGTTGTAGCCATCTATCTTTCCCTGCCATGCTTCCTTAGTAGAAGGTATCATTTGATCCATCTGATTTCAAGACCCTCGGAGTTTGACATAAGTTTCCTTCTGCCTGTCCTACCATAGATTCATAATATAAATTCACATGGTGCCCATAACAATACATTACATTTGTATAGGAATGAAACTTCATAAGACACAGATAAAAATTTTCAGTCAATCCTCAGGTGAATCTTTGAGGAGGTGCCTATAATTTAGGTGTACACATATCCAGTTTAATAAAAATGTACTAAAAGAGTCTGATACTTAAATAATTCTACAATAGTTTCTCTGTATTGCAAAAAAAAAAAGCTTTATACAGTAAATAATCACCATCAAAATTATCAATATTTTTCACTTTTATTAAAGGTTTGTTTAACGGGGGCAGAGTGTTTAAGACTTTTGATCTTTTTCCCCCCTTCATCTAGGTATCCAAGTGTTTCAAAAATAAACAGTGTGAAATGAAAGAAACTACCAAAGGGAAAATCATCTAGAGACAACCCAAAGTAAATATTAGTATTATTTTACCTAGTGTAGCTTACAAGTGCATGCATGAGATTAAATTGTTACTCTTTCCAAATTAACAGGAATACTTCACTCAAAAGCTTAATGTGTTTCTTGGAAAGAGTAAAAAACATAAGGGGGAAAAAAATAACCTCTCACTCTGGGAAGTTTTGATGAGTCTCAATTTTAGGAATTAATTACAATATGAGCACAATAACGGGGAAAATGAAACATTTCAAATTATATTTTTAATTACTACTCCTAAGCACAATTTTAGTTTTTTGGAATTTGCCAATCATGAATCATTTGAAATGTATGGTCCAAGTGAATTTATAATTCAACCTATTTTGTTTAAGAATTCATTAACCTTTCAAAAATACTTCCAAGACTAATTTCATGGGCCTTCTGGCTACTCAAAATGGATATGGCTATTCTTGGGGCTATCATTGTGTTCTGTTATGTTTCCTCCATCAGCCAGAAATGAAGTATTTTTCGTAAAAAAATTTTGGGCTAAAACAATTATGTTTATGTAAGCACATATATAAAAATAATTTTCCATGAAAGGCCTTATGAGTAAGGAAGGTGAATAAAAGATGTTATTCTTGAGTAATAATATATTTTAGAGACTTCTTTCCTAAAGTGTCAAAAATATTACAGAATAGGGCAAGAAATGCAAATAATAAAGCATATTTCATGACTACAAGGATAAATTTCTTTTGGCTGCAAACTGGAGTTATGTATTCTGACTGGAAACATGTCTGGGACACATTTAAAAGTTCTAGACTAAAAGAAATGATATAGTATAAATTCATAAAACATGGGAAGGCCATGATTAAAAGCATACCAGCTTTATAATTTAGAAAAAGAAATATAGGCTTGGCGCCTGTGGCTCAAGCGGCTAAGGCGCCAACCACATACACCTAAGGTGGCAGGTTCGAATCCCCAGCCCAGGCCTGCCAAACAACAATGATGGCTGCAACCAAAAAATGGCCGGGCGCTGTGGTGGGCGCCTGTGGTCCCAGCTACTTGGGAGGCTGAGGCAGGAGACTCGCTTGAGCCCAGGAGTTGGAGGTTGCTGTGAGCGTGATGCCATGGCACTCTACTCAGGGGGACAGCTTGAGGCTCTGTCTCAAAAAAAAGAAAAAAAAAAAAAAAAAAAGAAATATAGGTAAAACTACTTAAAGAAAACTCAATAGATAAATATCTAAATCCCTGAATCTAAACCTGAATCTAAATCCCTGAAATAAATTAGAAATGACTGTAAATAATGTTCAGTAAGAGCTGATGTCAATGAAAAATAACTATTTATTTATAGATGGTATTCATTAGAACAGTTCAACATTTTTCACCATTCAGAAGACCTTTCTTATGTGCTTAGTTTAAAAACTTTTATCAGATTCCCAAAGGCAGAAAAAGTTATATTAAACTTGTATGTACGTATATACATTTGTATATAAAATTATAAGTGTATGATCTTTTATGACCCAACCTTGGTGCTCTACAGGTGGTCAAGGCATCAGGAGTAATAGATTTCCATGTTTGGAAATCATACTCAGAGGCTTTATCAACGTGAAGTCGTACATGGAACAAGTCGTACATGGAACAAGTTGTGGAGATAGAAAGGTCATCAAGAAATGAGGAGTGAAATTTGGATTAATAGGGAACATTAGTTTCCAGAGATATCAGAGTCACCAAGAAAATGAAGAGAGGCTCATTAGCTCTGTTAGTCAAGTCTGTGGAGTTTCCAGTGAGCTGCGTGTATACAGACCATTCCTACCACTTCTTCCGCAGGGTCCCCTTGCGCTGTCAGGTAGGTCACCCTGAACTGCTGCACATTGCTGTCAGAAATGTCCCACTTTACCCGCAGGCTAGAAGTGGTTTCATCACCTACAACCAGGTTTCTGATTCCTGTCTGTAAAACTGGAATAAACACAACCAAGAATTAAAGAACTTTTAACCCACCATATTCCAAAATGAGCCACAGAGACCATTTGTGGAGTGGTGACAGGTAAACATCATCTAGTGTTTAGGCCCATAGGCTCATTGGAAATGAGAGCAGCTCGCTCTCTCTGATTTAGTGGTTAAAGGAGAGTCATGACACCTATTGGAAGCAAATGACAATGGGTTTAAGAGATGTTTAAAAGATGAGAGCAAGGAGCCCTCAAAACCATCAGCTCTGTATAAACTTGTACGGAGACCTGGGGAGAAGCCCTAGGACTAGGAAACCCACGTTGGAGCCTGACAGGGAGCATGGTCACAAGAACCTCACTCTAGTGCTCTGTGGAGAAGTGGCTAACCCAGATCAGGTCAGCCTATGTGTACAATCCAGCCTCCAGCACACATCCCATCCACCTCCCACCTTCCATTTCTTTTGTAATACTTGTCATTTAAAGCAACAATCTCTACTCAGGCTGCCTTTATCCATTCAGCCCACACAGAAATTACCTTTTCTCTGACATTGGTCCAAACTCTCTTACCCATATTCTTGGGCACATCCAGGCTCATCTCCCAAGTTGCCTGCTCACTCATCCTTCCCATTCTTTTCCTTCTGTCCATCTCCTCTGACTCCTCTTACATCCTTCTCTTTATTAATTTAATAATTCATTCAGAAAACATTCATTGAACTTTTCCTGTATGTCACACTGTATTAGGTCTCTGGGATATGCAGTGATTAACTCTCGACAAAAATAGCAAAAGGGACACAGAAGAAGTAGGAGATGGACATTTACCTAGAAATTTAGGGGTGGGGGCTACTGGGCAGTGGGAATGGGAGGGAACCCCCCACATTCAGAGCAAGGAGTTATAGGTGGTAGCAGGAAATGGGGGAAGCATAGGAAATATGGTTGAGGCCAAGAAGGAAAGGAAGCAGAACTCAGTCAGAAAGGACCAGGATGTTATGATAAAGAGATTTTAGGGCACAAAGAAGGTGTTGAGAGAGATGAATTGAAGAATGAATTAATGCATGAATCGGTAATGGAGAGCCCTGATGTGTTTGAGATAAGAACATAAATATTAGCAAACTTGTGTTTTCCTAGTTGTCTCTGACAGCTAGTTGGGAGGTACATTTCAGTGCAGGAGAAAGCTAAGCTGAAGAAGGAAACAGCTGATGTAGAAAGAACAATAGATCAGCCAGGTCTCAGTTACCAGCTGAAAGGTAAGGGATCCATGACATGAATAATTCTCAGCAGAGAGCAACAGAAGTCACTGAGATAAAGAGGAAGGCAAAGACCCCTGGGAAGCTGCTGTGTTAACATCCTCTGAAAGGTGAGTGGAAATCCAAGACAAAGATGAAAAGGAAGAGAGACGCAGCAGTGAGACTGTGAACTACAAGACCCACTGGCGGCCGGTGGTAAAGAAGATGTCAAGAGGTTCTGGAACTCGAAGTGCAACTCGAAGCAGTGTGCCAGAGAAGGAAGGGAGGGATGTGCCTTTTTCTCAGTAATAATATAAAATAAATAAAGCTTGATAACATAACTTATGTTTAAATAAAACTTAAAAAAAACTGGGCAAACATCACCTTACCCGAGGTCACAGGGCTGGTGGGCGCTAGGGTCGTAGCTGGTTCTGTCCAAACACTGTCAACTAAAAAATATTCATTACTTAAAAATTCTGTAAAGATAATAACTCTATACATTGGTGTATGGCATTTTATAGCTTCCAAAGAAAATTTCACTGGTAGCATCTCATTTGCTTCCCATTACAAACTCAAGACGGTTGAGAGATGGAGGAAGTGAGTTGTAAGTAAGGTAGACATGTCTGCTCCACGGATAAGAAAACCAAAACCCAAAGAAGTTCAAATTTCTCATCACAGATATCAGACTTACTACAAACATTAGAATTACACCTATTTGTGTAAACCTTCCCATTGTGAAACCTCCCAATTACTTTGAAATGGGGGCATAGCCATGATAATTAGAGGAAATTACACAGTGCTGTAGACTAACTTGAGAAAAGGCTGCCAAACAAGACCACCAAGGAGTGCAATGTGCTCGGGCAAGCAGTGCATCCTCTATTTCTCCTCTCCACCCTGGGCAGACAGCAGAATGAAGTGGGTGTGTGGTGCTCTGCCCAGCTCCCCCTTCCAGGTCAACACGCCAGGTGCTGGGACACTGTTAATAAGTAGGTATTACAGCTGCCAATGATCACCACTTGGGGAACTGCCTTGCATGAGGTCACAGCCTGTGTCAGGGATGGCCCACCTTCGGTGCTGGGGAATCAGGGGCACAAAGCCTCAGCCCCTTGCCTCAATTTGAAACAACACTGACGGGTCATCCCAGCTCTAGAACTCCTAGTAAGATTTGTGGAGGGCTCAGTTTCAGCTTTACCCCATGCCCTGTCCTGCTGCTCTCAGCTCCTTATGTAAGCATCTCCCAAATGCACTTTTCAATAAACCTTCTGGATACAATTTTCTGTCTCAGAATTTGATTCCAGCAAACCCAATCAAAGACAATTTAATATGTGGTTAATACCTCATATTTAAAAAATGAAGGGATGAGTGAATCAGCAAGTGGATTTTATACAAAACTCTTGGAACAAAGATCAATTTGGAAAATTCCAGAAAACTTTTGGATGTGTTAGCCCTGGATTTATTTGTTTGCCAATTTATTCATTCATAAATTACAGCCATCCACTCATGCATCCATCCGTCTACCTATCTGTCCCTCCGGTCAATGTTGTACAGTTAAACCGTGCCAAGTATTGTCCTAAGTGCTCAGGACTATGATGATGAATGAGACAGATATGGTCCCTGCCTTTATGGTGATCATAGTCAAGGATGCTAAGAAGCTTCATGTATTGGTTTCATTGAAGGTGAAAATATATGAAGAATTCTGGGAGACCAAGAAAAATTGAAGACTCTGTTGCCAATTGAAGACTCAGGCTGATAGGGTCAGAAGGATAGTGGGAGTGGTTAACGTCCATCGTGGCCAGACCAAGACTTACGTGTCGTCCCGACAGCAGTCACCACCTCACTCTCACTTCCATCATCAAGCACGGCCAGCAGGGAAACTTCATACTCGGTGCCAGGTTCCAGGCCTTCAATGACATATGAGTCCTGCTCTTCCTTTAGAACAATCTGAAAAGTTATTTGGTGCTTAGTAACTAGGTGTATTTGAATAAAAAGGAGAAAAAAGAAATTAAAGAAAAAGGGAAAATGTTACTCTGCACATAAGGAACAAACAACCAAGTGTAAAGAAACTCAAGAGTCAAGCCAGAGACTCTATTACTTTCAATCCCTTCAGCAAATAAATTATTAATATTGCAAAAGTGGTATTTTGAAGTTTTCATCAAGTGTCATTTATGAAAATCAAAGAATCTGAAAATATATCACTAAAACTCTGTTAATGATTTCATTTCAAACGTAGAAAACTCATACAATTTGATATTTATACAACTCCATGCCATACAAAATACTAATTACTCCTGGGATTCTCAATTCAATTGAAAGAGAAGACCAAGGTGAAGGCAGCGGTCAGGATTCACTTCTAGATAAAACCCTGTGGACTGATTTTCAGTCTGCTTCAGACAACTCACCTCCTCCGTCTTCCCCCCATAGACTGGAATCCACATCAACTTGTGTAGCCCTTCTTCAGCCGAAAGGGGGTGCCAGGTCACCCTAAAACTGTCTGTTGTCACCTCATCAATTTCCAAGTATTGCTGGGCTGGAACTTCCTCTGTAAGCCAGGAAGGAGAATTTTGTTAAGGAAATGAGAAGACAAGAAAGCCAAAACCCAAGCAGCTCCCTGGGGCAGAGGCTGAGGAAGTGAAGGCTCTTTGAGGAATCTTTGGCTTTGGAAAAGCAGCACCAATCTGTCCACTGGGGCCTCACATTCTGTCTCCAGCACTTACCAACAGCATAAATTAGGAAAACCATGGAAATAACAGAGTTTAAGTTTTCCAGTCATTTCCAGAACTCTCTGCTTCTCTATTTGGCTATTTTCATTAACTATAAAAAACAAGAGCTCCATATTCATTAATTTACAAAAATACCATTTTCCAATTATCTTGAGGAAATTAACAAAATGGTGCCCTAGGGGCCTGAGAAACACTCCCTTTTAGCTCCATCTGCTATAGCGGCTAAATCTCTGCCCGGTAATAAGTCTTGGAGAAGCATCTTCATTCTATTAACTTGTACATACGGCAGTCATCTGGAGTGAAATGTAACTTGTTAGATATTCCACTATCCCTCAGCTTACAATAGAAATCATAACATCCAACCACACAGAAAATAAAGTGTAAAGGTGTTGATTTTTATTATTTGAAACCAGGCATTTTAAAACTTTTTAATAGGACACCATGAGTCTTTCAACTAGAGTTAGCCTTTATGAGATTTTTGTGAAATTACTGAATTTCTCTGCAGACATTACTTCCCAGGCCAGCTTCTCCCTCCAAATCTCTCTCCAAATTACCTTCTTGTCTCTTTATTATAAGACTAAATTTATTTCCAAGCATAATCAGTGATAACTTCAGAAATCAAACAATGTTGTTACCACCAGGAGGCAAAACAAAAACCATTTTCTATTTTTAGGTTGACTACAGGTTACATACAGAAAAGAAAAGTAATATATTCATGTCTTACATTTAATTTTAGTTTTTAAAATCTTGCTTATTGTTGTATGAAGATTTCAGCCTCTGGGAAAATCATTAATGACTATAGAACGATGTAATAGGTTAATAGTATGACACTGTTGTTTTTAAGGGTCAAAAACTATCAGATAACAGGAATTTTGAAAGTACAACTTAATACACACACTCATCTAAATGGAAGGATGCATCAAGGAATAAAAGAAAAAAAAATGTGAGATTAGAAAGAGAAGAATGTGGCCAGAGTGGTGGCTCAGTCCTATAATCCTAGCCCTCTGGGAGGCTGAGGCAGGAGGATCCCTTGAGCTCAGGAGTTCAAGACTAGAGAAAGACCTTCTCTCTACTAAAAACAGAAAATATTAGGTGGGTATTGTGGCAGGTGCCTGTAGTTCCAGCTACTCAGAGGTCTGAGGAAGGGAGATGGCTTGAACTCAGGAGTTTGAGTTTGTTGTGAGCTAAGCTGACCACCACGACGGCATTCTAACATGGGGTAACAGAGTAAGACTCCGTCTCAAAAAAAAAAAATGTATATTTCATATATATATATATATAGAGAGAGAGAGAGAGAGAGAGAGAGAGAACAATTTCCCTTTTATAAAATTGAGAACTTTTGAAATTTAAATAGTCTTTTCTCTCTTTTCCTTGCTTTGATAGAAAAATAATAGGCCAATACTCACACTAGTCATCTAATTGTTCATTTTAAAATAATAATATGAAAGAAATAAAAATTAATATGCAATCTCCTCAAAATCACAACTGAAGATGGCCCGGGTTCTGGTTTTGATGATATATGGCTACTCCAGGGAACCTTTCAAACAATAACGTGGCTCACCTGTGGTGAAAATCCCAGTCAGGGGCTCCGACTGCCCTTCGTCATAGATGGAGAAAATGGAAATAATATACTCGGTGAGGGGCGTCAAGCCTTTCAGAGGGAAGGTAGTAACAGGATCAACTTCAACCTGCAGAAGGGAGAAGTTATTACAGGTATATCTAAATACAGGATGCATTCTATGAAATTCATTAAATAATAATTATTAGTACATGTAGTTCACTTGACTGACAACAGATCTATAATCATTGAAAAACACATTGCGGAATTATAAAACCAGCCAGTTTATATATACATATTTATAATCTTATACACTTAAGTAGATAACCTATCAGTTAATTCTTACGGCAACTTTGCAATAAATGTTATTTCTATTCATTACAGATAAAAAGTGCAGACAATTTAAGAAGATATATATAGGAAGATATATATACACACACAATTATGTCTATGAAGATATATATGTCTGTGTGTGTGTGTGCAAAATATTTCCAGGCAGCTATGCTAGGGGTGGTCAGTTTTTGGCTTCCCTACCTGAACTCTGCTGCCTCCATAGCTAAGTAATACACAATAACTCCTGTAATAGTCGCACAGGTGACAAAATGCAGAGGAAAAATTAAGGGACATTAATACTGAAGAAAACAGTAAATTTTTGAAATAAGCCTTTGTCTTCCATGGAAAGACATATTTGAGGAAAATATTTACCAACTTCATTAGGGCATAAAAGATGTGAAATCCTAAGGATAAGGACCAAGGGTGTAAGAAAATGTAAGGCTAGAAAAGAGAACTTGACAACCAAGAACAAACCTTGTAAAAAGAAACCATAAAGAAAGAGAAGATGAGGTCAGGATAGAAGACCGGGGCCTGCTGGAAACCACTCTCAGAGAGGGAGAAGGAGTAGACAGTGCTCTGTCCCTAAGGGGGTCACTTTTCATCTTTCACCCCACTCTCCCCCTCTCCCCTTTTGAGTCTCCCCTTTATGCCCCTGTGTGATGACTAACCTTGATGTTAACCAAGGTTAAAGGGAAGGTCACTAATTTCACTTTGAGAGCTTGCTGATGGTAGTCAAAGTGACCTTTACAAAAATATAAAATGTCATTTCCCTACTTAAACTCTTACTGACCATCTCTTGTCCTCCAAGAGGTACCCTCAAGGCCCACCCTGAGATGGCCTCTTGGTCTTGCATAATCTGTCACACTCCCAGGAGCCTGCTGGGCTCCAGCCATGCTGACCTCAGCTTTCCCATCCCAGGGCCACTGCACGTGCAATTTGTGCTTTCTGTGACCCGACTCCTGGTTCTTTTCAAAATCAGGCCTTCCAAATCTATCAGGACTGTGCCTAAGTATCACCCCTCAGAGGTGGTTCTTCTTTCCTCCTATCTTTTTTCCCATAAGGCAGGCTATTGTCTAACGCTGCCCTTATGGTTTCCTCCCTGGTATCAACAATACCCCAAAATTACATCAGTTCTTTGTGTACTTGTTTACTTTCTACCTCATACATGGGATGTAAGTCCCTTGAGGGCAGAATTTTGTTTGGTTTCTTTACCACTGTATGTGACATCGTGGGGGTTTTAGTAAATAGAATAAGCAAATGAAAATGAAGGCATCAAAGTACATTTTTAAAAGAGATAATAAAGGGCTCCTCTAAACTTAAAGCCAGTCCAGAAATCATATACATATGTAAGATATCAACTCTAGCCCAAAAAGTGCACCAACCGTGGGGAAAGGAGCTGTCATTTACCACGTTGGAATTGGAACCCCACCTCTCAGCCTTCCTAACTGAGGAGCCACCTGTGGGAGTGAGGTCACTCTGGAAGTTCTATTCCCATCAAATTCCCTTATGAGTGCAAGAATCACCCCAGCCAGCTGACGCCACGTAGCAGAGAGGAGCTGTCCCTGCTCAGTTCTGCCTGAGTTGCATAATCCTGGGCTATATTTTAACCTGGAGCTTTGGTTATAGGCAATAACTCACCAAAAATGTGTATTATCTTCTTTCGGATCTGGGATTCATGACATCATAGACCATTGTTAGAACTTGGTGTTTACACTCCAGCCTGGGTACTGTCTGCAGCTATATATACATCACCTCACTCAGTCCTTACCACGATCCTGATCCTAGAACAGCACTTCTCAACCTGTGGGTCGTGACCCCTTTGCGTAAGCCCATCCTGCATATCAGATATTTACATTATGATTCATAACAGTAGCAAAATTACAGTTATGAAGTAGCAATGAAAATAATTTTATAGTGGGGGGTCACCACAACATGAGGAACTGTATTAAAGGGTCACTATATTAGGAAGGTTGAGATTCACTGCTATAGAGTAACTCATCATTAGTTTCCCAATTTGAAGATGGGAAAGATAAGTCTCCAAAAAGTTAAAAAACTTGCCCAAAGGGAAACCAGCTGGTACATCTAGGACTTAAATACAGGTGTTTCAGATGCTAAACTCGATGCCATTAAACATTAAAGGATGGCTTAATTGAGTAAACTCATAGGAAATGCACACTTATATTAAAGATGGCTTCCTTGAGTAAAGGATGGTTTCATTGAGTAAATTCACAGGAAATGCACACTTATATTAAAGATGGCTTCATTGAGTAAACTCACAGGAAATACACACTTATATTAAAGATGGCTTCCTTGAGTAAAGGATGGCTTCATTGAGTAAACTCATAGGAAATGCACACTTATATTAAAGATGGCTTCCTTGAGTAAAGGATGGCTTCATTGAGTAAACTCACAGGAAATGCACACTTATATTAAAGAAGGCTTCCTTGAGTAAAGGATGGCTTCATTGAGTAAACTCACAGGAAATACACACTTATATTAAAGATGGCTTCCTTGAGTAAAGGATGGCTTCATTGAGTAAACTCACAGGAAATACACACTTATATTCAAAATGTGAGTTTAAGACCTATTTTCCTAAATTGTATGTATATATTGCTTTCTGCTGCTTTGAAGTCATCACAAGATTTACCAACCACTTACACAGGGTCAGGAACTTTATACACATGGTCTCCTTTACAGCCTCTCCCTCTGCTTTGGTCTCCTTACCCCACCAAACCTTAGGGAATTTTATAATAACTATTTTCCACCAAAGAGGAACCTAAGGCTCAAACAGCTTAACTAACTTGCCCTGAGTCATAAAATTATTTAACTATAATCACACTTAGGTCTTAACCTTATTTAAAGTCTCAAATCTGTGACAAAAGGGATTTTGCAAAAATATCAAACAGACACAAAAGCAGTTAAAATCAAATTTTCTTAGGGACACCAGAAACTATAAGGGGGAAAGTGTGTGTGTGTGTGTGTGTCTGTTAAAAAGGATCGAGTTTATTTATTAAAGGATTTTGTTTGTTGCTGAAAAGATTACATTTTACCGACTTTCAGCATTGATCATTTAATTTTACCAAAGGAACACCTTTAGGTATCATTTGCTTTTATTAAAATATCATATTTTAAACTATTAGTCCTGGAACCAATTTTGTCCGTAGTGTTTTTAAGATACAGGAGAAAAGCTTGAGGAAATGTTAACAAATGACCATGATCTCATTGTTATGCAACTGTTTCTGAGAATCATTTTCAAAGGCTAGCTAAAAGCTTAACTTCAGCCTCATTTTGGAAGGGATGCAGAAAGAGGCCTTGATGAGGAATGAGGGATTTGGGTTCGGCTCTGGGCTCTGCTGCTGAGTCACTGCTCTTGGGAACTGGCCTCTCAAAGTCTAAAAACTGTGGCCTTTGCAGTTAGAAAACTCAAATGGGAGCATTTAATTCCTCATCATGTCTGAGCACTTCTCAGATGTTTTCCCAGTCATGCTATCTGACATGGTTTCTGTCTTTAGCTGGACAAGCCGTGCTTTGCCAGCATTTGGTTCTGTAAAGATCACACGAGGTACACTCCGCAGAGCCCTTAGCAGGGTTCCCTTCACAGCCAGCCATCCCAGGGGTTAGCTGTATCATCCTGTCTCTGCTGCTGCTGATGACAGGATAAAGACAGCCCCTTGGGATGGCTGGCCGTGAAACTAGGATGAACAGCAGAGTTTGTTTAAGTGTCCTGTTTTATTTTTCTTCCTTGGTTTCCGAAGAGTTGGGGAGAGGAGTAAGGCAAAAATGGCAGAGTAAGGAAAAGGATCAAAAAGAAGGAAGGTGAGAGGAGGAGTAAGTGAAGCAAAGATATATTGAGAGTAAAGCCAAAGCCATTATAATTACAGGTTAGGTTCTAAGTAGATTTTATTTATTTATTTTTAAAGACAGAGTCTCACTCTTTCACCCGGGGTAGAGTGCCATAGCATCATAGCTCACAGCAACCTCAAACCCCGGGGGTTCAAGTGGTCCACTTGCCTCAGCATCCTGGTGGCTGGGACTACAAGTGCTCGCCACCTTGCCAAGATAATGGCTTTAGGCTGGTCTTGAACTAGCTCAAGCAATCCACCTGCCTCAGTCTCCCACAGTGCTAAGACTATAGGCGTGAACTACTGTGCAGATTTTAGGTGGGATATTTTAAAGTTCATTCCAGAATATTTTTGAGACTTTCCTAAAAATCCATTTGTTGCACTGTCTGTAAATAGAAGCTTAAATTCATAGAAGTTGTATAATTTTTATAATTTTATATGTCTACAATTACACTTACAATATAACTGATAAATATAACTGATAAAATACACTTACAATACACTTATAACTGTTAAATATAACTGATATATATATAAGAACATTTATTTTTGCCTTATTAAACTTTCTTATCAAAAGAGGATACTGTACAATGAACAAATATTTCTTGGTGCATATAGTTGTGCTGTTTTTCATTGTTCAGTGAATCAACATTTTATGTTGGTAAGTTTTATATACTGGGTGTGCATAACGTTCGTGTGCAATTTAACAAGTATAAAGAGAAATCTGTGGTATCTCCCCAGGAGTCCTAGAATCTGGCAGCCCTTGCCCGGTCTTCTCTGCAGCCACAACCTGTAGAACTTGAGACCAGCTGCATCTTCGGTGCACAGACATGCCCTGTCACATCAGTCCCCAACAAATTCAAGGGTCCCTGCCACAGAAGCTCTTTGATGACCACTGTCACTTACCATTGGACTTAAATTATTGTCTTTCTTTCAGTAGAAAATTGTTTCTTCACCCATGTCCTCAAAAGAGGAAGACAAAATATAGCCCAAGTTGGCTTCACGTTTCAAGAAAAACTGGTGAGTGTATTTCTCTGCAGGTGTGTCTGCCGCTACTGATTTAATGACACGGTTCACTCATTTATATTATGCCCCTCATCCTCCTACACAGGTGAATTTGCAGCCCGTGGGAAAGTCGTTTATATATTACTGGTGACAAAGGGACACCTATAGCTCAGTACTTTTAATTTTAATCTTTCTATTGCTTCAGGCGTCTGTCTTCAAAAGTAAAGCATCTAGTCCAAAAGACCCCAGACTTCTCAGAATTATTTACTCCAAGGACTTAAGAAGGTTTAATGAAGGACGTTGAACACACTTTGCTGTATGTTAATGTATGTGCCCTTACTGTTCATCCATTACACAAAGTTAAGACAACACATTCTGAAGAATATTGCTAGGATTTAATTGTAATAAAAAATTTTCCTCTGCATCTGAAAACACTTGCTTTATTTGGTCAGAAAATAGAAATGATGTAATCCAACATATTCCCCTCTTTGTCTTAGCTTCCTGGACCAAGATAAGTACAAATAAAATAAAAATAACCTTGCTATCTGGCTAAAGCACATTTCCAAGTAAAGAATTTCTGAAAGTATTAGTCACCACATGAGAGATACTATGTGTTCATGGGTAACAAGTTCTATTATTTGAAAGTATCTCCCTACACAAAACTTGAATTATTTCTTTTCTAAATTTAGGCTCATCTAACCAGGGTCTTTCAGACACCCATTTACTCAAAAGCAGAGGGGGTAATCTGATAACACAGCATTATTTCCACCTTGTTGCTTCCATGAAGATACATACTTCCCTGTCCCCAGCCCCCGTTGCAGATTGTATCTTCCAGAGATGGTCACATCAGTGGGTACCTTCCAGCCTGTGTGCTCCTCTTGTGTTATAACTGGGATGCTTCTCACCATAGGTGGAATCTGTGTTTCTCCCTGACTTGAATCCGGGTAGGGGGTCGTGACATGTCCTACTAATGGATTGTGGTGGAGGTGATAGTAAGTGATATCTGAGTGTGGGTCATTAAAGGTTATGCAGCTTCCACTAAAGAGCTCTCTCTCTGGACATGCAGCAGGGGCTACTGAGCCAACTCCCTGGAAGCTGAACACTGGAGACGCATGTACAGACACCTGCCCAGACCCCAGCTGTGCTGCCTTCCCAGTCCAGGCACCACACACCTGAGCAGAGAAGCCACTGAGATAAAGCCAGTCCCAACCACTATCTGGCTATAACCTCACAAGTGACCCTCCCAGCACTCATATCCAATTCTCAATTCTTGACCCACTGAGACTATGACAGAAAATAAGTAACTGGTATTGTTTCAAGCCAGTAGGCTTTGAGGTAGTTGGCTATGCAGCCACAAGTAACTACCACACACCACCTGAAAAATATTCCTGACGCTCCACAACATACCTCATTGATTTCAGTGCCATCGGCAGTGTTATACACAATTCGGTAACCGCTGACCTTTCTTGAAGTTGGGTCCCAGCTTAATCGAGCACTGTTAGAGCCAACATTGGAGATTCTCAGGTTTCGTGGTGGACTTAAAGGCACTTGACCACAAGTGGAAGAGAAAATAATTAAAATTTCAGAATAATTACATGTGTCAAAGAAAAACAGCAGCCCAAACTATGTACATAGGAAAGAGGTCACCCAGAGAATAACTGATAACTCTGAAATAACCAGTGATTTTTCTCCTAAAAATGAATAATATTCTCTATTAACAAAGAAAACAAGTTTCTCTTGTAGAGACTGAACAGTAGTAATAAGACACACCTGCTTAGGAATAATTGCGATTGAGGTAAATTGTCTATGCCTATCATTACAGCTGGATATTAATAAGAAGCCTAATGAATCAAAAACAGGAACATCTGAAGTCAAATCTTAGCTCCCCCACCATGCGCCTCTGGCAAAGCCACTTCACTGCTCAGCTCCACCATCTCCCGTGTGTAAAACCAGGAGGTGCCCATCTGCCAGCTCCACGTGTGTATCTATGAGCCATCCCAACTTAACTATCTCCTCCTCATTCAGTCCTTCCCTTTGAGCAAATGGAAACTCTAGGCTTCCTGTCACTCAGCCCCAAGCCCTTGGAGTCATTCTGTACTCCTCTTTATCTCACGACCCACTTCCAATTCATCATCAAATCCTCCCATGTTTACCCAGATATGACCCCCACTGCTCCCAGGTTGGTGAAAGCCACTATCTCCTCTGGGCTTGGATTTCTGCCATGGTCTCCCAGCCGACATCCTGGCTTCCATCTTCCCCCCATAACTATTCTTTAATGAATCCCTAGAATGCCCCTTTAAAAACATAAGCCAAATCATTTCACTCCTATGCATAATACTTTCCAAGTGGCTCCCTATATCCTGAGAGTAAATCCACATTTCTTACAATGGTTTTTATGGCCCTCTGTAACTGGTCCCCTGCCATCTCTCTGCCCTTATCTCCTGCTACTCTGACCCTTGTTCATGCTGTCACTGGAACCTGCCAAGCATGCTGAGTGCTTTCTGTACTAACTCTTCTATCAACCACATGCTGGAAGATTGTGACAAATTTGAAAAAGTTCCATGGCTTGCCCTTTGTCACCCAGCTAAAATACGGGTTGAGCTAGGATTCTTATTTTGGCTGCTCTGATTCTACAGCTTATGCTCTTCCTTCTTTATGCTGACCCAGCATTTGGATTCAGACAAAGAAAGATACAGGTGGGATTATCTGGAGGATGCTAAAATTCAGTTCTAGCATCCATATCACTCATACAAGATTGAAAAAATAAAGAAAAGAGTGAAATATGTGACTTTCCCTAAATAAAATATATGATTTCTCGTTATCATTAGCTGCTAAGAGGTTTCAACCTAAGCTATCATAGTAGTTCCAATTCAGAATGCCAACACTTATTGGGCTTCTATGACACCATTTCATCTGAGCGACTGTACTGCTCACATGTTGTTTCTTGTCCTGTAACAGGATCGCTGGCCTCTTCTCCAAACATGGCATAAACCGTGACTGTGTATTCTGTATTGGGCAACAGCTCACTCAGTTCAATATCTGTGTGGGTGTCTCCAATTTTCATCTGAAAAGAACGTATGTGATTAGATCACTTGCCATTGGGTATTATTCATGCAGATCTGAACTGCATAAAGGTGAGGCTTCAGGGGATAAGACTTTGTGTCTCCTCACGGTCCCTTCATCAAACAGACTTCAGTCATCATTTTTTAATTGTCTCGTGTTATTCTGTATTAGGAACAGATCCTGTGGAACCATATAAAACTGAAAGTACCCATGTGTGCTGTGTTAGGATAACTCTTTACATCTGGACAAACAGCAACTGCAGCCAGAATGACAGTGTTTAGTATACTACGTACGGTGCCCGGGGGACTGGGGAGGGGGTGGCTTTGAATCAGAAACATTCTCTAGAGAGTGTGAGCTTCATGCCAGTGTGCTGGAGGCAGGGCCAGTGGACATCATTCACTATTGGCTAATTCTAACCAGTTCCCTGGCTGGGTGCCCAGTTTGTGCTTCCAGCTCCACTGAGCTGGGCCAGTCTTGCCTCTGCATTCAACAGGGGCCTGTCCAGCTGGAGTTTGAGGCCCTTCTAGTATTCAGAAGAGACAAACCCACCTTGACACCTTACTTGGCAATTTGCTTTCTGATTGCAGGATAACCCTCCCTGACCCTTGGATTCAGTCAGGCTAGCCAACATTCACAGTGGAGTGATAACGGAGTGACAGGATACTTTTATGTTTGGGAAGGGAAAAAAAAAAAACCTCCCCAGATGCTCTGCAGTTCACTGTCAGTTAACGTTTTTAATTTTGAAATATCTTAACATAAATATAGAACACAAACATTTAGAAAACTATACACATATAATACTCCCGATGTATTCACTACTCAAATTTAATATCAAAATATTGTCATGCTGACTTCAGAATTTATTTTTAAAAAGAACTGACATACTCCAATGAACCGAGTTCTTTCCCATTCTGTCCGTTCACCCTCTCTACCTGCGGCTGATCTCAGTGCTCTGTGTTTGTACGTCTGCACAGGCACATACGCATCTGTAAACAATAGATGGTCCCGTGTGTGTGACAATGCACATTAGGAAACCACAGCCACACAATCATTTTATAATTTATTTTTTCTCTGTCAATCTTATGGCTCAAGATTTACCTGTGTTAATTCACAAGCACAGAGTTGACATTATTAATTCCTGTTTGGGTGCTTTTGTATAAATATCCCACTATTTTCCATTCCTCTATTGACAAGCATTAGTTATTCACAATGTTTTATTTTGACCAAGTACCTGCATAGATGTTTCCAAACATAGTATATATCTCTAACAACATGAAATACTTCAGAATATTCTCCAAAGTAGCTGTGCTAATTTGCACGCTCACCAGCAGTACGGGAGTGGTTTTCCCACACGCTCACTAATACAAGTTATTATCAAACCTTACAATGGTGCTTTTGTGTTTGTTTGTTTGTTTGTTTTTACTAATGTGTTGGTTATAAACTAGTATTCCTTTAACTTTGATTTTTCTCTTCGGGAGAGGCTGAGAATCTTTTCAGCAACATTTTAAAGTCTCTCGTCTGCCAAAATAACTTAGACCAACTTTAAATACAAATAGGCAAAAACCGGAAAGAAGAAGAAGAAGAAGTAATAAGAAATGCATGTCACTAATGCTCTATTCTTGACACTATGTTTTTGACCTTAAATATTTAGGTCATCAGCAGCAGGTTTTAGACAATGTTAGAGAACCAAGTTCCAAACTGCCTCGCTATTCACTCCACCTGCATCGTCAAGACACTTCCAAGCTGCAGAGACACTTCCTCCTCATTCTGTAAATGTCTGTTTTATAGCTATTGTCCCTATAAAATAAAATGAGGACTAAATCATTTGAAAGTCAAAGGTTCATCATTGAGAATGGAATAAATTCAAAAATTCACATTAATGAGATACAATTGTCTATCTCTCAAATGACTAAGAAAAAAATTAATTCGTGTATATTCATGTACATGGGGGAAACACTTATGAACTACACATAGGAAAATAAATTATGTAAAATTTCTCTAGAACTATTTGTTAAAACCAAATATAAGCCTCAACAACTGTCATACCTTTTGGGAAAAAAAAACAAAACTATTTCTAGGAATTTATTCTGAGAAAATAATCAAATAATCATGCAAAGATGTATGTTAGGAATATTCGCCAAAGCATTATTTATACAATAATGTCTAATAACACAAAAGTCATTAAACATTACCTGTTCAGACCAACAGTGGAAGACTATGCCTGTATAAAATGACTGTATTAAGATATTCTTCAAAGGCATGGAAAAATATTCCCAAGAAATAAAATGAAAATAGTAGCCACCAAACCATTTCCATTTGTGGTACTAAAAATACACTGACAAAGATTGTTAAATAAAGGTTAACAAGGGCTATCTCCAGGTGGTAGGATTACAAGGTATTTTTTTTCTTTTTGCTAATTTGAATTTTCTAAATTTTTTATATGTGACAATTTTACAGTAAAGAAAATTTAGTCTGTGGAAGTCAGAGATTCTGGGAGTCAAGTAGGTAGCAGGCAGTTACCTCTTTTTCATCCCCAGCCACACCCTCTGTTAGAGGAGCGTAAAGGATCAGGTATCCTGAGGCCCCTGGTACTGGGTCCCATCTGACCCGCAAACTGTTCTCAGTCACGTCGTACAGTTCAAGGTCGGATGCCATGGGCAAAGCAACTGCAAGAGGAAACATTTTTGTAAATGTCCAGTTGTTTGTAAGTATCCTGAGAAAATGGAATAATCAAGAAATAAGACTGACCATATGTGAAGGGTAGAGAGAAAGAGATGAAGGATAAATTGCACAGGCTTAAACAGGATCATTGAAAAACAAGACCCATTATTGGTTCTAGGCCCTTCGTAATGTGGCCCTGTCTACTCTTCCAATGCAATGTCAAGTTCAGGACTTTGCTCACACTTGCAGCTCCTTGTATGCACTTCTTCTGGAGTATCTGTGGCATGTCATTGCACTGATTGGTTTGCATGTTCTTGGTTTGCACGCCCTCCCTTTAGTAGACTAAAATATCTTGAAGGAAGAATTGTCCCTGAAATATTCCTGCACAATGAGGGCATGAACACTCACCTTATGGACTGTTGCCAGCAATAAATCCAACAATGTATACAGAATGATCTCCTAGCACCTGGCAGGTTGTTATGAGTTTACAATGCTATGGTGTGCACTGCTTACATTGTTACTGTTCTATCAGAGGCAGATTTTATTTTATTTTTTTTGAGACAGAGTCTCACTCCATTGCCCTGGTTAGAGTGTGGTGCATCATCTTACCTCACAGCAACCTCAAACACTTGGACTCAAGCAATCCTCTTGCCTCAGACTCCCAAGTAGTTGGGACTACAGGCACTGGCTATGATGCCTGGCTAATTTTCCTATTTTTAGTAGAGTCAGGGTTTCACTCTTGTTCAGACTGATCTCAAACCCTTGAGACCACCCTGCGCTCAAGGGATCCACCAAATTTATTAAATCAAGTTTTAAATAGTAACTCACCTAATGTCTCTGGTTGACATAGTGAGACCCTGGCTCTAAACACGCAAACAAACAAAACAAGACTATCTCTTCCCATGATTCTCAACTCTCTGTGTGTGTACATGTATATTGTGCGTGCTATCATATGTGTGTTATTATGATCATCCCCAGGAAAGGAATTATTAGTATCCCGAAGCTTGTTTTAATTACAATGATATGAAAATCAAGGTAACAATGAAAATAGAGGTAACGTAATTTTCTTGGTCTTCTACAGGACAGGAGCTCCTTCTCTACCGCTACTGATCAATTCAAGCACAGTTGTCAATGCATAGTAGGCATTTACTAAATATTTGTTTGATAAATGAATGAATACATTTTGTACCCTTCGTCACCAAGATTGCCCTCTCTTCAACAGGCCAGAGATTTATAACAGCCTTCTCAACACATCACACCTGCAAAACTGCTGCTCTTGCATGGACCAGTACCACATACAGCATGATGGCTATTTTCTATGAATTTGATTCAGGATATCCATCAGTGCAATCTAAGTACAATTCCCATTTAGGAAAGGCCAGCTAAGCAGCATTCTACAAACTAACGTAGGAGTTAGGTGGGATTAAATACGTACGTGTGGTTTCAGTTCCCCGCAGGCCTTCACTAGCAGTGTGGGCAAACACTGCAAAGACCGCTATCTGATATTCAGTTAAAGACATCAAGTTTTTCAACACTATGGAAGACACGCTTCCATCCACCACCACCTGTTTAAAGAACAGTTTAAGGTATGAGAATATGGACTATCTTACATGCACTATTGAAATAAAAAGGCAAAAATACTATGTCTTCAGCAAGAACATTTATTATTTTCTTATTCATGCCACATGCTCTTGTCACAGTGGCAGTCAACTGTCTGTGAATTCCTACATGAACTGCTATACCTTTTATGGAATGTGTTCAAAAATTTCTTATTAATTCAAAGCTAACAGAAATTGTGCCATGTCTAGGCTAATTATTATCCTCTCCACATATACTTAATAATAGTAGATATGATTTTTTCATGAAGCTTTAGGAATCATTTAAAAGGCTTATTAGTTATGAAAAAGATAGAACCATTGGAAGCACTCTGATTTTTTTTTGTCCAAATGATTTCAAACCCCATGATCTACTTCTGTAACACTTAAAAACTACCCAAACCCCGGCCATATTACATGAGAAAATTATGAAACATGTCAAGATCAGAGGTTAGAACAACAAAAGGAAGGGGTATTTCATCATGTTTTAACATGTTCGCTGTGAATTGCTGTATCAAAGGTAGGAAACGGGAAGGATCCAATCATCTGGCAAAAGGTGTTCCCCTCTGTGTTAGGCAAACCATAAATAAACTGGCCACAGACGCTTTATTATGGCTTTTCCATTGCACTAATCTTTAAAAATGTCCAGGAAACTCCAAACCCTGGAAGACTAGTCCATTATGTGACCACATAACTTGGAACAGAAAGACTTCACTAAGATAGAAAGCTCAGACCACAAAGTAGAAAGAATGCACAAAAGCAAAAGGAGTCCTGACTGGATAATTAGTTATGAACACTCTGTGCTTTAGAAGCCGTTCATTTTAAGAAGAAACAAAGGTTGAGTTAGAAATGCATGCCTAACCAGTTCTGACGCTTATTGGATGGAGAAATGAGAGAAAAAGATGGAAAAGCCATAACCCAGAGAGACAAATGAACAATGTGGAAATGTACTTCAGTCAAATTATTTAAAATATTTGTGACAGAGTCATGACCTTATATATAACATTTCTGGCTTGTTCTCACTTCTGTATAAGACCTGAGAGAATGAAAAGAATGGTTTGAAAATCCTATCTCCTGATTACCTCGTCTGGTTTTCCACCTCTGGTAGGATGGTACACAACTCTGTATTTTTCCACTTTTCCTGGGGCATGAGTCCAGTTAACCATAAAGCTTCTGGCAGTGACTTCAGAAGTCATCAACTCTGTAGGTGGCCCAATGGTGGCAAAGGCTGAGGCTAAATTAAAGCAACACATCAAATAAACATCTTTCCCAAAGTTATTTCTTATGAACCTAACAAATTCCATTGGTCAAAAATGGCTATTGATTTCATGTTGCCTCTAACATTTCCATCTTTAGACAACCATTCTGTTATTCATTCTTGCATTTGTTCATTCAGACATTTAAGTGTCTATTAGGTACCAGACACTATGTTAAGGTCTGATTACACAAACTTAAGTAAGACATAGTACTTGACTCCAAGAAACTTTCTTCAATTAAAGAAATTGTTAAAAAAAAAAAAAAAATGAACTGAGCTCGTGTGTATCTAAAGGTACTCTTCTGAGCTCATTCAAAGTATTATCTCAATTAATTCTACATAGTTACTATTATTGTTCACATTTTGTAGGTGAGAGGTCCAAGGCACAATGAAGTGAAATATATGACCAAGGTCTTACGATTAGTATCAGAGCTGAGATTGATATCTGGACTTCTTCACACAAAACCCTGTGTTTTTAAGCATCAGGGGATATAGCCTCCACACTGAAGAATTCAATAAACACTGATATCTAAAAATAAAAAACAGAAGAAAAAGCAGCTAACATATACTGAATGTTTGTAGTGAGATAGATGCTATGGAAGCATTTTGTGTATATTATAGACCTGTTAAAACACATAACGCTGTAAAGATTTGGGGCACGTGCAATCTGAGTAGAGAGGAAATACGATGTAAAAATGACATAAAGAGGTTGCACTTAAGGATTTACCACCTGTCGGGGCACTTGATGCAAAGGGACTTGAACAATCACAATTATGAAAAGTATCGTTTTGATCACTAACTATAACAGGAACTGTATCATATGCTTTGTCATCAATCACATGTAGAGTATTTTTGTAGAAAAAGTGAAGCTCTGAAGTATTCTTACTCCAGAGCTCAGAAAACTCTGTTCAGGATCCTACTGCTTGAATGGCCACTCTAGCCTCCAAGAGATCTGGTTCAGGAAAGGGAGATGACAGAAGAGAGAAGGACGTGTGGCCCAATAGAGCCATTTCACACTCCTGGATACAACAGAGACAAGGCACAAAACCAGATTCTTCACAGAGAACTTGGATACTACTGCCCTCTTCTCAGATTACATCTCTATAAACCAGGTATAATCTGCAGACCAATAATATTGTGAGGGCCAAGAGTAAAAAATTCCATGATAAATTTTACTCCCAAATAGATAGACATACTACCAAGACAGGAAATTTTAGAAAATAACTGCTTTACTCTAGACAAAGACAAAAAAAAAAAATCCAAAAAACCCCAGTGTCCTCACCTTCACCTATACCAGCAAATACCAAGTGAGGAGTCAAAACTTCTACCCTTTCTTGGCTATACTGGGGTGCCCCAATATCCATGACTACCTCCTTGCCCAGGTCAGGGTGCTGAAATAGAAGATCAAATAGGGAAGAGATACTCTTGCCCAACAGGTGGCAGTGAACCCTTCTCCTGTCAGCTCGCTCTGTGATGATATCAGTAGAGACCACTTGAAGAGCCTTCTTGGGCCCCTCACCCCACCTGGAAGTAATGAGGTGCCACTCCACCTCACTCAGTGATGGTGTCAGGGGAGACCTAGTGGCAAGTCAAGACTTGCCCCACTGCCCAGCAGTAAGGAGGCCACGGAAGGGACAGTACTAAAGGCCTCCTTCTCCTCTCAGAGGGTGGCATTAGTTGAAGCCTAGTGAATAAACTTTCTCCCCCAAGGATGCTAAAGGAGACCAAATCAGTAACTTGGAGTTCTACCTTTACCAAGCAAAAATGAGGCAGTGCTTCCCTTTCCCCTGCCAGGGTGAATCAGAAGAAGACAGTTTTAAATCAGAAGGTGCAGCCATCAGAAAATTACTTTCAATGCATAATTATAAATACAATTCAAATGAATAAAAAATAAAAATTCTCTACAAAGAAATAGAAACCCTTAACAAAGAAGTAGAAGATATAAGGAAAAAAACAAGTGAAACTTGAAAGCAGAATGGAGTGGACAGAGGGAAGAATCAGTGAACTTGATAGACAGATGACAGAAATGACCTGAACTGAACAACAGAGAGAAAATAGACTTAAAAAAATTTAACTGAGCCTCAAAGACACGTGAGATCATAACAAAATATTTAAAATTCATATCATCAGAGTTTTAGAAGGAGAAAAGAAACAAGTCAGGCCTGGAAAAGTACTTGAAGAAATAATGCCTGAAAATTTCCCAAATTTGACAAAGCACATAAATTATAGATTCAATAAAATAAAGGTACCCCAAGCAAGATAGGCCACAAAAATTCACACCAAGACACACTATAGTCAAACTTCTGAAAACTAAATACAAACACAAAAATTTTAAAAGCCATGAAGGAGAAATGACATCTCACCTACACATGGAAAACAGTCTAAATGATGGAAGATTTCTCATCAGAAGGCACAGAGGCCAGAAGAATGTGGAACAACATTTTTCAAGTGTTAAATTAAAGAATAGTCAAACCAGTATCCTATATCCAGCAAAAATCTCTTTGAATTTTTTAAAATTGAGATGGGGTCTAGCTATACTGCCCAGGCTGGTGGGACTACAGGTGCACACCACTGCATCTCAGTCTCTGGTTATTTTTGTTTTTCTGTTTTTAATTTCATTGATTTCTGCTCCTTTTTAATTGATATCTTACTTTTTCTGATTTTATTTCACTTATACTATTCTGTTAATAGATTCTAAATTCTAGATGGGAACTTAGATTATTGCTTTGAGAAATTTTCTCAAGAATGAAGGGAAAAATCAAGACATTCCCATATGAAGGAAACCTAAATTTTTTTGTCACCTAGAGATCTACCCTAAAAGAATGAATAAAGAAGTTTCTCTATATGGAAATAAACTGACAAAAAAAAAAAAAAAAAGAAATCTTCAAACTTCAGAAAAGAAGACAAAATAATAGAAAGCATATGAATAAGAGTAAATATAATTTTACTCTTTTTACTCATTTTATTTTAGTCATTTTATTTCTTCCCTTGAGTTTTCTAAATTATGTTTGATGATTAAAGCAAGAATTACAACACTTTCTCATATGTTTATAAATAGAAAAGAAACAGTTAAGGCAATTACATCATAAAAAGACATGAGAAAATAACTTAGGGGTAAGTAGGGTTTCTGCACTTCACTCCAACTAGTAAAATTTCAATGCCAACAGGCTGTGATAAGTTTTGTGTACATAAAATAATACCTACAGCAACTACTGAAAAAGCTGTGCAAACAGATTCACTAAAACACACTATGAATAAATCATAATGGAATTCTAAAAAATATTTGAGTAACCCACAGGAAAAAGGAAACAGAGAAATGAAACCCCGACTGGAAAATAAGTAAATGTTTTAAATTATAAGCTTAACTCAAACATATTAATAATTACATTAAATACAAATAGTCTAAGCATACCAACTAAAAGGGAAGGATTAGCATCGTGGATTTTAGAATATGCTATCTACATAAAATCTACTTTAAATATAATGATACAGGTAAGTTGAAAGTAGATCAATAAAAACAGTTATATCATATAAACATCAATCAAAAGAAAGCACCATAGGAGAGCCTGTATGAATATCAGATAAAGTAGATATCAGAACAAAGAAAATCACCAAGGAAAGAGAGGGATAGTGTATAATGATAAAGGGTTTATCCGGAAAATACGGCATCCTAAATGTGTGTATATACAACAACCACTGCAAAATATGTAAAGTAAAAATAGGTAGAACTAAAATAAGGTATAGACAAATCCATAGCTATAGGCAAAGAATATAATATCTCTTTCTTAAAAACCTGTAGGATAAATAGGCAGAAAAGTCACCAAAGATGTTGAGCTCAACAACACCATCAACCAATAAAATCAGGTTAACACTTAAAAGAACATGACCACAGCACATGACAACAGGAGAATACACATTCATTGAAAGCAACTACAGAGCATAATACCACATAAACCATATCCTGAGCCATAAAACAAACAGCAAGTTTAACACAATTGAAATTGCATAGAATATGTTCTGTGTTGACAATGAAATCAATAACAGAAAGATAACAGAAAAAGCTCCAAAAGCTTGCAAGTTAAACAACACATTCCTAACTGATCAATGGGTCAAGGAGTACACATCAAAAAAGATGATGAAATATTCTGAACTGAATTGAAATGGAAATACAACATACCAAAATTTGTGGAACACTTATATTAGAAAAGAAGAAATGTCTCAAATCAATAATCTAAGTTCCCACTTTGAATCTAGTATTGAAAATAGGAACAGCCAACAAAACTCAAAACCAGCAAAAGGAAGGAAATAATAAAAATATGAGCAAAAATCAATGAAATTAAACCCCCAAAAAAACAATAAAGAAAACCAATGAAACTAAGGAAGACCTGATTCTTGGAACAGTTCTTTTTTTTTTTTTTTTTTTTTTTTAAAAAAACAAACCACTAAGATTAAAAAAGAAAAAAAAAAAAAAAAGAGAGAAAAGACACAGATTCATAATAGTAGGAAGGAAACAGGATAGCTGCACACCCTGCCAACATAAAAGGAATTATAAGAAAATACTATGAATAACTCTACACACATAAATTCTTCAGGTTTGATAAAATGGACCAATTACTTAAAAAGCAGAAGCTTTCTCCCTACAATGGGGAATAATGCAAGCAAAATATTCATTAAACATAGTAATAGAAATTTTAGCCAGTGAAATAAGGCAATAAAAAAGGAAATAAAAGGTACAGAGATCAAACAGGAAGAAATCAAATTATCCCTATTTCTAGATGATATGATTCTCTACATAGAAAGTCTTCCAAAATTTAGAGAAAAATTCTTTGACTAATTAGTGAGTTCAAATTACCATGTCATAGTATACAAGATAAACAGACAAAACTGAATTGCATCTCTAGTCACCAGCAATGAATATGTGAACACTCAAATGAAAAATACAACACAACCAATATCACTCAAAATAAGATTAAATACTTAGGTGTAAATCTAACAAAACCTATATAGGATCTGTATCCCGAAAACTACAAAATGATGATGAAAAAAATCAAAGGATATCTAAATAAATGGCTAGATATACTATGTCCATGGATTAGAAGAATCAACATATTAAAAATGTCAATTCTCTTCAAATTGATATTTGATAAGTAATGTTTGATAATTGATTTAATGCAATTTCTATCAAAATCCCAATGAGATGTTTCACAGAACAAAGATTAATATTTAACAGCAAAATAAAGGAAGTAGCAGAGCAAAAACAATTTTTAAGTAAAATAATCAAGGGAAGTCAACTCTACCCATTTTCAGGATTTATTATATATCTACAGTACATCAAGACTGTATGATGTCAGAAAAGGTTTAGACACACAGACCCAATGGAACAGATTAGAAAATCCAGAAATAAAACCATACAATTAGGTCTAACTTATACTTGCCCAACAAAAAAAAAAAACTAACTAGAAAATGAACCCAAGATCTCAGCAGACATTTCACCAAAGAGTTATTACAGATGAAAAATACAGATGTGAAAAGACATTCAATTTCATTAGCCATAAGGAAAATAAAAATTAAAACCATATTGTTTTAACACTGCATACCTATCAGCGTGGCTAAAATAAAAAAATAGTTAACAACAACAAACATTGATGAGAATCCTGCATAGAAACTGGGTAGCTTATACAGCACTAGCAGGAATGCAAATGCTACAACCATTCTGGAAAATAGCTTGGGTATTTTCTTAATGAAAACTAAAATAAACTAAACATGCAACCAGGATACAATCTGATCATTATTCCAGAGAAATCAAAACTTACACTCGTATAAGAACCTACATATGAATATTCACTGGTGTTTTGTTCATAATAGCCGAAACCAAAACAACTCAGATGCCCGTCAGTGTGTGAATGAAGGTCAAACTGTGGTACGTCTGCACCATAGAATCTGACACTGCCATAGAAAGAAAAGGGCTGTTGACACATGCAACAACTCTGATGAATCTCAAGGGAATTGTCTGATATGAAAAAACAATCTCCAAAGGCTACATGCTATATAATTCCATTTACCTAATATAAAAAAAAAAAAACACTTAGAAATGGAGGACAAATTAGTGGTTGTCGGGGTTTAGAGGGAGGATGGGGGAGGATATAAGTGACAGTGACTATAAAAGGGCCACTGGAGTGTTCTTGTGGTGATGTCCCGTACCTTTCTGTAGCAATGACAATATCCTGCTCGTGATATTGTACTATAGTTTTGGAAGATGTTACTACAGGGAGAAGTTGATAAAGAACACATGGTCTCTCTATGTATTACTTCTTACAACTGTATTTTAGTATATAATTATCTCAAAATCAAACATTAAATTTTTTTAAGTATCTAAACATAATACTAGGGAGAGAATCGTCTAGTCATAATTAAGCATCCCTCCCCCCTGTCCAAAATAGCCTGCCAATGCACTCCTTTTCTGATGACTCAGATCTTAGAGAAAAAGGAGTCTTTAGGAAGCCAATGTGAAAAACAATCAGAACCTTCATAGTCCATGATAGAAGTTTGGGCACAGTGATGCTACCAGCCAGCTGACTTTTACCTTTAATCTCCTTATCCTGTTCTTCCACTCTAGAGCAGACAGTCCTGGTCAGACTCTCCACCACCGTGTGCATCAGGTCGAACTCGGCGACATTGTACACGTGAGTGCTGTCCGGTTCCGAGGCGATCTCCTGCAGTTCATTCAGATCTGCATTTTTCACCCCTTGCATAAAGGACAACAGGAAGAATGGTGACATTTATGCTTCATTGGAAAGAGCAAGAGCAGTGGGCCTGACCTGACCTGGTCGGTCTGCATTGCAGTCAAAGCCTCATCTACTACTTGGGTTTTTTTTTTTTCTTTTGACAAATGGTGAATATTTTATTTTATAAACGCACACGTGAAATGAAAAAAAATAGCTAAATCTTGTAGCTATTACATATAGAAAATGATAGCTCCGGTTCTAACAAATTATGCATGCAGAAAGAAAGCAAGAAAAGAGACCAACAAGAATATGAATGTATCACTGGTGAGATGACAGCCTGTGTCCTGATAAATGGCACCTGGGACCCCATCTGAGAGGCCCGTTCTCTTACTCTCCCTCCCATGATAGACTTGCATTCTTGAACTTGGTCAAAAGCATCCCTCCTTAAAGAGGGACATATGTGTAAGATTTTTTTCTTAAAATCAGCTTCAGAATCAATTAGATAGTAATCTTAACAGAAAGATGACTTTGAAACTAATTTCTGTCCTGCAGAAGCAATAGTAATTAAACTAGTGTTCTGAACTATCGAAGCTTCAGGTTTATACTTCCATGCAACAAGTTTAAATTAAGAAATACTCCTGAAACAATAATGTTATTTTTTATAGATAGCATTAAGCCAAATATACACATATATATGTGTGTGTGTATGTGTACGTGTGTGTGTGTGTGTGTGTGTGTGTGAGACATTCAACCAAAGAGAATGCTCAGGGAAAATTTATTTTTAACATTCTCAAATATAATTTGCTGTCTAGGAACCACAGCAATTTTGTTAATGCCAATAGAGAAGTTCTGATCCTTCCACAATATCTATTGAACTCTGACAGGTGAATCACATTGCTGGGTGTCCAGAATCCAGCAGGGAATTGAACAGGACAGAAAGCAGTGAATGCTAGTAGTCGGAGTGTGCTTCCTATGCCCAAAACACCACTGCAGGGGTCTTACAGATATTCACACATTTCATCCTCACAACCAATGCCATGAGTTTGGCCCTGTGATTCCACTCGATCAGCAGTTCTCAACCTTCCTAAGGCCACAATGTATTTTCATTGTTAAAAAGGGGTCGTGACCCACAGGTTGAGAACCACTGCACTTGATGATACTGCCTCTCAGAACATTTCATGTTAAAATGAGTAAACTTTTAGCAACAAAATTAGAAATAAAAAAAGGAGAGGCATAACAGTTAGGTTTTATACATGTGAAGGTATATATTTCTCTCCCCTAACTTCAGCAAAGAAGAAAGATTTCTTTCTAAATCCCTGTCATCTCAATTATCTGAGAGTTTTCAAAGAAGGTACTGTAGAAGGAAGAGCAATCACCTGGGGCCACATGAATTCCTCCTCAGATGCCTGGCCCTGCCAATTAAATGATCTTTCAACCTCAACATACTGAGCAACAAAGCATTCGTTGTCTCTGAACTATTTGCTTTGGGAGGTTGCAAGATAATAAATACTGCTGATTTCTAGGTAATTTTCAGAGAAGTCTAAATCACACCTGGGTGAATTCATTTAAAGTTTTATTTTAAAACTTATCCATTCATCATTCAAAAGAGCAGAGAATGGAGAGTAAATACATAAATTAATCCCCCATTAAAGTCTTCTGCAGAGATTTACTTTATTGGACAAAAGGATAAGAAAATAAAAAATAAACCTCTCGAATGTGTCTTGCCTAAAGGATTTCAACAGTAGCTTCTAAAGCACACAGTGGAATCAGTGTACCCCAGAGTGCATGCTGGAGCCATGGGCTTAGCGCCATTATGCTCTTCATGGCGTTCAGTTGACATCAACAAGTCTGGGCTCATATAACACTATCCTAGGAAAAATAGTCCCAAATCCATCTTCCTCTCACTCTTGCCCTCTTTTTTCCAAAAAAAAAAAAATAGTTTGACTGTTGCAACTGCATGGAAAAGGGGAGAAACAGTCATCATGACTTTGAAGGAATTTGTTTTGTAAGGATTTTGCCTTGGTCATCTTCGTGCCCTGACACCCACCACGATGCCTGGCACACTGTAAATATGCAAATTCTTCTTGAAAGAAGTATTCTAAAAACCACAATTTGAGCAGCAAATCTAAGAATGGTTCAGAGGAATTTTTTTCCCATTGATGACCCTGAAAGATGTGCTTTGAAACTTCAGGGTGAGAAATGTTAACGCCAAGCGAATTTGACTTAATTCCTAGGACCAAGTGCAGACTTATCTGTAGAACGGAAGCTACCATATGATTAAAGGCATTTCATTTATTGCCTATTTAAGTTCTAGGGGTGTGCTGGTAAATGCAGCAAATATTTAACCCAGACAGCTTTCTCCTCTGATTTGTATTGTCTACCAATTTCTGCAGATTAAATACCCCACTATGACTCTTTTCCAACTACCAAAGTGAGGTCACGGGACTCAGACTTGGGAAGAGTGGCTCTTGCTACCTGGTATGAACTAGCCACTGAGATGCCACCCCCTACATACAAAAGAATAAGGTTACAGTTTACCAAAATGAAGTTTGAACATAACACATTCTTGATTGTTTCCCCAGATTTCTTTGGCTCTTCCTTCAGTGAATAAAAAATAGCTTACTACAGGATAATACTTTTCCTTTATTGGAATAATATACTTCTCTTACTGTATATATTCCATAAGCATTTTGATTTTTAATACAAAGGGTAACAATGTTATCTTGGAAATCCCTTATTCAACTACCATTTACTAAACACTTGTTAAATGTCAAGCCCTGGGTTAAATGATCAAAATGAAAAGGTAGAGAATATACACTCTTAGCCTCTAACAACTGACTGTACAGAGATGCAGCGGGATAAAAAATGGAGTGGGAGAGAAGAACAAAGTTTCTGTAGCTTCTGTGGCTGTTCTCAGACAGTATTTGGCTTAACAATAGTGGGAAACAAGTTCTGAGAAAAACGACTGATCAGAAACAGCAACGTATAAAATCAGAAAACATTTTAGAATCTATCTCCAGGGGAAAGAACCGTACCAATGCACCTAGAAGAGGTAGTCCAGTGGGTTCACCAGGAGTTCTCAATCCTGGGGACTGTTTCTAAAGTACAGATCCCACCCCTTCTTCCTGTACATTTCCATTTATTAGGACTACATGTGAAACAGGACCCTGGACTATGAACTTCTTATGCTGGCATGCAGTGTACCACACCTAACTGGTATGTAATTCCAGAGAGTAGAAATCTCTCACGGACAGTTCATGAAAAGAAGATTGCAACATATTCTTAGTAAACACAGAGTGGTAAATGCTTTTTAATTAGACTAAAGATTGATAGCAAGAATAAATATGCAAACATAAAAAAACTATTCATAACAAGCAATTTTAAACATCTTCAGAACCCTGTTGAAGAACTTGCTGTGCCGTTTTGGTTTGTATTTCAGCATTGCTTGGGAACCAGGCATTTTTTCTGCTGAAAGATTGTTTCAGTCTCTACTAAACAGAAGCCCTTCCTGCTGCCAAAGAAAATGTGAACATTTCAATCAAGAGAAAAACTGCATCATGTAAATATTTTGTCGTTATGCCAAATGTAAGCCATGTATAATCTTTTGCACAAGAATCATACCTTGTAAAGAATTAGTTCCAAATAAGCAATATTGCAAATCTTGAACTTTATGTAGTAGCTGCAGGATTCTAATTCCTTGAAAATAATAAATTAGGTTCTCCCTATACTACCCTAACAAAGATAGCTATAAAGTGATCCTAAAGAGAAAGCCCTGACTTATATATATTTTTTATTTTATTGTTGCAGGTTCACCGTGGGTACAAGGAAAGTTTACACTGTTTGCATACGTTAGATAAAGTCCCGCTTATAATTATGTCCCATATACCATAACCCCCTACCCGTCTCCCTGCTCCCTCATTCCCCCACCCCTTATCTTGAATTGATTTGAGTTTTTCTCTTATGTGGATGTGTATTAGATCATCTACCGGCTTCATATTAGTATTGTATACATTGGATTCTTGCTTCTCCATTCTCATGATACTTTACTAAGAAGAATGTGTTTCAACTCCACCCAGGTTAATTCAAAAGATGTAAAGTCTCCCTCTTTTTTAATGGTTGAATAGTAAACATGCACCTTTATGCTTTTCACAATATTTTATGTATGACATCTCACCTCACAAGAGGGTCTCTATGGGATACGTGGCATTTAACTTCACTCGCATTTTAACTGAAAGGAAGCTGAGCTCAGGTCACTGGACAAGCTACAAGAGCCAGGACCAGAAGTGCTCAGGTCTCCTGGCTTTCAGTGAAGTGCACTTCCCCGTACACATTGTTTTAAGTGGTCGCACATCCATGCCTATAGCTGAAACAGTACCCTAGGGCACACATACCTATGGCAAACAGCTCTACACCAGAATCACGAAGGTTTCTAGAAGGTGGAATAATATCATCTTGGGATTTTCCATCTGTGATTAAAATGCCAATTTTGGATACTCCAGTCCTTGATCCTGCTTCTGGTTTAAAGCTATTTTCAAAAATGTAGTTCAAAGCAAGACCTGAGAGAAAACAAGGAAAAATAAACACAAACCCCAAACCAACCATCTCTAATAAAAAAGTCTTCTAATTCTGCAAAATGTAACCATAAGATGGGTAACGTATTGAGCTAAAAGAGTTTTTATTAGATGTGAACCTTCATTTTGACAATGACTTTGTCCTTGACAGATTTGATGAAAGGCTAGTTATCTATTAGAATGAAAGTAATTAGAATAAATGAAACTGCATCATTTCAGAAACTAGCATTTAAAGAACATAGAATTTGTGGCCAACAGATGTTAATAGGTCTTATATACAAGATCTAAACCAGGCGTCCTCAAACTATGGCCTGCGGGCCACATGCAGCCCATCTAGGACATTTATCTGGCCTGCCAGGTGTTTTTGCCGGCACTGCCTGTCCTACTTAGCAGCCAGCTCGTCCTGGGGCCCACACTCCAGCCCTCCAACGGTCTGAGGGACAGTGAATTGGCCCCCTGTTTAAAAAGTTTGAGGACTCCTGATCTAAACCTTTGTAACTGAGGATAAAGCAAGAATAACCATGCAGTAGAGATTGTCACAAAGTATCACAATACTTGCAATTTTGTTTCTAATGTTCTGAAGCACCAAAAATTCTCTCCCTATCTCTTTTCTCTTATTCTTTCTCTTGTAGGAGTAATGGGGACAGATCTAAAATCACAATCGTACTCTTGTCTTTTGAGTAGGACATTTTCCACTCAGAAAAAAATCAGACATGCTGCAATATTATTATAAGATTTGTGTTTAATAAATTTTTGCTACATTAATAAAAATGTCATTAGATTATCCTTCAAACTGGCACAGCAATTATCAGAATTACCTAAAAGTCAACAACGGCATATATATTATTTAAGCTGTATCATGTGCCTGTGGAAACAATACCAGTTGAGCATCCATTATGGGAAATGCCTGGGGCCAGAAGATTTTCAGATCTCAGAATTGGGTTTAGAGAGTTGGGAAGGATTTTGGAATATCTGCCTTATATTTACTGGTGAGTATCTCAAATCTGAAAATATCAAATCCAAAAAGCTCTAAGGGACATTTCCCATATGCATCATGTCATGTCAGTGCTCAGAAGTCCTGAGTTCTTAGGCTCAGGGTGCTCAAACTGTAGCCCGTGCTAAGGTTAAAATCTATACATGTACCTTGTGGTTGTGCCCTGGGTAATCATAATGTAAACAGTCCTACCTTCATCATTCACCAAAAATACTCGTCAGCCAAAGATGCACAGACCTTTCATGATAACTACTGATTGAAGAATAAAGGCAAAGAAAATATCTTCATCAAAAATAATAAGAAAAATATTTTAATTTAAATAACAGGGTGGGCTTGGTGCCTATAGCACAGTGGTTATGGCGGCAGCCACATACACGAGGCTGGCAGGTTCCAGCCCAGCCCAGGCCTGCTAAACAACAATGACAACTACAACCAAAAAATAGCCAGGCGTTGTGGCAGGCACCTATAGTCCCAGCTACTTGGGAGGCTGAGACAAGAGAATCTCTTAAGCCCAAGAGTTGGAGGTTGCTGTGAGTTGTGACGCCGTGGCACTCTACCCAGGGCAACAGCTTGAGACCCTGTCTCAAAAAATAAATAAATAAAAAATAACAGGGCGGAGCATGGCAGGAGAAGAAAAGCAGTGGAAAGAGATGGAGGAAATGAGCTGACCACCAGTGGGAAGCTACCCAAGCTGTTGGCCTCAGAACTGCTCCATTCCCTTCTAGCCCAACCAAGCCTTTCCTGGGACATCACCACCAGAAAGCAAAAGGAACAAGATGGCCAAATATTAACCCAATGCCAGGTATGGGGAAAGAGTTATTAAAGAATCTTAAGGGCTAGTTTGGTCAAAAACTACTATACTTACTCTCGCAAAGTAGCAAAATGGGGTAATACAATTATTCCTCAACGAGATACACTATTATAACATGAACTGAACAAACATACCAGTGAGTGTATTTCCTCCCTTGTATGGAAGGTTTCGGACAGCATCAATCACCTCGTCCTTTGTGTTGAAGGCATTCAAGTGCCACTCGATTCTGGGGTCACCACTGTACTGTGCAAGACCTGAGGAAGCAAGGTAAGAACCCCCCCGAAATAATGAGTTACTCAAACATCTGGTAGATTATACACGGAACTAGAATGAATAAGGGCTCAATCATGGCAATGTTTGTCTTAGACTGGCCATATATTTTCAAAAAAAGACTTCCTAAGGTTAATTAAAGGAATTGAGTAGGGTATATGTGAGGGTTGAGGGAATATACAAATTTTCTAGCCATTCAGAAGTGAGCATCTGATTAGGTTCTTGGCATGTTTTTTAAAGCCTGATTATATTTATAGATAAAAAGCCCAGATTTATTTGTTGTTGTTTTTTATTCTCAAAGGAGTGATTTTCCTTAATGACTATTTAAAAGTTAAACTGTGAAACTTTATAAAACATTTATTATTTTCATTGTTTATAACATTGCTCCAAGATTTATAACTTTTTTTTCTGCCTTTTATCTGAGCTAGAATTAATTTGGCAAAGACTATTTTGTACTACAAAACTATCTCAAAATTTCTTGGTCCAGTTTTACCCTGGATTCAGTTGTTACTTTTAAATAAAAAGTGCTATGTGATCAACACTTGAACCAACTATAACTTTAAAAGTTTTATTATTATTAACTGTGATTTGACTTTTCAGAAAATTAAAATGTGTTCAATAATTAACTGAATGACAGTGTCATAGCAAAAACTAGTAGGAATATATAATGATTCAAATGTGCACTTTTGGGAACATGTGTATCCTAAAATTCTGCATCACTTTGTAAAGAACTTTTAAAATGTCCTTAAAAGCTTCTCGCAATTTTACATGGACAGCTGACGGCTGGAGTTGATAATAGGAAATGTACCGATTCGTGTCTTCTCTGAGCCCACGTCAAATGCTGTAACCAGGTTTTCCAAGAAGAGACGAACCAGTCTGAAGTTGAATCTTCCAATACTCCATGACCCATCAACCAGTATTACAATGTCAGCAATGGCTGGAGTTTCACAGAAAAATTTCACTTCTGCAAAGACAACCCAGAAAAACACATGTATTACCGCTGGAAGTTCTAAGAGAGAGTCTATTTTAACATCTTTGAGATAACTTCGTGCTAAGAATACAAAAGCGTTCCCATTAAAGCAGCCATCTTTTTACAACCTTTCCCTTAAATGCATTTTACTAGGAAAAAAAAAATTGTGGTAATGGTTGGCAATAGAGCCAGTGTTCTGGAAATAGTTAGGAAAATACTGGCAGGTTCACACCATCCTGGCAACTCAGTCTCCCGCGTATTTTAGAAAGTAGCATCGGTGCAGAATCATCCAGCATTGGGCTCTCGCCTGCAGATTCTTTCCAGGAAAGGTCTTAGTAACATCAGTGTGTGCCAGTCTGCAGAGAAGATGGCCAGAAGGCAGAAAGGCGCTCTCCTTAGACTAGAGGAAGGGATAGAGGGGAAATATGGACTTGCTAAATATAAGGAAAAGTCGGGGCCACATATCTAATCTAAGGGCACACAGGGTTTGCTAAAGTAGAAAGGGTTTTTGAAAGAAGATAATTGGAAAAACACCCAAGAGTTTCCTCAAATTCAATTTTTTTTGCATGTTTTATCTATATAGTGACAATAAGATTTTGTCCCTAATGACCATTTAAGTCATTGATTTTTTAAATAGCTCAATTAAGACCTAGGATAAAGATCCAGAAAAGGATGCCCAGTGGCCAGAGGGGCGGCGCCCACGCTGCCCCATCAGGGGAGCTCCCCACTCATCTGCAGTGACAAAGGGGAAGATGCTGAGGGCAGATGGCTCAGCCTTTACAAGAAAGGAGGACACTGCCTAATCGAGGCTTGAGTCTGTGCTTGACTGGGGGAAATCACCATTTCTATTCACAAAGAGACAAGATAGTGGAATATTCTTAAAGCATTTCATAAATCCTTAAAAATGTCACAGTACGCTTAAAACTTTTAGTAGCACTCAAGTTTAGTAGCACTAAAACATAACCACTCTAGCGGGTGCGTCTAAAGGACTCTTAACTGAGCTGAATTTTTATATTAGGACTGAAGATTATGAAATGTGTGCGTATGTTGAGTATGTGAGTTCCTCGAATGCATTTTAACCTCTTGCTGGCCCAGAAAATCATTACTTGTTTCTGAATATTAAAATGGCAATAAAATAATCTTTGAAATATAATTTATATGATTAAAAGCAAACATACAAGTATTCACATACAAATTCAATGTTTTTACCTGAAAAAAAAAAAAAACATATTTAACTACGATAGGTGGCAAAGGCAGTTTACTGTATGTGTCTCTGCACTAACCGGGCCACATTTTGCTGAAAGGATTTTGATTTTTTTCCAGATATAAATATTCATGGAATACCTAGATGCTTTTACCAGATGGGGAAAAATGTATTTGCCAGTGAAATACTTCAATCTTCATTATGGAAGCAGAAGAGTACAACTCGATCCCAGGTTTATAAACACTACACAGCTAGGGGCTTTGTATTTGGGAGTTGGCCCTACTGTACCATACTGAAAAGGTCTGAAGTGCAATACAGCAAAAAGTCATGGGATAGAAATTAATTTGCCTTTTGGATATAACCAGGGAAAACTAAAGTCTGATTAAGCTTCAAGAAACTATTTCACGAAGTTTTTAGGAAGAAAACTTACTCTCAAATGGAATAGTGCTTTTCCTTCCAAAACTACTGGGGGAGGGGGGATGATTTAACTTTTCAATTAATTATTTGGGGATGATACAGAAAGGACCTTAGGAAGGGAACATTTTATACTTATTTAAAATAGCAAGAAGGAAACTGGTATTTTCTGCTTTAAAAAATCATTTCCATCAGAAATGGTCTGTTTCTTTTGCTCTTTCAAGTAGTAAATAACTTGGAGATATAACTTTGGCTAAGCAAGACATAAAATTAACAGACCACACATCGAACGATTCATAACTTTGCTAAAATTTTAGGAGTTGGTCATCAAAAGACACCTTAGAGAAAATAAAAAGATAAGCTACGCCTTGAGAAGACGTATACAATATAAAACACTGGAAAGAATTAGCGTCAAAAGTAGATGAGGAATCATGAACAGGCGTTGCAGAGAACAGAAAATCTATATCATAAATCAGTGAGTGAAGAGACGTTTAACTATATCAGTAACTACAGAAATAAAAAAACATGATCCCCATGAAATACTACTTTTACTCATTCAATTAGCAAAAACTAATGCCTAAGAACGTGTGTGATTGCTCCAAAGGTGACAAAACACTTGAGTATCTACTTAGCAAAACTAGTACAGGATCGCTGTGCTGAAAAATTACAAAATTGATAAGTAAAACCAGCAACTTAAATAAATGGATGGGAAGACTCAACATAGCAAAGATATCTGTTATTTCCAAATTGATCAATAGGTGTAATATGATCCCAATCTAAATCCCAGAAATGTTTTCATAGACATAAACAAGCTTATTCTAAAATCTAATTAGAAATATCAGTCCCTAGAATAGTTAAAACAATCATGACAAAGATAAAGAAAGAATAAAGAAATCACTTTACCTGATATTAAACCTGCTATGTAGTTACAGTTATCGATATAACATGATATTTTTGAGGAATAGACTTATTCCTCAAATGGAAAAGAACAGAAAATGCAAAAATAGATGCACACATCTATGCTCAATTTATTTTAGACAAATATGTAAGAACACTTCAACAAATGGTGCTGGAAAAAGTAGACATCCATGAGCAACAACACCAACAAAGACTGTTAGCCTAAACTTCACGCTTCACATCGAAATTAATTAAAAATGGACCATGGACTTAAGTGCAAATAATAAAACTGTAAAACTTTTAGAAAAAAAAATCAGAAAATCTTTGGAATTTAGGGCCTAGCAAAGATTTCTTAGAGTAGACACCAAAAGCACAGCCCATTAAAGGAAAAGCTGACAGATGGGACCTCATCAAAATGACATATTTTTGTTCTGCAAAAGGTCATATGAAGAAATTGAAAAGACGAGCTGCAGATTGGGAGAACTATTTGTAAACCATACACTCAACAAAGGACGAGTATCAAAAATTCCCAAAGAACTCTCAAAACTGACTAGTAAAGAAATATCAAATTAGGAAATGAGCAAATGCAAAAATAGACATTTCACTGAAGAGAATATTCACAGGGTGAATAAACACGTAAAAAAATGTGTATTCAACATTATTAGCTATCAGGGAAATGCAGATTACAACTATAATGAGACATAAGTACATAGCTACCAGAATGTCTAAAATAAAAAATAGTGACAACAATGACTACTGTAGAGTATGTGTAGAAACTGGTTCACTCATACATTGCTGGTGGGAATATGAAAACAGTTCAACGACTCTGTAAAACAGTTTGGAAGTTTCTTAAGATACTAAACATGTACATACCATATGATGCAATAATTGTAATCCTGGACCTTTACGCCCCAAAATGAAAACTTATGTTCACAAATACACAAAAAACTGAACAGGAATGCTCATGGCCTCTTTATTCAGAATAGCCAAAGGCTAGCATCAGTCCAGCTAACTATCACCTCCAAGCGGTGAATAGTTAAATAAACATTCATACTGTGGAATATTACCTAGCAATGAAATGGAACAAAATACTGATCTATGTAACAACTTGGATGGCTCTCCAGGGAATTATTCTGAGTTGTTTTTTAAAAAGCCAATCTCAAAAGGTTACATGCAGTATGATTCCACTAATATAACATTTGGAAATGAAAAAATTTTAGAAATAAGGACAGATTTATGGTCAGCAGGGATTAGGATTAGAGTTAGGCAGTGGGAAGGAGGTAGGTGTGGATTATACAAGGGAAAAACAGGAGATCTTTACAGTGGCAGAACTGTTCAGTTCCTACACTGTATCTGTGGATATACAACATATACATGTGATCAAATTGTACAGAACTAAATACACACGTGTGTGCACGTATACACATACACAAATGAATGCAAGTAAAAATGAGGCTGTTTGACTCAATCAATGGAGTGACTCAATGTCAACATGCTGGTTTGATATTATACTAATATTTAGTATCATATTTATCTTGGCATAAGGATACATGGGATCTTTCTGTGTTATTCCACATAGCTTCATGTGAGCCCATCATTATCTCAGCAAAAGGTGTAATTAAAGGAATATAAGTGATAAAAATAATATCTAATAACACAAAGTAGAGAAAGAGATGTGGACCTTTGGGATCTCTTGAACACTGCTAGCAAAGATGTAAGATGTTGCCAGTTCTTTGGAGTATATTTTGGCATTTCCTTCTAAAGCTGAATATTCATTTTTCTTGCTGCCCAGCAACCTTACTAAGCCTACAACAACGGAAATTCTTGCATACATACAATGGGAGGCAAATGGAAGAAATTTAACAGTAGCACTGTTCACCACAGCAAAGAGCTGGAAGCAATCAAACACCCATCCATAGGAGACTGGATCAACAGCGGAATATTATATAACAGCAAAACCAAATGACCGACACTGACATGCATATTCTGGATGAATCTTAGCAATATATTAATACTTGGTGGGAAAAAAGTAAGTCCCAAAAGATTATATTTAACATGATATCTTCTTTATAAAGGTAAAAATAAAAAATAACTAATATAAAACACAGTGTTTTTAAAAATACATGTAGATGCTGTAGACAGACTAAAGGAAAGCGAGGGCATGGTGAAGGCGGTAAGCTAGATGGTGACTGCCTTGGAACCCAGGGGAACCAAGGAGCTGCGAGAACCAAGGAGTTGGGAGGACAGATGGTTGAATGTGGGTCACAGTCAAGGTCTTAATTTGGGGGGACAAGTGGAGGGCTGGCTGCTTATTATGCCATTAAAATAACTAATGAAGTAACTAATTAAAAAGGAGGGGAAAATCCTATGTGTCATGCAGAAAATATTGTCTAGAAAAATTATTTTAGTGCTTGTCACACAATTTAAGCATCAAAAACCTCATTAAAAGCTAAAACTCGCATCATTTGACTTGAATTTAAAGACCAGTGTCTGTTGCATCAGCAGAAAGATCATCCCTTCAGGGATTTTGAAAGTCAAACTCTGTTATTGCTTTTATATTCCAAAGTTTGAATTATCTTAAAGATTAATACACACTGAGTGGGGAACTATGAGAACAGTACTTTTAAAAAAAATATCCTAAATCCTGATTATTAGCACTAACTTACATCTAAACATAATGAACACTCATGACTATTTTTCATCCTACCAGGTACAAATGTGGTCTGTTCATCTCCAAGAAAGTTTAGTGTAGGGCTAACTTTCTCTGTAGTATGTGAGATGTTTGTCCCATCAACAGGTTTGTCTGGGCCAGGGGCATACACTTGGGACAAAGAGATAGTTTTAATGCTACTGTGTTCACATTCAGTAATCATATATCTCCAACATAATTCCGGGTGTTACAGTGAACTGCTTAAGAAATATATTCAAATTACTGTCTTACTACAAACAGGAGCCCAGATTCAAAACTGAAGACAAATAATCTCACCTTCAGCTGGCAAACACGTTACCCGTTTCACCATTCTTAGATGGGGAGACATCAGTCAGGGAGAAAACATTAACTGTTTTAAAATTTGTTAAAAAGAATCAAGAAGAAAACAAGAAAACCAGACACTCCTGGCAGCCCAGGTGACCGTTGTACCAAACTCAGCAGCCAGATGTCTTGTAAACGTGCACTCATTAGGAATGAGGAATACGCTTTTATTGCTAAAAATAATATTCCAAATTAAGTTTTAAAATAAAATATATCCTTTTGTTCCCTCAATACCATAGTTAAAGTCAAAGCAGATAGAGAAAATCATCTCTTGACTGTATTTTAATGCAGCTCTTGGCTTACAAGAGAGCTCCATCTAAAATGCAACTCTGAAAATATGGGTGACCTAAAAAGAAAATGCCTAAGCAGCTGAACTCAATCAAAGAAAATCACCCGATATATGGGCTAGATGACAAAGCTAATAAGTCTGATGTCACAGATAAATCAGAAGGAACAATTGCACAAAGTCCAGGAGGAACAATTCCCTCTATTAGAGAAAAAGTCTCTAATATAAGCAGCACCTGTGCAGGGCTGGCCCTGCTGTGTCCACAGCTGATACACGCGGTTGGCAAACATCTCCAATTATCTTTCTAGAACTTTTTCTGCTCCCAAACGTATCCACTTAGAACAGAATGGGCCCATGAAAAGTGCCCCTCTACCAATAATTTTAGGCCAATTTTATTGTTACTGACATCACAAGAAACTGTAAACCCATGTTTATTAATTTGATGCTCTGTAACTAATTTCCTCGATGAAATTTATTTATTTAGTGAAAACATATTTACTTAATGTTTACTGTGTGTCAAAGACTATACTGAGCAACCAGGAACACAAAAAAATTCCACCTTCAGGCGGCTTAAATTCTCAGAAAGAGGAAATAAACTACAAAAACACAATGTAAATTCAGATGTGGTAAAGTACTTTATAGAAGTAAACAAAATCACATGAAGAGTAACTGTGTGTGTGTGTATGTTACTTTAATGGCAATGGTGTGAAACTACCAAGTTAAAAATCTTCCTTTTAAAGCATATTATTGACTTTGGGAGGCCTTGGTGGGAGGATCGCTTGAGGCCAGGGTTCAACACCAGCCTGGGCAACACAGTGAGAGCTTATTGCTACTAAAAATTTAAAAATTAGCTGGGCATGTGGCTTGCATCTATAATCAGAGTTACATCAAAGGCTGAGGCAAGAGGATCACCTAAGCCCAGGAATTTGAGGCTGAAATGACCTATTAATTGTGTCACTGCACTCCAAAATGAGACTATCTCTAAAATAATTCCTTAATTAAAAAAAAACATATTTTTTTGTTCTAATGGCATTCCAATTAAAGACCCAATTTCTGTTTGTATAGAACTATCTATGATGTATTTATAGGTAAAGATATTAGCCAATAACAGTGAATGTAAATAGAAAAAAAGGAATTAATAGCAGAAGATTGTCTCTAAAAAAGAAAAAGAGTCTCACTTTCTTGCCCTCGATAGAGTGCTGTAACATCACAGCTCACAGCAACCTCCAATTCCTGGGCTTAAGGCGATTCTCTTGCCTCAACCTCCCAAGTAGCTGGGACTACAACCGCCCACCACAACACCTGGCTATTTTTTTGTTGCAGTTTGGCCGGGGCCAGGTTTGAACCCACCACCCTCAGTGTATGGGGCTGGTGCCCTACTCCTTGAACCACAGGCTCCACCCTCCCTGTGTTGTTTTAAACAAGAGAAGTGATAAAAACAAAGGTAAAACCTACCACATTACAGATGTCAGCTAGGTGCACCTGCCCTTTATTTTTTTCTTTTTATTTTTTTGAGACAGAGTGTCACTTTGTTTCCCTCGGTAGTGCCATGGCAACACAGCTCACAGAAACCTTCAGCTCTTGGGTTTAGGCAATTCTCTTGCCTCAGCTTCCTGAGTAGCTGGGACTACAGGCACCCGCCACAACACCCAGCTATTTCTTTGTTGCAGTTTGGCCTGGGGCCAGGTTTGAACCCGCCGCCCTCGGTATATGGGGCTGGCGCCCTACTCACTGAGCCGCAGGTGCCACCCCTGCAGATTTTTTTCTGTAAACTCCTATTATACTATTTTTACTCCTTTTTTTTTCTGTAAACTCCAGACTACACTTTACCAGCTTCATGACTCTTTCCTCACAGTCCTGAGATGGGACACATTGCCTGCCCCTGACCACGTCTGCATTTGCACATTCCTTGTTGTTCTCCTCACACTGGAATACCATTATGATTTACCACCATTTCTATCTTTCTGAATAGACCGGGAACTCCTTGAGAGGTCAGGGCTTTTTTTGTGGCTTATCTTTTGGGCCCCTTTGTTTAGTTCAACTCTTGACAGATGGTTCTCAATAAATGTGAACTAAGGGTTTGTGCTGTTAAATTCCTCTTTTCCAGCTACTTGGGAGGCTGAGGCAAGATAATCACTTTAGCCCAAGAGTTGGAGGTTGCCATAAGCTGTGAGGCCACAGCACTGTACCAAGGGTGACATTGTGAGACTCTATCTCAAATAAGAATAATAATAATTCCTTTTTTCATATAAGTCAGACTTTCAGCAGAGCATTAGAGAAAAAAGGCAGGATGGCTCACTTAAGTGTGGTCTGTCCTCCTGCCCTGCCGCTGTACCACACTGGGAAAGTGGAGTACAGCTATTTAGGGATCAGGGAGATGGCATCAAAGTTGCCTGTCTTCCTTGGTATTTTCCCAATGCTGGAGGCTAAGCTGAATGAAAGGAGAGTGTGTACTATTTTTATTCTTATTGCCTTAATACACAGTCAGAAAACCTCACAGTGATTTCACTACAACTGGCCTAGGATTCATCTAGTGGCTTTGAATTATTTTCTTTTTTATGCCACTAGCAAAATATCTAGCTAGGATATTCATTAACCAAGACGTTTCAAGGAAAGCTGTGGCCACAGACCGATTTTTCACTTAAGTCTCCTGTGAGGTTAAATTCAAGTTTCTAAATCAATAGCGAAAGAAAATCCCTAAGAATTTGGTGCAGTAGAACTCTTGGAAACTGGCTGTTACCATGCAGAGATTGGCTCTGGCCCCGTGATGGAAGATATTTTTATCAAAAGAGTTAACATCATTTTTTATTTGTCAAAAGCTCAATTGTTCTAAAAGGGTTTTTCAATACACTGGCACATTCTGATTTTCACCACATTCCCATGAGAAGCCATTACCGTTCTGACTTTTCAGAGAATAAAACTGAGGATCGGAGAGGACAAGCACTAACTCACTGGTTACCACCCAGCACCGGATGCGAAGTCTTCTGACTGTTTGGGCTACTGTGTTTTTGCCAACATACCATGCTGTCACTGTAACAAATGTTGTCTTCACAGAATGCAACATGGATGGCCTTTGCCTTGGAAAATAAAATCAGAAATTGTCCATGTAGGGGATATGAAGCTAGGAGCTCATTGCAGTTATATTGGAGTTCACATTAATCAGAGTGAGAATGAATCCTCATTTAATCCAATCTTGGTGAAGATATAGCTTTCAGAATAACCCTACACATAACAACCCTATCTAAAACAGTCTAGCTCATCATTCTCTACCTTCATCCTGTTTTATTTTTCCTCACAAAACTTCTTACTGTCTAGAAATGTATTATATAGTATGGTGGTTAATATTTTTATGTCAACTTGACTGGGCTATGGGTTGCCCACACATTTGGCCAAATATTTTTTTGGATGTATCTGTGAATGTGTTTCAGAATGATTTTAACACTTAGGTTTATAGCCTGAATAAAGCAGATGACCCTTCCTAATGTGGGTGGGCCTCATATAATTGACTGAAGATCAGAATAGAACAAAATGACACAGAGAGAGGACTTCTCCTACCCAGCCACCTTGAGCTGGTACGTTGGTTCAAACTTCAACTGAAATACCAGTTCTGCTCAGGTTTTCAGCCAGCCCAGTGTTTGGATTAGAAATTATGCCATCAACTCTCCTGGTTCTCAGGCCTTTGGATTTGGACTAAAACTACACTATTGGTGCCTCTGGGTCTTCAGCTTCTTGACTGCAGAATTTAGGACTCCTTGGCCTTCATAATCACATAAGCTCATTTCTTTGAATAAATCTCTTTCTACATATATGAGATCCATTCAGGAAATATCCATCACTTGTTTCTCATATTGTTCACATTACATGGCTGGATACTTTTCAGACAGACCTTATATGTACATGGGCCTATTGTTCCATTTTTGAAGAAACGTGACATACATATAGTAATTTATTTAATGACTGTGCCAGATACTTTTCATTGCCTCCTTCTTTATATTTGTAAAAAATAAAGACCTACCATTAGTGACTACTTTCACCCAATCCTCTGCATACATCTTTTCCATCTAAGCCCAATATTAATCCTATAAGGTAGATGTTCTTTCTACCTCATAGATAAAGAAAGGTTAATTACTATAGAGGATTAATAATGACTTGGCCACCATGACACACTGAGCAAGTAGAAAAGCTGAATCCAAACCTAAAACTAACCCCAAATCCGGACCTGTTCAACCCAACACATAAGAGGAGTATTTTAAAGAAGAGGGAGGGAGGGAAGAAAGTAGAAAAGAAGGGAAAGATTGACATGTCTTACAATTAAAGATAGCATGAAATCAAAGCCCCACTCACTTGTCCTATATCCCACCTGGGATAAATGACACCATGATAGTGTATAGGAATGTGGAGCCCAGTTGCTGCACCACAGCCAAAAGAACATTCTAGCTGTCACCCAGAGCCCTATGTCTTAAGAGTAATGGATCTGTAAACATAGCATTCATTACATTTCTCTTCTGCTCTAAACCATGACTGGGAGAAGACATGAGATCTGTCTTCAAATATTTAAAGGGCTTATCATTCAGCAAAGGGATTGAGGAGTATTCTATGTGCCCTCAGGACTGGGCAAGGTGAAAGACTTCAACTCAATTATAGACAGGACGCACAAAGACCAGCACCTTCTTGGAGAATACTAAGATCTCTGTTAATGAAAGTAGATGCGGACCACCCTGGGTGAAGTGGGTGAGGACTCTCACTTTCCCCTTAACTGGCTGAACTACAGGGGTCTCAAGTGACTTCTCCATTCTATGAGTAATTCCTCCCTCTCCACCTACAAAAAAATGCTTCAACTATTTAAAGCTTTGGTGCTTTTCAAATCTCTGCATAATTCAACTCCACTTGATCTGTCCATATTTATTTCCCATTTCCTCTCAATGCAATTCCTCTTCCCCCCCCAACATCCCCACCTCTGAAACTTTCGACTGCATTTTTATTCTCCTGTATCTTCTTATTTACCCTCTCCAATCTCTACCTACCACAATGCAAGATACTGACAACTGATTTTACTTCCTTTGAAAAATGTGCTTTTTCTTAAATATTTTTATATATAAAGTTTGCATTAAATTTTTATATGTACAGTTATTTACTGATTTTTGTAAGTTAATACTGACTCAGGAGAGGCTATTTTTCCTGATTATCTCTTATTTTATTAATTTTTTTTTTTGAGACAGAGCCTCACTCTGTCACCGTAGGTAGAGTGCCATGGCCTCATAGCTCACAGCAACCTCAAACTCTTGGGCTCAAGTGATCCTGCTGCCTCAGCCTCCCAAGTAGCTAGGACTACAGGTGCCCACTACAATGCCCAGCTAGTTTTTCTATTTTTAGTAGAGACAGGGTCTCACTCTTGCTAAGGTCTTAGAGTCTTGAGCTCAAGTAACATACCTGCCTCGGCTGCCCAGAGTGCTAGACATGAGCCACTATGCCTGGCCAGATCACCTTTATTTTAAAAAAATAAAGGAAATTTGCTTAATTTAAGGAGCCATGTATTATATCCCATTTATTTTCAGCTCTGTATATATTACTACATGATTTGGCTATATATTCACTTTGGTTAAAGTGATTTTCTACAAAATACAGCAACTCAATTGCACCTGTTCATCCAGTATACTATTAACAAATAGAGCTTGATATTTTACAGTTTCTAAGGCCAAAAACCCTGCTCAACCTGACACCAGCAGTCATCCCTGCAGGGAGAGAGACAAGATGTTCAATTGAAGATTCTTAAGGAAGAAGGAAGGTACTAGTGAGACAAGCCCAAGCATTCCTATGGAAGACAGACTCTGCCAAAATCAATAGCAGTATAGTATATGATTTATTTAAAAAAAATAATAATATGTCACAAGTTCTTTTAAGAATGAAAACACCTGAATTCTTACCACTGGAGAATTCACAAATTGAGGAGGATGAATTTTGCTGGAGCCCATGGGAAAAGTGTCAAAATTCTATAAAACTGATCAAGGGCAGTGAGGGAGGAATTAGGAGAAAAGTAGAAGTCTCATGCCAGTAGAATGTCATCCCCTTGCCCTCAGGGGTGCATAGATATTATTTCAGGCATAGGGGTAGGGTACCTTGCAGGTGTTCAATTATTATTTTCTGAATGACTGATCCTGCCTCATTTTTTAAAATTCCTGAGTGTGTAAACTATAATGCTTGTCATCAAGGGGGGGGGGGACCAGAAACTTTTCTTTCTGCTTTATTAAAAATTCCTTTAATAAAGGGAGTCGTTCTTAATCTTCACCCAAGGATTTTGAACTCTCTCCTTGAGTCTAAAACAAGCAAAAAAAAAAAAAAAGAAAATTCACAACTAAATATTGAAGATCTGTAAATAAGATGCTGCTACATTCCATAAGCTAATACTTTACTTTAAAAAAGAAGACATACCCATATATATGTGCAAAGGACAGGGAGGGGAAAAGGGTGGATACTGACTTTCTTGAAGTGTCTGCTAAGGACCATGCATGGTATATATAAGGTATGACACCATTTTATCCTCTCAACAACCCTGCACGTCATTAATGATTATTATGTTCATTTTACAAATGAGGAAACTGAGGTTTGTAGAGTTAACACGGTTAAGGTCACACAGCCCTTTGTAGGATGTAAAGAAAGATTTCACTTCAAGGGATGTTTGTCCAGAAAACCTGTGTGCTGGCTACCAAGGCAGACTGACACCACTAACAAGGACAGTGAGAAAGAAAAAGTTAAATGATGGGAAGAAATAATTATCCTTGTATTAATGTCATAGCTGGAAAACCACTCATCTTATTTTCTGATTTCTTGTCTAACCATGGTTCTGCAGACTCCGGGAAGCTTAAAATACGTTTTGCTGCTTTGCACACTAGATAGACTCTATTTTCAGTTGCTCTCTGTTTCTACAAAATGTCGTGGAGTTCTCAGAGGATAGACATGAGGGAGGAAAAGGGGTGAAATTACTTGAGAGCCATTCACTGTTACATATTTGTTGAATTAGATCAATGTTTCTCAACTTTTTTTAATTATCACCCCTGTAACGTATCTTTTTTCTTAATCACCTCCTCATGAAATTCTAATACTGCAGATATATTTTATAGCTGCTATGTACTTATTGTATATTTATGTTTTATACATGAAGAGAATAAGATTTTTCTCCCTTCACTTCAAGAACTAATCTTTGCCCCTTTGGGAGGTGACATCACTGCCATTGAGAATGCATGTGTTAGATCATTGTTTGTAAAAGAAAATTACTTTTCCTGAAACTAGGAGCAATTGACAGCACCATTATGAAGGTGGTTGTTAATGGTCAAATTATACTCCACATGGTTGAAACTTCACTTTTTAAAAAATTCTTCAATTCTTTCATAAGGTGAAAAATAAGTTCATCTTAAGTAGTTCACATGTGGAAGATAATCCAATGAGAATCATAAAACATTTCAAAGTTCCCTGTAGTTGACTTAAATGTGTTTGCTGAATTCTATTCTCCATCCAGGTATTTCGATTAGGGTTGATCCCACCCTTGAAGCTTCTGGTGTGGCCAATCAGATCATTGCATTTCCTTGCCCACAGCAATTGGTTTGGAGACGGGCATTAAGCTGGATCAATCAAAACTGCTCTTCAGATGTTTTCTGAAACTAATATTAAAAAGATGTTTTCTGAAACTAAAATGATATTAACCTTGTTGACCACAAAGTAATGTTGCAACTCTTGGAGGCCTTCATTGCCGTCTTACATTAGGAACTCTGCATAGAAATAAGGCCATCTTATTAAGAAAGCAGAGCCAGGAGACGGAGAGGCAAGAGAGAGCAGCTGATGGTGGATTGAGACCTTACATCCAACCGTGCCTCAAACACACAAGCCAAATTAACTCCTTTTTCTGCTTCTATGAGTTGGAGCATTTTTCTTTTAACAGAAGCCAAAAATTCCTGACCAGAATTTCCCAGTATAGGTAGATCATAAGGAACTAAGTCTAAAAAAGAAAAGAAACAAATCCCACACAGATTCTGAGAATGAAACATGTATTTTAATGAGCTCTTATGGAGACCAATAAATAAACAAACAGTGGGAATTCCCAGTTTCATAATATCAATTATCTTCTAACATTTAGGTAAAAATAATTAAAAGTATGTTGTGAACTAGCTGTATTTCCGGTGGAGAGGAATCCTGTCTTTTTTAAATCTCTCTTGTCATGGTTTCATCTAAGTGAATTAACATTGCTTTTTTTTAAAGAGAGTGGTTTTATTTATTAGTCCAAAGAACTGAAAAACTAATAATAGCACATGGCTATGTCTCCATCATTTAGAAGGATTGAAGGAGTCCTTTTCTTCCTCTTAGTTTCTGTTTTGTCCACTGAATTCTAATCTTTGTTTTTGGTATCCTACAGTTTTACCAGCCTCCTTCATTCTAGGTATGGCTTTTTAATTCATGCTCTTCAGGACTCTTTATGGTCATTCAGTCCGTTTTCAAACCTACTCTTTTTTTTTTTTCTTTTTGCAGTAGTCTTTCATTTTTTTCTCTTGTTTGAATATTTCTATGATATCATTATTTGTTTGTTTTTGAGACAGAGTCTCACTTTGTCATCCTTGGTAGAGTGCCATGGCGGCATAGTTCACAGCAACCTCAAACTCTTAGGCTCAAACGATCCTCTTGCCTCAGCCTCCCAAGTAGCTACAACTATAGGCACCTGCCATAATGGTCAGCTATTTTAGAGATGGGGTCTTGCTCTGGTGCAGACTGGTCTTGAACTCCTAAGCTCAGGTGATCTGCTGCCTCAGCCTCCCGGAGTGCCAGGACTACAAGCATGAGCCACCGTGCCCAGCCTAATGAATTTTTTTGTTCTATAGTCTCTGTAATTATTCCCTAATTAAGATTCGTGGAACTCTGTGGCCACTGTACTTCTGTCTTTTGACTCTTCCTTATGGCATATGGTTTACTTCTGTGTTTTGAAATTTTGTATTATAAAATCTTGTTTGGCCTTGTTTTATCTGCGGCAATCTTTAGAATCTGCGCCCAGCCCATGTGGCTCAAATGTGATTTTGCATTTGCTTCTGTCAGGCAACACACAGTTCTGTCTAGCTTAGAGCAATTTTTATATTAATTTCTTGAGGGGGAGGACCTAAAAGCATGTGGTTGACTGTATATTTGAATACCTAATCTCTGGCATGGCCCAGACCTATGGTTATGCTTTCTCAAGGAGACGTTTTCCTCAAGCAGGGTACAGGCACAGAGGGCTCCCATATTCCCTCTGCACTGATTAGCAATGATTTTCTAGTGCTAGTCCAGCCCTAGGGTTACTGGTAGTACACCATGTCCACTGATTAGCTAATAATAATTAGAATAAAGAGGGGGAAGAGGTAAGAAGAAGAAGATGAGTAGGAAGCAGAGGAGAAGGAAAACGAGAAAGAAGGAATACTTCTCACAGAAGAGGAGAGCACTGGGATGCATCCCTTATCTTCTCAATGTAAATAAATAACTGCAACATTTTTTAAATCATTAAAAAAAAAAAAAAAAGCAAAGAGAGTTGGTGAACTGAATTGAAAAAGGCATTGAGAGAGAACATGAAACAGAAATCCTATGTTTTCTTTTCCTATCTGTCTCATGATCTTTTTCAATCTGGTTCTGCATTCTTGTGCAAAACTCCAAAAATAGCTAAAGCTGTTTGGACAAACAATGGAGAAATGGCCATTAATGCAAATGTGCCAATATTATGCTCAAAGGCAAATACCACTTTTGTTTGCAAGTTGGTTTGGGATTATTGAAGAAACATGTACAGGAGATGGAAAACAAGTAACTGTTGAACTGCCAGCAACTTCTGTCAAGGATCTTAGCTCTTTGCATTTAAACGAAAATTCTAAAATATGTGAAATATGTATGATTGTATCTGAGCCACTGTCAATGTAGACTCTTACTCCAGAACATTGTAGACTGTACAAAAAACAGAGAGCAGCACAGTTTGATGTGAATCATGAAGCTAGAAGAGGGGGCTTATGCTAAGTGCTGCGTTAAAGACCTGGGTAGGAAGGTGTTTTTGTCTCCTGTGGAGCTCACTAATGCCTCTCCTTTAGCCTCCTGCGAGCCTTAATTCTGGCCTGGATTGTCATCAGTGTTTATAACGTACTTCTTAAGACAATTCTTCTACACAACCAGTTCCTCAGGAAGTCCTCACTGTACCTGAACACACCCCCTGGGAGCCCTCACCTCAAAGAGGAAGCCACCTTTTCTCCCCAAGTCTCCTGAGATTTCTTCCCCTAGCCCAGGTCTTCATCACCTCAATAACACCTTAAGCTTAGCGCCTGTCCGAAAGGGCTCGGGAAAGACCCCTCCATAAACACGTCTTGAATGAGGAAGCAAATGGTCTTCTGAGAGAACGTTCCTTCTCCAGATGTTGTGAGTATTTACCAGAACATGTGCCAATATTACCCTCACTTTTCCATTGTCCATTTCTTTGTTCCTAATTCATTTCACTCAATCCTAGGTTTTGGAAGGGAGAGAGGAATGCCCATCAGGGAAAAGAACAGAGAAGTTAGGACAGTTCAGAAATATGTAGCTAACAAATTCTGAAGCCAAACTCCAATACGTGAATAGAAGATAGATTTTTACTTTGAATGTCATTCTATAAGCCCTAACTGGCAAAACAAAACAAAACAAAACAAATATATATATATGTACATATATATACACACACACACCAATCCACAAATCTGAGAACTGACTTATGAAATTTTCCATTCATTAACAAATCTATTTTTACATAAAGAAGGGAAAAAAAAGATAATTCATAAACTACTAAGTTTACTTATTTGGAAGGGGCAAATAAAGCTGGGAGGAAGGAATAGAAGTGATAGTTCATTTGAGTATGACCGTTTTTTACTGGAGGAACTACATCAAAAAGTTTTACATACTCATAAATTGAAAATGTATTAAAAATGCATAGCCAAACCACAGTGAATAGAGAGGAAAAGAACTAAGCCAAGATCTCTTGGAACACACATGTTATATACCCCAGACTACCAGCAAAGATTGAGCTCTAGTTAATAGATTTGTTTGTGTGTCTGCTTTGTAGTGTGTACAGATTAGTAATTCTAAAACTATTTCCATAATTGGCCATTTTAAGTTGATAAATTCAGAATCTTGGGAGCCATAGTTCTCATTCTCTTTAAAAGGGATTTATACATAGGGAAAGAAGGAGGCCTAGAAGAAATACTGTGAGATGGGTGTGAAATAGATATTCAATAGAGTAAAATAGATTGATAGATACGCGATGTACAAGCAGAGAATTCTATCGATAATAGTGTGATGTTACAGAAGCAGTAAGCACATCCAGGACCCCAATTTTGTTTTTTAAAATACCATTTTCCATGAAAAGAAACCAGGACTCCTATAAAAAATGCTTCATTATGGGGGCTAAGCAGAAAAATAGAATATAAGGTTTGTGCCAGGAAGTAAAAAAATAGTTTAAAGAATGATGGGGGTAGGTTAAAAAAATAGGAAACCACTTGAAATAGTTCCCACTGAGCAAATCTGGAACAATCTGAGCATCAAAATAAATAGCAATAAGAGTTTATAATCCACCAAATAAAGTAAGAATCCATTAGTCTATACTGATATCACAATTCTTGTGCGTGTCAGCTACCATTATGATGTTTCTCAAATGATAATTTTTCTACCTCCATAGTTTATTCTACATTTATTAGTTGGCATTCTACTGTAAAGAAGATTTTAATGAGAAACAGAATATTTATACAGTCTCAAAATAATCTTCCCATAAGTCACATATTGTGAAGGGAAATATATACCTGGCAGACTTCACCTTAACCAGAAGCTTATCAATCAAGAAGTCAAGCTTTAGCTGTCATGCCGAAATGGGACACAAGACCTTAGATCCCTTCCAAGTGGGAAGTTGAAATTGATACTTTTCATTGTAAAGGGAGCATCCTCAAAGGGCCAGACTTCTAGTGAAAAATACCTGCTTTCCATTAAGGGAGATGACAAGGAAATTGTTTGTATTGGCCTACACTCTACGTGGGAGAAAATTCTTAATTTGTCACCATGGATAAGCCCTAAGGGCATACGAAATTTACATAAAACGGTTCCAGGTTGGCAGCAACCAAAGGCCACCTCTCTGGAGAAACGTGCTGTTAAACCTCGCTGTACAGAATTCCCACAGGAGTCCCAAAACCAAAGCGACAAGTCATACAGAGAAACAAGCACTGTGAATGAACATCAGTATAAAAAAGTGGAAGAGTTAGCCCCCCACATACTTCAAATAATAGAATTATTGTGTTCAGAATATACCATAAACATTTTGAAAATGTCAGAATACTAAAATATTAAAATGTAACAAAGTAACATAACCAACTTGTAGTAGACATGATCAAGAATTAAATATAATTTCTAGAAATAAAATATTCCCTGCCTAAAGAGCAGATTAGAAAAAAGAAAATACTAATACTCTCTCAGGTGCTAAAAGAATGAGAGAGCACTAAAAATACCATTTATAAAAACAGAGAGGTAGAAAATATTTACATTAAAAAATACATATTGGCTGGCCATGGCTGACTTATGCCTGACCTATAATCCTAGCACTCTGGGAGGCCAACGCAGAAAGATCCCTCGAGCTCAGGAGTTCAGGATCAGTCTAAGAATAGAAAATTTAGCTGGGGTTGTGGGTGTGTACCTGTGGTTCTAGCTACTCAGGAGGCTGAGGCAGGAGGATTGTTTGGACCCAGGAATTTGAGGTTGTTATGAGCTAGGTTGATGGCACAGCATAAATCATCAGAAGAGACTATATTATAAAGCTAATTGAAAGAGAGAATATAAATAGTTGAGAAAAAGAATATTTGAGGCATTAAAGGCTGTGACTTTTTCAATATGGGTAAAAGATATAAATGTTGATTCTAGAAGCACAAGGAAATCTACAACTAGACTGATCATCTAGAGCAACAGTAGATCACCAGAGACAAAAGGCAGCAAGCTGGAAAAGCATCCAGGGAGGAAAGAGAAATAACCTGAAAAGGAATGATTTGTAGACCAAAAACAGGATTGTCCATAAAACAACAGATGCCAAAACATGGTCAAATAGCTTTGTAATGACTGGAGATAACAACTTTTAACCTGGAATCCAGCTGATCTTTCTCATAGGTGGTGAAGATATTTCTGCCCAAATGAAAGTAAGTTTGCCACTACAGATCTTCTGTAAGGAAAATGAAGGCCCAGAGAAGATCTGATAGACAAGATGCAATAAGGAGCAAAGAAACTTTATGGGCAAATCTGGACAAACACTAATGATTAAAAAAATTATAATAAATATAATACCTTCATGAGGTTAAAAAAGTTAACATAGCCTTCATGGCATTTTCTTAGTTATTGTGTTAAGACATTTATATTCTACATTTAGTAAGTTTCACATGTACCCTTGTAAGATACCCCATAGGTGTGGTCTGAAGGCTATGCTAACCAGTTTGATAAAAATATTTCAAATTCTATATAAAACCAGCACATTGTACCCCATGACTGCATGAATGTACACAACTATGATTTAATAAAAAAGTTAACATATTCATCAAAAATTATGTATAAGATATGTGATTAATAACTCAATATAAAATTTTACCTTCTTGGTAAATGTGAAAGGTGTTGGTTAGTCTTGGGCTTTGTTAGGTTTCGTATGGATGGTAAAATTTAAATTATAAACACACAAAAACAGACAGGAAGGATGAATAATTTCTAGGTAAGTAGTAGAGGAAAATGGATTTTTTTTTAAAAATAAATTTGACCAATTTTAGGTAAAGTAGAAACAGAAAAAAGATAGGGAAAATGTAGGATAACAGAAAGCACAAAAAAATGGTAAATCCAGAATTATCAGGAGCTTCAATATATTTAAGTTAACTAAAATTATTAGGTAAAATACAGAGGTTGGATTATTTAAATGCAAACTGTATCTTCTTTGTAAGATTACTCATCCTGAATCTGAGTTCATAAGTAGAATAAAAGTTAGAAAGTAGACAACCAACACATTATGTGACTACTAAACACCGGCAGTATTGCAATATTAATCATAGAGAAAATAGTCTTTGAGGCAAATAATGAATTACTAAGAATACAAAGAGTTATTACAAAATAACAGAAAGAAAAATTCTCTGGGAAAATATAGCAACTCGTATTTTGTAAAGCAAAACTGCCAGAGTTACAAATAGAAATGGACAATCAGTGAGGGAGATTAGAAAATACATTTTTCTCGAGGACACATGGTATGGTTTTGAAAATTCACCACATTGAAGTAATAAAATATTTCAACAAATTTCAAAGAATATTGACCACATGCAATTGTTAGGACTCAATAACAAATAAAATCCTTTCTTAAATCTCCAGATGTTTAGAAATTAATAGAATATTCTAAGTAACTCATGTACCAAAGAAGAAAAATCTAGTGGAAATTGGAAAATAGTGGGAGCGACATCATAACAGAACTGCATTTCAAAATCTATGTGATGCTACTCAAGTAGTATTTGGACATTGATGCCTTTTAAAAATGCATATAATAGAAAAGAAAAAGATTAAAAATTAATGAGATAAGTATTGCATTCAGGAAGTTATAAGAAACTACTTTTAAAAAGGATGTAAATATTAGACATGAAACCATCATATAAGGATACCAGACAGAGGAACTGTGGAGAGATGCACACACTGCCACTGAACAAATGATTGCGAGGATTATACTCTAGGAAAACTCTACCACATGCAGAGAAGGGCACATAAAGATATTTACAACAAATTGATAATAGCAAGATATTGGTGACATTAAAAATAGAAGGGTTAAATACTCTGGGACATATTTATCCAATAGAATTCTACTGTATACAGCAAAGAAAATGAATAAATTGGCAATTTACCGCTGGATGATCCTCCTTCCCACCTGGAGTAATGTGGAATGTTCATCAGGTAAAAAGGCAGTGCACAGAAGATGAACTATGACAGGCTATACATACATGTTTATATATACAGAGAAAGGGGACTGAAAGGTCACGCGCAAGTGTTGACAATCACCATGTGTGGGGAAGGAAGGAGGAATGGGAGAGGCCAAAGGTGATCTGTGCTCTTCGGATGGGACCAACCATATATGCATCACGTGTGGCACTGTCTGAGTAATTAACCAACTCCCCACTCCCCACCCCACCCCCAAAAAGGATCCCATCAAAAGAATCTCTGACCTTCTGGAGAAGATGGTTTACTCCCATTTCCTTTGTCCACAACCTTGCCTCTGGGCTTTGGCTCCTTTCTCTTCTCTAAATCTTTAACTGGAAGAGAAGTAGAAATACAGGAACATGTTAGTTAAAGTCTAAGAGAAAATATCCAATGAGTTTTACTAAAACCTTTGAAAGCCTTGAAAGTATTAATAGAAATGAATTCCATGGTACAAACTCATCCCAAATGTTAGAACTGCCACTTTTTTTCAACCTTTGAGAAGAAGTAGAAAGGACTTAAGGAATTACTTTGCTTGAGCCTTCAATACATGTATGGGCAGATACATTCAATAAACTTAATTCTGCATAAAAGTTATAAAATCGGCATAACCATCCCCATCTCATCCATGTGGAAATGAAGAATCAGGAGGCTAAAATACCTCTCATAAAATCACTGGCAAAGAATTCAAGTCATATCTTCAAGGCTTTTTATTTAGCCTATGAGCTTAGTCCCCATTCTAGAAAGATCTTACCCACAGATATTCTCATTTGAAATTGCTTTATCAGCAATAAAAGGTAGAAAACACCACAATATCCTTTCAAACTGTAAAAACATGTTTCTCTACTAACAAATGGCAGTGTTTCTTTGTCTCTTTAATTAGGAAATACGTAGGGACTAAAAACGCCTTTAAACACATTCATATCAATCTACTATGTTTCCCCGAAAATAAGACCTACCCAAAAAATAAGCCCTAGCAGGATTTCTATGCATTTGTTAAATATAAGCCCTACCCCAATAATAAGACCTAGTGATAGGGCTAGATATGCTGCATAGCCAACGCATTTGGGCGCTGAATGGTAAGGAAGATTGGAATACCTTTTATCTGCCACAGTTCCTTTCTCCAAGCCATTGCACGGGTGTGTAACTTGTACAGTGCACACGTGGTAACCGTGGTCACAGGCATCCTATTGTGCACATGCGAATGGCTAGGGGAAAGGAGTTCACGCATCACTAGTGCCAGCCCCACCAACAAGGTCGGCTCCCCCTGTCAGGTTCCAGAAGAAAATGACTTAACCGTATTTGGATAAATGTAGATTGTTGTATTATACTTAATAAAAATAAGACATCCCCTGAAAATAAGCCCTAGTGTGTCTTCTTGAGAAAAAATAAATATAAGACAGTACCTTATTTTCGGGGAAACACGGTACATCAATAACTTAACCTTCCATTGTGTTCTCTGCTTAAAACTGCAGTAGCTTTTCTGCCATTGCTTGACAACTTAGCTGTTTAAGGCAATTAAGACCACTGCAAAATGGCAGTGATTTCTGTACCAATAAAATACCTGTGTATAGATTCACAGTCTGGCTGTGAGGAGTGGATTTCACTTTTCTCCCCCCTTCCCTGCCCCAGTCTCCTTCAGCGTCAGCTGGCCGTCAGCTCAGCTCATCAGCAGTGATGCTATGGCCTGAGAGTTTCCCTGTCCCGGGTCTGTTCCAGCCCAGAGCACAGCTTTCCTGGGTGGAGAGGGGCGCTCTGAGGGGGCACTGCAGCTCCCACCCTCACTGCACTCTCTTCTCAGCTCTGCCATGGGGGCTCCCTCACCTCCTATAATGAGTTCTCAAATCTCCCCTCCGTGCCCCCCACGTAGAGCAGTGCCCCCACGATTGAGCCCTGGGGGTACAAGATCTGGCCTGTGAGCCTGCCCCTGGCTCCCCAAGATCAATCCCTGACCATGACAGGGAGAAGCGTGCTGGTCCTGAGTTGCTTGTGGGCTGCTCAAACAGGTTTGATGTCCCTCCACTTCGGGGCACGCCCTGCTCTGCTGGAGCAGCCAGTGAGAACCACAGGACTTGGTTAAATTAAAAAGCTTCTGCACAGCCAGGGAAAAAAATCAACAGAGCAGATAGAAAACCTACAGGATAAGAGAAAATATTCACAAACTAGACATCCAAAAGAGGGCTAATATCCAGAAGCTATTGACACAAAGAACTCAAAAAAATCAGCAAGAAAAAAAAAAAACCAACACCATGAAAAAGTGGGCAAAAGACATGAACAAAAGCTTTTCAAAAGAAGATGAACAAATGGGCAAAAAACATGTGACAAAATGCTTATCACTAATCATTTGGGAAGTACAAATTAAAACCACAACGAGATATCACCTTACTCCTGTTAGCATGGTTTTTATTAAAAAGTCCAAGAACAGTAGATGCCGGTGTGGGTGCAGAGAGAAAGGAATGCTTTCACACTGTCCGGGGACTATAAATTACTACAACCTCTATGGAAAACAATATGGAGATTTCTCAAAGAACTAAAAGTAAACCTTCCATTTGATCCAGCAATCCCACTACTGGGTATTTAATCAAAGGGAGAAAAAAGTCATTTTATCAAAAAGACCCTAGCACTCAAATGTTTATTGCAGCACAATTCACAATTGCAAAGATGTGGAATCAACCCAAGTTCCCATCTGTTGGGATGTGGATTAAAAAAATAGAGTACTACTCAGCCATAAAAAGAAATAAATTAACGTCTTTTACAGCAATTTGGATGGAACTGGAGATTATTTTCCTAAGTGAAATATCTCAGGAATAGAAAATCAAATATTATACGTACTCTTTGATAATTTGGAACTAATTGAGGGACACAGGTGGGCACAGAAAGAAGTAAAAATCTTTGGGAATCAAGAAGGGATGGGGAGGTGGGATGGGGTAAAATGAACACTAACAGGTACAATGAACACTATTTGGGGATGGGCACACTTATAGCCCTGACTAAAGCATTATAAAAGGTATCCAAGTAACAAAAACATTTGTGCCTTTAATATTTTGAAATTTAAAAAATAAACCCCTATGGAAATGCAGAAGCAAGCCAATAGCAAGATATTCTGCTTAACTGTTACAGTCACTTCATGGAAATAAGCAGATTTAAAGGAGGGAAAGGTAGATAGGGAAGCAATGATTCCCCTGAGCCATCCTTGCTGCCTTCTCCAGAGTACTGCTCCATTCCCCTGTCTTTATCATATAGCCCTCCTCTTCCTTTCCACTACTTTCCATCTCTTTGCTGAAAGGGTTTGCAATTTATCATCTGCAAAATCATGTCACTCTAATTCTTCTATTCCTTCCCTTTGCAACTTCTCTTGGTTTTCTGGTTAAATTCCAAGATTAAAACTAATTAAAAACATAAGATGTCTTGATCCTGCTGTGTCCACTGACCTAATTTTTTATATCTATTTTTTAGACCTCATTCTCTGACTTCCTTATAAGAAGGGAGTCCCCCTTCCCCTTCTCTAAATTCTCTTCTTTCTCAGTTTTTCCAGAAGCATTTGTCCTGGTTTCTTCCTCTGTCTCTGTCCGCCCCTTTACACCCTCCTTCTTTGGATCTTTCTTCTACTTCCATTCTGAAACACGATCATAGACTACAGTTACCTTGTATCTCTGTACAGTCCACCTGTGATTTTGCCATCATACATATTTAATTCTCACCCATCCATAGATAAGTTCCAAATCTGTATCTTTCACCTCCACCCACACGTGGGCTGTGTCCCCATATTGCTTTTATTTAGATTTTCTAAAAGAAAACACAACTGCAACTTTAATATGAGAAAGATTGTGCTGAACAATAACATGGTTAGATCTAGGACTCATTTTTCTAGAGTCCTTTTCTAGGGAAATTGCATGAGAGAGATTACCTTTGAAATATGGGCAGGATTTTTCCAATAATGATTAGCAAAACATCATTCTGAAGAGGAAAAATAGTGGCTACAAAGAATGTCTGCTGAGATAAGAGTGTAAAAAATTCTTTTTATTTCCTGTTGCTTCAGCATCTGTTCTAAATATAAGTTGGATTTATTCACATCAGAAGCAGGGCTCAGTTATCCTTGAGTCAAGTTTCCAGTTCTGCACCCACCCCCCACTCTGGTTCCTCAACATGGTTGATCCAGGCACCTGCTTATTTAGCTGTTCCCTAAAGATCATACTGGGGGACAGCCACACAGCCTACTCAACTGGCCCCACTGACCCTCACACCCACGTGGACCATGCAGTTAGGCCATAGTGACCACTTGTAGTCATACTGTGTCCTGGAACTCATGCCTGCTTGCTCTAAACCCACCAATTAAAACCCCTAATGAGAAACCTGTCTGGATAACACCCTGGATCCAATAAGGCTTTGACCCACAGGTCCTTCCCTCCCTTGTGCTCTCCAACCTCTGTGTGGGTGACCTTGACCTCTGTGTGGGTGGCCTCCAGACATACCATGTAACCTTCAGGTCCTGTAAGTAATAAAATAATTCATGTGTGTCTGTCCTAATCACTGAAGAGGTGCTCCCCATATTAAAGATCCTAAATAAAACACTGGGCTGTACCACCAGTCCACAGATAAATAAAACCCACAAAAACGACAGATATTTTGGAAGCTGGGCCACCAGGTCAGATATAAGTTGTAACAGATATGTTACACCAATCTGCTGTCTCCTCCGTGTAGGGGCAAAATCATTAGAAAACAGACTGTTGGGAGCAAGGTGATGTTACTCATGACAACAATGGCTTCCAGGCTCTACTACATGTTTAAGCACGTTAACCTGCACAATAATTGGCTCGTGTCATCACCCTACTTGCAAATGAGGAAGCAGAGGCTAGAAGTGGTTGGGTTGCTTGCAGAAGATTTCGTATCTTAATATCCAGCAGATCAGATATTCTTTTCTGTCTTTAAAATCCAAAGATCATTTCTTATGCTTCCCAGTGTGTCACAATACAGACTCACAAAGAATCCAAATCCCTGCCGCTGAATGCAAACTGATATCCACACGGCTTTGCCTCAATCACCATTCTCCTGGATCCAACTATGAACATTTTCCAAGGGAGACCAGACTTTAGCTTCATCACACAGGGAACAAGAATGTAATTGAAATATAAAAGGGATGAAGAAACTATCCAAACAATTTTAACTTCTTTCTTACAGACTGTTACTTGGTCCCTCTTTCTTGCCAATAAAAATAACCTAGCCAAGAATATATATGCTTCCATATCATTTATCTAGCTAACCAGTTAGCCTATTTCACTATAATCATCTTAATAGAGCTAAGCAAGCTGAAAAGAAATTACTTTGAGTAAATAGCTACCGAGAAAGCACTTTAAACCTCCTTGTATTTCTCAGTTGGTAGAATATTTTCAATAATCGACTACAGGAAAATTAATTATTTCTCCTTATCCTTTTCACCGCTTCTCACAAACTTTAAGTTCTTCAAGTATGAATGTCAGAGGCCAAAAACTAAAGCTCAATGCCAATAAAATGAGACAGAAGGCTGATTTATACAAAAAATAACATAAAACCCTTTTCCAGAGCTGCTGAATAATGTAAATCTCAAGAGAATGTAACATTTACGATATCCATTTGTCCTGCTGACAGGTGGATTTACCAAATGTCTTCATTCAAAAGTTTCAAGAAGTAGCAGGTTAACAAAGTTTTGTCTTGTTTTGCTTTGATTTTTTTAAGTCATAAAAGATGTCTCACAAAAGATTACTCAGAAGAGGATGAAAAAAAAGGAGGGAGGGGGTATGGAGAAAACCTAGATAGAACTTCGTTGCACACAGAGTTAAGAACCCACAGCCTCAGAGACTTGTGGATTAATCCTATGGAAGGATTTTAAAAGCCATTGTTTAAAATAAAAAAAAAATCCATTTGAAATTATGTCTATGATTTACTTCAAAATAATAAGAAGGTCTGGGGGTGTAGCTAAAATAAAATAGGCTGTGAATGGCGAATTGCTGAAGCCAGATGATTGATGTCTACTTAGGGGTCCTTTTACTACTCTGTTGATTTATTTATGATTTAAATTGTCTTGGATAACAAGTTGGGCATGTTTTGTAAAAAGTGTATTTAAGCAATGATGTAACGGAAAATTAGCCTGGATAAGCCTTTCCCGTTTTCATTCACAATACAAAAACCTTAGCCCTCCTGTTTGAGAGCCCACTGTCAGGAAGAGGAGCTGCATAGTCTCTGCGCACTGGACTATAAGGCCCACAGAGGCAGAGATTTGTCACTTGCCCAGTGCCTAGAAGAGGGGGCTGATATTTAAATAAAAAAGAAGAATGGATGAATGAACGTCTCCTGAGAGACAAAAGAATCAAAGGCTGTGTGGACAACTTTTAAACTCCGTATAAGGGGAAAATTGGTAATGGAGCTACTGGAACACATAAGGGCTGCCTCAGAGCTTTCTCCCCTGCTTAGAAGGTTCTCTGCATGCCCCACCCTTTCTGTTGGCCCCAAACTTTATGAGAACTGGCTCTTCCTTGAGGCCTTCCTGCATTTACTGCCTCCCCAGCCTATTATTGAGACAGAAAAAATACCTCTTTTCACAGAATCCTATGTGTATCTCTCTGAAATACTTATCACATTGTATTTGTCTACAGATTTGCTTGTTGTGGAGACCGGCATAGAATAGGCCCCTTGATAAATGTCAGCTAGACTGGGAGTAGTGGCTCACGCCTGTTATTCTAGCACTCTGGGAAACTGAGGCAGAGGATTACTTGGGATCAGGAGTTCGAGCCTGAGTGAGGAAGAGCCATCTCTACTAACTATAGAAAAATTAGTGGAGAATGGTAGTGGGCACCTGTGGTCCCAGCTACTTGGAAGGCTGAGGCAGGAGGATCACTTGAGCCCAGGAGCCTGAGGTTGCTGTGAGCTAGGCTGAGGCCATAGCACTCTAGCCTGGGCAAAAGAGTGAAACTCTGCCTCAACAACAATAATAAAAGTGAACTAATTTTTGGAAAGAGTGAAATTCCCCATTGTGCAGGTCATTTTGGTACTTTCTGGGGCTCCTACAGAGGACATGATGCAGGCATCATTCGTTCATTCAGCTTTGTGGAGCACCTATAATGTGCCAGGCATGTAACAGGCAGTAACAGTACGATGAAACATAAAAAGGATCAAAGCCCGGTCTTCAAAAACCTGGCAGGTTTGTGGAGGACACAGAGAAGTAAATAGGTGACTACAATATGGTGTGATGGTACAACAGGAGGGGAAACTCTGGAAGCTGAGCAATCACATAGGAGATGCCCGGGTAAGGTGTGGGAAACAGTGTCAAGGAAGGTGTTTGAAAACTAAGACATAAAGTATAAGTAGGAAGTAGGAATCCACCAAAGTAGGGAAAGGGAAAGGCAGGAAAGTATTAGAGAAAGGAAGAATTCACAGAAGGTTGGGCTGAAGATCTTTTATCATAGCTACCTAAGATTTTAACCCGCTACAGCACATATCACAGACTCACATCCAATCCTGGGAAAGAGTCCCAGCGTGATACTTTAAGACCTTTAATACATACTTCTGAATTGGCCTTGGGCTGGCTTGCTTTCTTTGTCTTTATTGTATGCAATAATTTGGACCGTGTAATTCTGGTCTGGCATGAGACCCTGAATGATTGCTTTAGTTGCCGTGTTCTGGAGATTCAACTGATTGGTTTTTCCACCTGTAATAAAACAGAAAGATAAATAAGTTCTAAGATATAAAGATAACTGGGTACATTAAGAAATTTTATTAATTAGCCATCGGGGAACTAGATTGGCAGTTTTTGGCCAGGGCTAGGTTTGAACCTGCCACCTCCGGCATATGGGGCGGGCGCCCTACCCCTTTGACCCACAGGTGCTGCCTGATTGAAGACTTTTTAAAAATTTATTTTCATTTTATATATTTACAGGATACAGCATTATTTTTGATATACATCAGAAGGCAAAGACATTTAAAAATACATATAAGAGTACATATGTATTATGTATGGCACATAATAAAGAGAAATGTAGTTTTCACTTTCATTTGCCCTCCTTTTATATTAGATAACTTAAAGAATTGTCTAAATTAGATACAAGCAAATTCTCAAAATGTTTCCATCATAATGTACCATTGCTTTTATATACTAGGAAATGCCATGGTATAAGATTAGGGGGCAACAAGTCCTCAATATCAGATACACTTTACAAGAACAGAATTCCACTTAAAAGTGAGGGGAGAGACGTGGGCAGGCTGAATATGATTATCCATGCTGAAAGTTTGTCTATGGCCTCTCTAATGTGAGTCAAAGATCCTTGAAACAGGAGTAATTTAATTATCTCAAATCTGACCGCTACTACCTCAAGATGCTAAAAGAACCACTCATTGCCTGGCTACTGAAAAGTCAGCACAGCTCATGAAAATATTTCAAAATCCCATTCCCTCTCCATCACATGAGGCTGACATCCACGGCTTTCCTGAAAAGACTATTGATTAAATACTCAATGATTATGCTAAATTCCAAATTTTACCTTTCTTCTCTAATTTCTGAAAGTAATTACTGTTTGAGAAAAGAGAAATCTACAAGTCTCTCTCTCTGCCAAGAGGGATCTGACATTTGCTGAATTAATCAAACATAACAAATTATAGTTTAATCACCTTCTAATAAAATATTTTGTCAAGTCTGAAATTTGGTGCTGACATTATCCATGCTGCCTGCTACTAGAAGGCAACACTGAGTCTTCCTCTTGGCAAAAGGCATTTCCTTAAAAGCATTTGTGTCCAAGATTTTAAGTTTAGTGTCATGAACTCCTTTTATCATTAAAAATTCATCTACTGGGCGGTGCCTGTGGCTCAGTGAGTAGGGCACCGGCCCCATATAATGAGGGTGGTGGGTTCAACCCAGCTCTGCCAAACTGCAACAAAAAAATAACCGGGCATCGTGGCGGGCGCCTATGGGACCAGCTACTTGGGAGGCTGAGGCAAGAGAATCACCTAAGCCCAAGAGTTGAAGGTTGCTGTGACCTGTGACGCCACAGCTCTCTACCCAGGGTAACAAAGTGAGACTCTGTCTCTAAAAAAAAGAAGAAATTCATCTACTACAAACTGCATCAAGTAAATCTTTCATAATACATGTTTCACTAAAAGAAAAAAGTACCTCCCAAAACTACATATTTTAAGTTCCTCTTTGAGAGTCATAGGGTATATCATTTTTTAAAAGGCTTGTAACAAAAATGCTTTCAACTCTGTTTAAACCAACATTTCCCAAATTTATTTGACCATTAAACCATTGGTTGCATAATAGTTAATTACCATCCTACAGATTACCATGGAACATTCTTGGGAACAACTGGCATAAACAATATTTGGACCACGTCTCCTCGTGCTAAAATGTCTGTTAATATTCTGTGACTTGATGTGTTTATTATACTTTTTATTTACTATATTTAATCAAGAAGATAGCAGAGTGTCAAGACTGTTTGATTAGCTTGGACTAGGAGGAAAAGATGCTGGGTAAAATAAACCCAAGTTTCCTCAAGAAATAACTTGCTTTCATTTTCAATTCTTATTTTTGTCACAGGAGATGATCAAGTAAGAACTGGACATCTACGTTTGGGGTTCACTTTTGCTGAGAGGAGTCAAGGATTAGGTTGATGTTTGGTTCAGAGGCCACTAAAGTCGCTTCTAAGAGTCTATGATTCCTCAGTAACATCTGTAATTAATCAGGGAAAGTTGAACTACTGATTACCTAGAGGAAAAAGTAATTATCTTTCAAGATTAAACACAGGAGCATCTCAGAGGACCACAAATTAGTAAGTTGTATTTTGATCTTTAGAATCAATGATGTTCAAGAACCTCTTACATTTAAGATGCCTTATTTTAAAAAACAAACTATAGTTTTAAAAGTCAGACAAATTTCAAAATCAGGCGCCTACACTGATGAATAAGAGAGCGCCTGTCTCCCTCATTAAATCAGCTGGGAAAAGTCACCAACAGAAAGGAGTCCAGGTCCATATAGCCCTCTTTATCACCAACAAAGAGAAAAAAATCACTGTATCTACATAAATATACCTTATATTAATATGCAATGTTTAAATACGTATTATGTACTATGTGAGAATGCATAGTATTTACCTTGGAGTAACTACATAATAGTTCCTTGGAGAAGAAATTCCACCTCATGTACCTGATGACATAACCTTTCCTGTTTGACCATATTTAGTCAAAAGGAGGGCATCACCCTAATTCCAGGAAAACACCTTCCCTTTGCAAGAAATAACAAGAATATTCCTCCCCTTGTTTAGCCTATAATTAAGCTATTGCTTAAAGAGAGATGCTAAAAGAACACTGGGGCCATTTCTCCTCCACAGTGAGAACTAGCCTCTCCTCTGTTTGTGGAATCTACTTTCCATACTTCTTAAATCAAACTTGCTTTCATGTTATACTGTCAGCCTGCTCCTGAGTTCTTTCTTGTGCAAAATCAGGTATCCACTTGGACCACAGGTGATCCACAGCATCAGCATCGGGAGTCAGTCTCCTGTGACCACAGAACCAAATTTTGAATTCAACTAATCTTACAGTTGTGGAAGACGACTTTGCCTTCATGGTGGCCATGTGGCCAGATTCTCCTCCATGCTCTGTGTTGTTTTTAACTTATTATATTTGTATAATGAAAAATAAAATATAAATAAAAATTCAATCAAAACATACTTTACATAAATATTCATACTTGATAAACTTATTCAATTTATGCTTTTCCTACTTTAATTATCACTTATTTTCACAATGTCTACTTAGGCTTTATAACGTCAATGTATATTGCTGAATGATATGCTAGCAAGCTAATCACAATTTATTCAACCAGTCACAACTGTTGGACACTTAAGTGGACTGTATTTCTTTTAAGTGTCAATGAACCAACAGTATTTATACTATGTCTAAACAGAGGAAGTAAAACTTTCTGATTATCTGCAAATTTGGCCTGAAGAGAATTACAAGAAGCCAAAGAGTCACTTTTTACACTTTTGGGAATGTTATGTCCTTGTCCGGAAGGTAATATTTTAAGCTGAAATGATTAAATAAAATCAAAAGTTTTCAAATGATCCTAAAGCGATGCTTGGCACGAAGTGTTTTCAGTTACCTAGTTATAGAGAGTCGCTAATGCAGTAGAAAGCCCAGGCCATTGTTTTTACCTGAAGCTGGAGTCACAAGAAGTTTGTATCCACCAAATTTCCCTCTTGGAGCCTTCCAGGAAATCTGTATACTGTCATGAGATAATACATTATATCTTAACCTTGTAGGTGGAGCCACTAGAAAGGAAAAAGAAAAATTGTTGAAATGTTGAAGCATATACGTTCCCATTAGATAAATTGAAAAGTCAAAGCAACATAATCAAAATACAAAGACTTCATCTTTATACAATCCCATTAAAAACATAATCAAAATACAAAGACTTCATCTTTCTACAATCCCATTAAAAGAAGGGTGGCTGGGTGGTGGGAGGGTGACCGGAAAGATCACCTATATTTCTGTCTAACAAGGGTACAAGTGAACTTTTCTAGAACTAGAATGTAAATGTTTTGACACAATGACTATGCAAATGACATGAAATTTATGTGAACCAGCTTGATGAAAGTATTTCAAAATGTATGTGAAAACACTACACTGTACCCCATGTTTGCATTAATGTATACAGCTATAATTTAATAAAAAAAAAAAAAGCATTTGTTTTCTTACCCTAGGGGCACCCAGTTTTCAAACAGTACTGACCTCAAGTCAAAGAACTAAGACTGTTAGAATTTAATACTCTAGCCTCGTTTAGTAATTGAAGCCAGTCTTGTAAAATACTTTCACTGTGTTATGAGGATTTTTTTACTTGGAACATATACGCTTTTATAATCTGCTCTATTGGAACCTGTTCTATGCCTTTAGATTTTTTGCTTTGGTAATCCAACATGTTTGATAATATGATAATTTGAGAAGGCTATTATGGACATGTCATGGGAATAGGAAACTCATTTTAAAACATTTGAGGAAGATTACACAGGCATTCGGGACCAAATAAAAGATAATTAGGTTTTGTAAACTTTGATCCTAAGTATAGCTGTTTTATGTACCTATCAGAAAGATACAAAGGAGGAGGTCAGAAATCAGCCCTGAATAGTACATCTTTACTGACAGTTTACAAAAATAAGTAGATCTGCATTATCTTTTCTTCCAAAACCTCAGGTTTCTTATTTTTAGAAAAGGTGACAGCAATACGTTCTGCAAAGGAGAGATGACAATTTTAAATAGGATACAGTACATAATGAACCTAATACATTATAATAGATGGTCAAGAAATACTTGTTTCCCTTCTCCTTTGCTTCATTCAATGGTTGAACTCAAAATCTCATTTAATCCTCACAAAAATACATGGTTATCCCAATTTTATTGGTAAAGGAACCAAGGCACAGCTAAGAGATTTGCCCAAGTTCACACATGGGGAAGGATAATCTCTGACCCCAGATGAAATACACTGTGTCTTGGAAGATGATCCTTATTAAGAAGTCACCTTTCACTTAGCTAGATGAAAGAAGAATTTACTACTCAGCAAACCCTCCACTCTTCTGAAACCAGTAAGCACTGGAAGACAGAATCTTAAGAGTAGACTCTCTTTCCAATTGTCCTTCACTACCTCTAAATAGAGAATTCCAGCCATGTTGAACAAAAACATTAGCTTCTCATTTTCATTTTGACATGAATGGAAGAAAGAGTTGATAGGAAATTATGAATTTATCCAATGAACAACTATTCTCAGATGGAAGGAAATGTGGTTAATAGGAAATTATGAATTTATCCAATGAACAACTATTCTCAGCTGGAAGAGGAAGATGCCTAAAGTTAACAGAGAAACTGTTAACTATTTTTACTTGGCCTTCAACTTGGGAAAAATCTATTTATAGATAGGTTCTTATTATTTATGGAATAAAATTTAAAATAAGAATTAAAAAATGTTAAACAATACATCCAAGTTTCTGAGTCAAATCAAGCCATTGGGCTGGTAGATGTATTGACCAAGCTTTTGAGTGAATGTTCTGGTGAAAGAAAGCTGACATGCCCAGGGACCAACAAGTAGAAGGCTGGCATGCAGGATGGAGGGCTTGATCTATGCAGTTCCAAAAGTGTCAGCCAATTCCATTAGCATCTGTTGACATCTCAAGGAGAACAAAGAAATTAACATTCAGAATTCCTAGGTTAAAAATCAGAAATATTTAGAGCATTTTCTATCTATGCTATTGTTCTTTAAATGTTTTCAGAGTTATAGACATTATCATCTTTTTAGTCAACAAATAACCTTCCAAATTTCAGAGAGGCCATTTTCTAGTAATTCACCAAAATGACTAACCCAAAAGGAAAGAGGAGAGTCCCTTAATACATGTTCTCTGGCCTTTTAGAAAACAGAGTTGTTCCTTTGGCCACACGCATGTGAATCTGCAAGAAAGGTGATAGACATCAAGGGAATGGTCCCGCTCAAAAAGGCATGTCATACAGATGTCACCATGGCAAAACTGGAAGGGACCACAGGGTTACCCAGCGTGCTGGTGGCATTGTTGTAAACAAACAAGGGCAAGATTCTTGCCATAAGGATTAATGTTCATATTGAGCATATTAAACATTTAAGGAGCTAAGATGGCTTCCTAAAATACATGAAAAAAAAATGATCAGAAAAAGAAAGAAGCCAAAGAGAAAGATAGGTACGTTCAACTGGAAGCTCCTGTCTGCTCTCCCCAGAGAAGCACACTCTGTGAGAACCAACAGAACAGAGCCTGAGCTGTTGACACCTATTTCCTATGAACTTGTGACAGAATAGGTGTAAAAAGTAAAAGGCTACCGTAAAAATGTTTCTTTTCATTGAGTAGAAATGTGGTGCCCCCTTTCCCCAAAGAAATATTTAAAGCAAATTTTAATCATGTCAAAAATAAATAAATAAAACTCCAGCCAGCAGAAAATGGTGAGGGCAGCATGCACTCAGATAATTCAGATGGTGCACTAGAACCCAGACTGGCATTGGCTTCCATTAAATTGCTCAAGAAAATAAAGCGTGAAACAGATGCAATGACAAAATCCCTCAATACTCAAATTTTTAATTAATTTATAAATGATTCATATGGCTAAAATCCCAGTGTAACTGCTAGCCAAAAGCAATACCACTGTTACCTTTTACCAACAGACCAAATCTATTGCCTATACAAGCATAAATATTCTCACATTCATAAAAAAATAAAATCTTGGTTAGACACAAGTTTCAAATTTCCTTTAGGTTTATGCCTTTGGGGAGAAACATTGAAAAGAAAAAAATGCTAGTTAAGAATGAAAGAGGCATGAGGTCAGAGCTGTAGATTTCAAAATTAGCTTGTTTCCCTTTCTGGAAGGCACTGGGACTTTAGCCAGAGCAAGGGCAGCGAGATTGACAGAAACACTGTGAGAACAGTGGAGAAATAATTGCTCTTATCTCATGGAACAAAAATTTGTGTATATTTAATACCAGACCCATGATTTTTCTTCTTGTAAGCATGAAGGAAGTATTTTCTATATGTATACTTAGCTTCCAGTAACAATCGTAAGTGCCTGCATGAACTTAACTCAAAAGTTAACTCGTGTCAGTTCAAGTCCTAACCTTTTCAACAAGACAAATGTGAAGGGTAAAGTTTCATTGGTAGCACACAGCATGAACCCAGAGAAAACCAGCAAATTCATTCTTTGCTTGGTGAAATCAGGTTTCCAGTGTGGGATTAGGCCCCATCCAACACCTGGGAATATATAATCTTCATCCTAACGTAAGATTGAGGGGGAAGATGGAGGATCACCCCTTCCTTATCTTCTGTTCCACTGCCAGGTTAGGCTTCTTTCTGCAAGGACGGGGGTATTTTTGTTTTGCTGTGTCATGCTGAGCTTTGTTTGAGAGGGAAGATTTTCTTTAAACACAAAGGATTTCACTGCAATCGCTCCAGTAGAAGCCCATAAGCAGGAGAGACATTTTTATGTTGTTCCATTGAAGCCCCACTATTAGAAGCATTTAAAAAATTCTATTCTATTTCATACTTATTAAAGGACTAACTTTCTGTTCTCTCCTTCCTTCTTCACTTCCTTCTTCCTTTATTTCTTCTCAACCCAATTTGTCACCTTGCTGTTTCCACATGTAGCAACCTGTATAAATGTTGATTTTAATAAAATATTCTCATTTACTTGTTTAAAAGTCACTTTTTACACAGTATTGCTGCCATGGACATCTTGTGCTCTTCATTATCCACGATCATGTTCCCTCTGCCTTTTGTGACAGCAGCCTGGTTTCCTTCCACGGAACCACAGCCCTTCCCTGCTGCAGAAGGCTTTGGCTGCCCTCTGAATCAGCCATCCTCTCCTGCCTGAGGAGTGAGAAAATGACCCAAACCAGGTCAAACTGACACTTCCAACAGTCTCAAACTTGACTCCAGCAATAGAAGGGTAAAAAAATAGCTCGAGTCATCCTAACAAGATCTAAAGAAAATGGTCATTAGTTCCTACAAATTGTATCCCAGGAGGAATTCCCAGATCCCACCTTTTTTAGGGTTTGAGTCTCTGAGACAGCGAATTGTCCACTAGTAATACATTTTTGCTTAAGTTTGCTAAAGAAAGTTTCTCTTATTAACAACCAAAAAATCTCCGACAGGTAGAGATGAAGCAGCACGGGTCACACTGAGAGTGTTTTCTCTTTAAAACACAATTTAGGATGCTAAATTCATAAGACAACCAAATACATTCAGTTTTTAAAGGCCTTTAAACAGCAGAGAAATATTTGGTTATTTCTTCAAGTGATTAAAAGAGACCCTCAAAAACCTTAGCTCTTCATCTCATTTTTTCTATGAAATGTTTTATAAACAGGAGCAATTCAATTCTGGGAGACATATACTGTGGGACATGCTACAGGGTCCTTTTTATTGTGTTCAGAACCTAGTAGGTTATTATTTCATAACGTATCATAAAGATGCTAAAGCAGCATGGAAAACAGTCTCAACTTCCAAGTATGTTTGATTACTGATAGCAAAACACATGTGCAAATGTGTTAACACAGAGGTCTTTATGAAGTTCAATCTAGCCTCCACGCAGTCTCCAATTTTACGCACTTGAGGTTTTTAAATGACAGTTACTCTACCTTCAGTGGTTCCTTCTCACAGCCATCCAAAACAAACAGGCTAGAACCGAGGACATACTTTCTGTGAAATTCTAAAAAAAGTACTGACTCTACCTGTCTGTCATTACTGTGTGCACGCTTTTCCTACAGCCAAAACAACATTACTTTTTCTGTATTCCAGTTCATTCAACAACTTTTCTTGAAAAGAAAATGCCAGAATAATTTAGGTGTGAGCAATTACTTGAGCCAAGGTGGGTTCCCAGTTTCTGGAGAGGGAAACTTTTTCATAAAAGATTACATGGACAGACTAAATGGTAAGGCCCATTTTGACAATTAGCAATTTAAGAAGCGGGCATTCATTTCCCATGCTTTTTAATCCTAACAGTATTAGTCCCATATTGCTGCTGTAACAAATTGCACAATCTTAGTGCCTTCAACCAACAGACATTTCTTATCTTACCTGGGTCAAAGGGTTAGAAGTTTGAAATGGGTCTCACTAGGCTAAAACCAAGGTGTTGGAAGAGCAGCATTTCTTTCTTAGAGGCTCTAGGGGAGAATCCATTTTCTTGTTTTTTGTTTGTTTTTTCCTAACTTCTAGAAGCTTCCCACATTCCTTGATTTGTGACCCCCTTCTATCTTCAAAGCTAGCAGTGGTCAGTCAAGTCTTTCTCATGTGGAATCACTAGCACTGGCACTTCTACCTCCCTCTTAAAGCCCTTTAAACTCCATTGGGCCCACTTAGGTAATCTAGAATATTTAAAGCCCTTTCAATTCCACTGGGCCCACTCAAGTAATTTAGAAAAATCTCCCTATTTTAAGGTCAACTAGCTATCAACCTGAATTCAATCTGACATCTTAATTCTCCCATGCCATATAATATATTCACAGGTTCTAACAATTAAGTTGTAAACATCTTCACAGGTGCATTATTCTGACTATCACACTTTTTTTTCTAATTTGTTCATGTCTATATGGCTTTGCAAATCAGTGTCAAAATGGGCCACACCACAGGGACTCATTAAAGCAATCCATATTCTTTATTCCTTGCTCAAAATCAACCATGTCAGTAAGTGGTGTCATGGTAGAAATAAGATGAGATATCTCAAAAGTCTCATATATTTCCCTAGTCACCAAAACCAGTGCCATCTGAGGACTTTTCTTACTAGGATCTCCTCCAGCATGTAGTCAACATCTGTCTTGAAAGTTGCTCCAGCCTTCACTTCTGGGCCACTACACTCTCCTGACTCTCCTTATAATCACATTTAATTTTGGCCAGGGCCAGGTTTGAACCCAGCACCTCCAGTATATGGGGCCAGCGCCCTACTCCTTTGAGCCACAGGCACCGCTCTATAATTGTAATTTTTTTAGTTAGTCATTTTCTACTAAACTCTCTTAATGATTGATGTTTTGCAGACTTCACCCTCACCCTGTCATCATCTAGGCTGAAGCGCAGTGGCTGAAACATATCTCTCTGCTGCCTTGAATTCCCAGCCTTAAGTGATCCTCCTGCCTCAGCCTCCTGAGTACATGGGAGTAAAGACATGCACCACCACTCCTGGCTAATATTTTCTTAAACTTTTCAGAAATAAAAATAAAAAAAAATTCCTAGGCTTGTCTCAAACTCCTGGCCTCAAGCAATATTCCTGCTTCTGCTTCCTGAAATTACAGGCATATTCCACTGAGTTAGGCTCATCTTCACTTCTTTCCACTGAGATATCCCTTTCTAATTCTACTTTGAAGGCTTCAAAAGTCTCTATAAACTAATTCCTAAGTAAAACATTCAAACATCTTCTGCCCTGATCTTTTTCCCCAAAACTGCAGACCACCACCTTCCTACCAGACAGCTCCAGGGGGAGGTCCGGCAAAGACCTTAACCTCATGTATTTGTCTTAGACTGAGCTCATTATCTTCCACCCCAATACCTGCTTCATCTGTTAATCTGTTCAACAAACGTCTCCCATGCCTGAAGCGTTGTTCTGAATTGGAGACACAGACACCGAAGAGAGAATCACGGCCTTTCATAAGCTGAGGTGGACAGACAATCAAGACACAAACACCCAGAAGCAGTAGCAGCACAGGCTGGAAGGTGAAGGCCCCATTGCTCAGATGTCTCACAAGAAGCTCCCAAGTTGTCTGCAATGCTTCCCTCTCTTCTGTCTGTCTCCAGGCTTAATCAGCAAACACATTCTATCTCTTCTATCTCTGAGTTGATGCTTGGATTCATTCATTCTCTTCTCTCTAGTCACATTGCCAACTTTAGACCTCCAAAATCTATTTCATGGATAATTTATAATAACGAGTTTTAACTGTCTCTCATACCTTATTTTATCCCTCAAGTGCCTGTGAGTCATGAAGATGAGTATCAGCAATCTTGCTATTAGAATGTTTTTCTAAAAAAGAGCTGTTTAAAGTCTTCCATAATCAGCTTCAATCTCTCTTTTTATCTTTGTGTTTTGCCAAACCCATGTTACCTCTATTACAATGTATCTGCTTATACTTCTGTCTCCCTTGTGGACAGTAAACTACTTAAAGGAAAAAAAACATGGTCTTATTCAGCTTTGAATCTTGAACTTGGCATATAGAATTTGCTCTGTAAGTGTTTATTTGAAACAGAACTTGGCTAACAATGTACATCTGATAGACAGCATCCTTGAAAGCATCTCAGACGAGCTGTCTATGATCAGTTACTCCATCAATGATCACTTCTGAATTACACTAGACTGAAATGGCAACTCGGAAGGGCTCAGTGATTATCTTGCCATTTGTTTCTGAGCTCCTGTATCTTGTATCCTCAAGTTTAGCAGGTGGGTTATCTCAGAAACCTTTACCACTTCTTCAAGGGTCACAGCTAAAAGCATCCTTTCATCAACATAAATGTTGTCCGCCCGCTATGTGTTCAAGGAAGCAGTGGGAAGTGCAGTCCTTAACCCTAGGTGTGTAATGGCTTTTTGGGTATGCAAAAAGATACATTTCATTCCTTTCAAAACAGCCGTGCCTCACTTTGAGGAAGCAGGTTGTGGTGGTTCATGCATTTGCCTTTTCCACAACAATCAATTCCACACATTAGACATTAACATTCCTAGAACCATTTTATCACATTAATACTTTCTTGCTCAGCTGTTGAGTGACATGTCGTCACCAACACTTCACTCTCTACAGTTACCACATTTGTCTAGCAATGTCACTTTGGCATTCATCTGTACTTTCTTCAGAGGTTATCATATTTTTTCTGCAAAGAGCTCATTAATATTTTCAGCTTTATAGGACATCCAGTCTTTGTCGTAACCATTTAAATTTGCCATTGTGGCATCAAACAGCTACAAATAATATATATGTAAGCAAATGCGCATGGTCATCTAGGCAGCGGGCCAGATGGGGCCCACAGATGGTAGTTTGTCAATCTCAGACTTATATTACAAAAATAAGTCAAAACTAAAAGTGCAAATCCCACTATGCAAGAAGTAGATTGCCCAAATTTAATTAAAACAATGCTAGCAATCATTAGAAATGCTTAAAATGGCATATCAGCAGCCTCTGTCAGACCCTTAGTAACCTTTAAGCTATATGCTCAGTGTTTAGGGAAAGGAGAAAAATTAAACCAGGTATGAAGTACTAAAAATACTTTATACACTCTATGTCAGAAACAAGGCATAATTAAGGTATACAGACACACACACAGAGCCGGATTATTAAAGCTATATAATTACTAGAAATTTATTAATAGGACTAAATTTGTGACATGCGAATTTGACTTTAACTGATTAAATTTGTACAGCCTTTTTTTCAGAAGCACTTCAAGAATGAGCTATTTAACCAACTGCCACAAAATTACTATGCTCAGTCACTGTGGAGGTCGTAACCCTCATCAAAGTCGTGGTACATTTCTACAGTGCAAATAGTTGGTAAAACTCAGCAAGAGCCAACACGTTACCCTGCCTAGAAATACAGTTGATCCAAGGAAGCACTATTAGGGTAAATAAAATAAAAACGATAATCAGAACCCAAATGGCTAGAGTCCTAGACTCTTAAATAAAATAAAAATGATAATCAGGACCAAGATGGCTGGAGTCCCAGACCCTCCTGATTCTCTTAAAAGTTTTGATTACCTTGCCCCTGGACGATGGTGCAGAAATAAGCAGCTGCCAAAAGAGCTGGAAACAGCCAGTACCGCATCTTGCACTGAGAAATCTTCATTTTATTTTCTGCTTTTTACATCGGGTGTAGTAGCTGCCTAGAAATAGAGAATACAGGGACATTTTTGAGAAGGCTGAAAATAAAGTACATGTAGTCACCTAGGATGAGCAAGAAACCGACATGGGTTAGTTTTGCCAGAAAGTAATTCATTCCCAAGCATTGTGTATTTCACCATAAAATACAAACTGATGAAAGAAATGTTTTTTAGGAGATGCTGTAAAAGAATGATTTTTTAGAAAATAATTTGAAATATTTGCAAGTAACTTCAGAATGTCATTTGCAACTCTTTTACAAGGACATAAAATGCAGAGTGAAATTCCCAAATGGGTAAATTCCATAAATTTACCTGAAATGAACATAATATCTAACCACAATGTCATTGCCGTAACGTCTCTTCTTTTATTTATCACATGAAAGTCATAACTCACGTTGTTGCCTTATATTCCCTGGAAAGTACAAATACATAAGACCTTTCTACTACTGATCTGGTTACCGTCATTCTATTCTCTGTCCCCAAAGATCAATTGTTGTTAAAGTTCAGCTCCCAAATGAGAGACCAACCAAGATTTGTCCTTCTCTACTTCCATCTTTGTTGTTATAAATGGCTGGATTTCGTTCTTTTCTGTAGCTATACAATACTGTATTTTGTACGCTGACTGCAACTTGTTTATCCCATGTTGATAGGCATTCAGGTTGATTTCATATCTTGGCTATTGTGAATAATGCGGCAATAAACATGAGAATACCGATATCTTTTTGATATACTGAATTCCCATTCTTTGGATATACATGGGTCATTATGAAAATTTTGAGATACACAAAAATCAAGAAACATAAAATGTGCACAAATGGAAACAAACAACACCCTCTCAGCAACACCAATAAACCGAGCAAGTTGAAATTTGCACAGGTGAATCCCAAAGGACGCTGTCAGCTGTGTGTCTTGGAAATGAAATAATGGACCATAACACGGTCTGTCTCAAAACTTTCATAGTGACCTACACATACCCAGTAGAGGAACTGCTGGGTCATATGTTATTCTGGGTTCTATTTTCAGTTTCTTGAGGACCCTCCATCCAATTAGTAGCTGCAGTAATTTAGATTCCCATCAACAGTGTACAAATCTCCCCTTTCTCCTTATCCTCACCCACATTCATGTGAACTGTCTTTGTGATAAAAGCCATTTTAACTGGGGTGAGATGATATCTCCTCCTGGCAGTTTTGATTTACATGTTTCTGATGAATAATGCTAAGCATTTTTTTCATACCTGCTTGGCCCCAAATTTATTGATTAGCAGCCAAATTAAGGACGGAGCATATTAAACTTTAAGGTTTACTACATCATTAGATTAATTACAGCATATTTTTCTAGAGATGTATAGCTTTGCCTGATACTGAAAGCTGAGTAGAATTTTTCCCATTGTTCATCCAAAAAAGCTCACAGTACTTGCTTTGCCATAAAATTTATTGAGCCCTTGCTACGTGTGCAGACTATATTGCGTATACATATAAACTCCTTTAATCCCCCACAGCAATCCTTTAAAGTAAGTATGATTCTAATACTGATTTACAGATTGAGAACAGAGGTGCATGGAGAAGTTGCCTAAGTCACAAAGTTGGTGAGCTCAAGAACAAGAATTTTAACCCACATACGCATCATCAGGCAAAGAAGCATCTTAGGAAAAGATTTCTACAACATCACACTTTCTATCACTTCCTTTTCACTTAAATATCTTTTCTTGCTCTGATTACAAAAATTGTGAGTTTTAATTGTGAAAAATTAGAAAACACAAAAAGGCACAACAAAGAACTTATACCTTTTGGTGTCTATTTTCTCCTTTGAAGTGTAAACATTTTCTGATAATAGTAAATGTCCTTTCACAATATATATGGCAGTATCACAACTTATTTACCTATCTTTATTTGGAAATTTAGGTTGCTTCCAAATTTCCTTAATATGTGTAACTACAATGAACATCCTTATTCAGGTCTCCTTGAATATATGATTATTGGTTTACTTTGGCTAAATTCCCAGTCATGGAATTGATAGGTAAAACCTGAGGCATGGTTTAGGGGACTTATTTATTTATTTTCATTTATTTATTTATTTTTTTTGGACAGCCTTGCTCTGTTGCCCAGGGTGGAGTGCAGTGGTGTCATCATAGCTCACTGCAACCTCAAGCTCCTGGACTCAGGCAATCCTCCTGCCTCTCAGCCTCTCAAAAACTGGGACGACAGGCACATGTCACGATGCCCAGCTAATTTTTCTATTTTTTGTGGAGAAAGGATCTCAGTTTTGCTCAGCATGAAGATACATGTTTCTGAGATTTTTGAAATATATATGTACAATGCTCTACAGAAAATTACCCTGTTTTCCACTTCTACCAACATCTTATACAAGTACCATGTCACATCACGTCCACCATCACAAGAGTTCATTGTTTTCAATGTATGCTAATTTAATGGGTAAAATGTGATTATCATCTTAATTTGATTTTTTCATAAACAGTAAAATGTAACATTTGGTGTTCATTGGCTATTTCATTTTTTTAAGAAAATACCCATTCATGACCTTTATCCATTTTCTTATTGCTTTATAAAAACTCTTTATATATTAATTCTAACTCTTTAATTCTAAAATGCATACATATTTTAAGAAAGGAAAATACTATATTAAAATTGTAATACTTAAGTCACCCTTGACTTCTGCAATTATAAGTGATAAAAGATATAATATAAAAGAGAACAAAAATTATTGGAATATATTGAGTATTACAATTTTAAGATAGTATTTTTCCTAAAATGTGTACACTTTTTTGGTACCCTACATATACTGCTCTGTTTTTCCTGTTTGTTTTTGCCTTTCTATTTATTAAATTAAAATTTTTTTCCTTAAAGTTAAAGAATCTGACTTGATATTTTTCTTTATGGTTTCTAATTTGGTGTCCTATGTAAAATGGCCTTTTTCATGCTGAAGACCATGTTTCAACATGTTTCATGTTTCCAGTTCTGTTAACCTTTTTGTTCCAACTTGAATGTTGCCCAATGGAGTTCTTAATGTAGAAAATATATTGATTTTTACCTATTAGTGGGACATAACTCTGAACTCTAATTATCTTTATTTTTTAAATTTAATCTCTTATGTTTTCTAGGTTGACAACTGCAGCTATTGCAATCAATGTGTTTTTCTCTCATTATATAGACTAGTAGATTAAAAACAGTTACGTTACTGTGGGTACCTAAAATATTTCCCCATTAACTATATACATTGCTGGTCATTGGGTTCAGATATATTTTATTACTATGTTAAAAAAAACTTCTGGACTTTTTACCAAGGGTATTTTTAAAATCAAGAATGGACAACAAATTTGCATTCATGACTTCATCCACTGAGATATTCACATTTTTCATCTTAATTTTTCATTATAATTAATTATTATTACATCTGGTATTAATCTATCCTCGCAATACAGAAATAAATCTTACACAAGGCAATTATTATTTTTTTAAACACTAATGTAATTCCAATAATTTTGGATTTCAGGCCAACCCACTTTCAAATAGAGATGACAATGTCATATTACTATCTTATAGCAAATTCCAGTAACTTAGTAATGACACATTTAAGCTATTGGTTTCTTATGTTCCTGATCAACAATAGAGCCAGCTCAAGCTTCATTTTCTCCAACTCCTAAGAAACTAATCAGATGCAAGTACTCTTTATTTGCTAACCAATCATTTATGAAAATGTTTTAAGCTTTAAAGTACCTGTAATTTTCTCAATTATAGATATATGTCTGCAGTGGCAAAAAGAAAAACAAGTCAATTGAAGTTACCTAACTGCAAACTAAAATGAATATGACTGATTGCATCTGACTCATAAGAGTTGGATATTAATTTTTCTTGAGGAATAAGAGTGAGAGTATACTATTTTAGGTGTCATTTATCCCCATATGGAAGATGTGAGCTTTAAAAATTTTTCATTACAATGATATTTTAAGCCACATTAGATATATCTATTGTTTTCATACTATCATTACTTCAAGAGCTTTGATAGTGGAATAGCCAGCTAAAACCCCCCAGAGATGGGAGTCATACCTAGTGGAGAATAACCTATCTCTCAGTTTACAAAATTTGGGGCAAAATTCTGCTTTTGAATGTTTTCAAAAATACTCCATGTTGATTATTTACTCCCAAGTATTTTTTAAATTGCTGACATGCTCCTTCCCCAGCCCTAGATGCTGCTCTTTGAGATACGTTGCCTTGGCCCATTCTTTGACACAACATATGTCATCTAGCAAGGCACATGTCAGCCAGACTTTAGACTGGAGCCAGGCCTAGAAAATAATCTTCAAGCAATACTATTTCCATCATTTCAGTCTGGAAAGTGTGATGGGAAAAATGGCACGAAGCAGGATGTTGGAATCGGTAAGATTCCACTAGCCAATTCTGTGAGTGGAATGGATAGGGGAGTTGAGTACAGACTCATAGTAGCAGCTATAGGGCTAGAGCTTCTGATGACTTCCTTTGATGAGCTTCCTAATGTTAGAGTTTGGCCTCTGCCATTCTCAGGGGCACCTTGGACCTGCCTTGCTAGTGGTAGCCACACAGGGCCATGTGACTCAGTCAGGTGAGGAGTTGTTGGGGACATTGTGCATCTGAGTTAGGGCCAAGCTCAGGATTTCTTTCTTTTGTAAAATCATAGCAATTGTCCTTTCCTGGATTCCTCTACCTTCCTCGGGGCCATTCATGCTCCTTTATGGTCTATTCCAGGGCCTTGTAGCTGAGAATTTTCTCATCTAGGGAACTGGGAACAGTAGGAGATGACTTCCTGTTAGAAACCATCTTCCTTATTTCACAAGGGCGCTGAGCCTCCATTCCAGTGCAATAGTGGGAAAACAGGCAACAGCTCCTGAAATTCCAAATGTGGCCTTCCGTGTGCTTAAGTCCAATGGAGTGATAGACTCTGATGCTGATGATGGGGTCATATCAACAGGCGGAGATGAATGAATTTCTTGGTGGTCCTGCAACAGGAAAGCTCAGTGAAGACAAGAGTTGACCAGCACTCCTTGTGCTGTATCCACTGGGCCTCAGATCTACTTATTAAGCAGCACAGACTGTTGCCAAAAGACACAAAGGAAGGTCCAGACTATGGCCTCATCTTGTAGACCAGGGTGCCATCACTTGGGAATGCATTCCTTTGTTGCTGTTTGCTTTCCAAAATTCCTGTGACACTTGACACAAAATTCAATTCTTTGAAGACTAGAATTGGATCCCTATGAAACAAGACTTGAGCAATGATGTGTCTTAGAGATTCCAAGGTTCTGTCCATCTCAGTTCTTCCTGTGCAAGCCTCCTGCACAGAGAATCCCATGGGCTGAATTCTGACAGTCCTGGACCACATGTGTGCACCTCACTGATGCACTGAATTACCAAAGAATCCCTTTCACCATCCCCAGAAACTAAAGACTGCTCAGGGGGACCTCCTCCCAGGCTCACTTATCTTCACTGCATCGGCATATTATTATTTATATATAATGTCAGTGTGTATAGCTATATTAATAACCAAAGTTGGCTTATAGTTTTCTTTTCTTAAAATGTTTTGTGTCAACATTATTCTAGAGTCATAAATTAGAAATATTTCTATATTTTTGAATTGCTTTATAATAGTTTAAGTAGCATAAGACTGACCTAGTTATTTTAGAAAGATCTGTGAATACTTGGAGTGAAAAAAATCACAGTCCTATTCCCCTTTCTAATGCTGACTCCTGCACAACTGTTTCATTTTTCCCCCTGTTTATAGATCTACTTAGGTTTTTTACTTCTTGTCTCTAGTTTAAGTATTTTTCCATAAAATTATTCTTTTTATTTGTATTTTCAAATTTGTTAACACAGAGTTCTATAATTTCTCCACTCAAAACATTTCTTTTATGATTGTAGCTGTATTGTCAGTATTAAGTTGGTGTGTTTTTAACTTCTATCTTCTCTCCGGATTAGATAAGCTATGGATTTGTTGAGTTTGTAGGGTTTTAAGAAGATTTTTACTAAAATTTCAATACTATTTTTTGTTTTCCTTTATTTTTGCATTTATCATTAGTAATTATTTTCTTTTGCTTTTCTGCTTTTATTTTCTTAAATTTTATGCTCTTTATGTGTGTTTTTCTTGAATCATTAATTAATATAATATCATTCTGTATTCAAGTCCATTGATTTGCCACTGAATATGCTTTGGCAGCATCATGTAAGTTGTAATTTACTTTTTAACGTAAGAATTATTTCAGTAAATGTAACAAAGCATAATTCTATGAACTTTAAAAGCAATATGACCCATATACTTAAAACTCTGATATTTATATTTCATTACAGAATAATGTGGTATATTGAGAGGAATAAATAAATTGTATTTCCTTCAAGCAATCATGAATAAAAAATCTTTTTGATGACTATTGTTTTAAATATCCAGTGATGGTCAAGTATGAAACTCTTTTGTGTTGCCAATTAAGGAGAGATCCATATGCTTTGATAATCATATATATAGTCTAGTCAAGATCCTGTAATAAAAGTGTTTAAATGTAGTCATTTGTGGGCGGCACCTGGGGCTCAAAGGAGTAGGACGCTGGCCCCATATGCTGGAGGTGGCGGGTTCAAACCCAGCCCCAGCCAGAAACTGCAAAAAAAAAAAAAGTACTCGTTTGTGCTTAAGAGTTAAAAAAAAATCTTCTCCAACCAGCCTACTATATATCCAAAATGCTAATAGGTAAAGAATATTTTCTTGGATTAAGATATTTACATATTGAAAGAGCCTTAAAATTCCTAATGAAATAGGCAATACATTAAATGTCTATTCTAAAAGAATCAGCAATACATTAAGTAACTAATATCTATATAGCATTTTATCCCAGATTAGTTTATTACAGATTAGCAAACTATCCATTTGTCAAGACATAGAGAAAATTAGGGCATATAGTCAGTGAATTTTAATGAATACAAGTGGCAAAGCCCCAGGGCATATATAAAACCTTAATCCTAGAGAACCAACTAAAATAAGATTAGTGAATTATCCAAACTGAACGGAGGCAACAATTATTTGCAAATAAGATTAGTGAATTATTCATGCCTTACATAGACAGAAGGCATGAATACAGGGAATTTTTAAAGAGATGGCAGCAGGCTTCAGCCCTATCAAATCAATACATCAGTAAATCTTCCAGTTGCACAGATAGCCAAGAAAATTACAGGCGTAGAATGACTCTCTTGACTTAAATGAAATATTCTTTCTAAGATTTCCTTCCCCAAACAGTCTAACCACAGGTTTCAACAACACAAAACAGGACGAATAGTAAGAAAACAAACCATATTTGTCTCTTTTCACAAAAATATCTCCTTTTAAGATCAAGAAACTTATATCAGATATCCCATAATAACATTTTAACAAAAGAGGAAAAGTTCTTCTTACAAGCCACAATCAAATAGACTTTCTTCTCATCCAAGCACTTGTGTCTAGGTGTTTTTAAGCAATAATTAACATGTAACATTGGAAGTTAATCTGCAATTCATGTACTATAAATAAATAAACCAATGCTATGCTAGTCTTAGCAATTATTTCTGGAAACTGAGTACTATTTATATTTAAAAAATAAAAAACTGTAGCCATAGCCTATCTTTATTTATTTTTTATTTATTTATTTTTTTTTTTTTTTGCAGTTTCTGGCCGGGGCTGGGTTTGAACCCACCACCTCTGGCATCATAGCCTATTTTTAAATTTGTCTTTTTCATTGTTGTTTGTTTTAAATTAGAATGAACAATACTATATTGGGAGAAGGAGAATTTCAGTTTTCCCAAGCTTTTCTGCCAAGTCCCCAAACTTAATGAAAGCAAAGTAAGGGCAAGAGAAAAAAACCCAATCCTGTTAAAGTGCCATGAGATATTTTAATATTTATCAAAATATCAAAGCCTAATTTGTTGAAACTTTGCCCAAATGTCTGCACAAAACAAATAACTCTGCCTTGAGTTTTTTTTTTTATTTAAAAAAATTCATATTATGGCTGGTCCGAGCGCATTGGTGTTTATAACAAATTGATCACAACCACTACCAGTTATAGATTCCTTTGTTCCTTCTCCACTCTGACTACTTCCCTTGACTAGCC
>NW_003852399.1:9663059-9732296 GCF_000181295.1 Otolemur garnettii
ATTCAGAAGATATAAACCAAATTTAGGGAAAGTTGATAATATTTGATACAAATATTCTCAGAACATTGTCCTAATTTTATAATCAGTAACTTAAAACCAGGTCATTAGTGCTAATTTGTCCTTCCTTTCATATGTTTGCCTAATCTTATTTGTATAGCTAATGTCAGAAAGGAACAAGGGGCCCATGTGCAAGCATTAGACAGTGTTTGCGGGTACCCACAAGACCTCCGGCTTAACCTACAGCCAAGTTTATCAAAATTCCTTAGAAATATTTATTCTAAAGCTTTTGTAAACACTCCTCTCTCTCTTTGCCAAGACATATACATATGTGTGTGTATATGTGTGTGTGTGTGTGTGTGTATCTCCAAACTTTGGATAATATTCCATTCAATCATTGCTGACATAGAAAAAATAAACCATTAACTTAAACAGAATTCTTGTTAGCCATCTGGTATAGCATATATACAGCAGCCCCAGGCCCTGAAAGAGATTATTTATAGTATTAGAATTTCCATTCCAACAGTGACTTAGTGAGAGTCCTACTATATAATCAAAGCACTGGGCTTGGCACCAAAAAAGATGCAATACTTCACATCCTACATTCCTCTCAGTGAACTTACAATTAATTGAAAAGAAAGATTAACCGAAAAGTAGGCCTGTGGTAAACTTGCTTACAATTCAATTAAAAAGGAAGATCACAAGCAATCATATTTCAAAACTAAATAAGGTAAGTATGAAACAAAAAGGTAAGTTACAGGACTGGGTGTGGTGGCTCACACCAGGAATCCTAGCACTTGGTAGGCTGAGGCTGGCAGATTGCCTGAGCTCACAAGGTCAAGAGCAGCCTGAGCCAGAGTGAGACCTCATCTCTAAAAATAGCCAGATGTTGTAGTAGTCCCGGCTACTCAGGAGGCTGAGGCAAGAGAATCACTTGAACCCAAGAGTTTGAGGTTGCTGTGAACTATGACACCACGGCCCTCTACTGACGGTAACAAAGTAAGACTCTGTCTCAAAAACAAACAAACAAAAAAAGAATGGAAAGTTAGCTTGTGATCATGTGTAGGAAGAGAAAACTGGGAGTGAGGAGGCCAGGTGTCCCTATTATTTGCTATAGATCTTGGACTAACTGGTTAAACCATTCTCTGGATCTTTCTTTATCAATGAAATGAGCAAGATAATATCCATCTTGTAAAATGATCGTGATAATATAGCTAATAGACTACAGATAGCACTTAGAAAGATTCAATTAGTAGCATGTTAGCAACAAATTGAAATAACACAAAGGAGAAAAGAATAATAATCAATGGATTCGCTAGTAGGGCAGATGATAAAGAAGAAAACAAAAATCAAGAAGTCTTCATCTCTTCCATCATATTAAGGCTGTGGAACTATTGTGACCAAAAGGTTCAGGTAAAAATAGCCCCCCTGCACTTTGGTAAACATGAAGGACGTAAAGTTTCCATCTTTCTTTATGGCTGCATAGTATTCAAGGGTAGGAGGATCACTTGAGCCAGAAGTGAGACCCTTCAATGTCTCTAAAGAAAAAAACTAGCTAGGCATGGAGGCACATGCCTGTAGTCCTAACTACTAAGGAGGCTGAGATAGGAGGATTGCTTGAGCTCAGGAGTTCAAAGTTACAGTGAACTATGATCATGCCACTGCACTCTAGCTTGAGTGATAGAATGAGGCCCTGCCACTAAAAATATTTAAATTTTTTTTAAAGTTTAGAGAAAAACTGAACAGAGGCAACAATTATTTGCAAAAATGAACTGCTTTAGACTTTTCAAAATAAATTCTTAGCCATTTTTATCATTCTCTGGATAATTCCATACAGCTTTGAAATAATCACCCATATGAAGACAAGGAAGACCTAACTTAAAAGCAATTCACAAGTTTGGGAAAAGACTCAGCAACTATAGTTGACAAGTTCATACAATGAAGGTTTGAAATAAATTGTGATATTTAAGCATGTTTTAAGCATAGGAAAAATAAGAATCAGAGGTACATTAACAGATGTCTTCATATATTTGAAGGGCCTTCATGTAGAAGAAAAACAGTATTATTTTGTATAGCTTCTGAAAACAGAACTTGAATCAGTGGGGTGATTTAAATCTAAAGATGTGGAAATGGATATAAAAAAATCTCTACAATTAGAACAGTTTCTTCCTTTATTAGAAGTTTCAGGACAGAAGCTAGCCAAATTTTACCCATAATAGATATTGTCAAAGGGATTTCTGTATCTGAGGACAAATGAGGAGCATGAAATTACCCCTAAGATGCCTTTCCCAACTCTACATATTTAATATGTAAGTATCCATTTTATAGAAAGAGAATTTTATAGTTATTTGATGACGCAAACTACACAAGTTGTAGATAAAAACAAACCAACAAAATAGGCCTAATATATCATCCCATTGATGGTATTCCTTGTCTCTTCTTTCATTAGCTAATTCTGAGAACACTACCTTCCACATTCCAGAATCATAAAACACATTCTCAGTATTAGCTAATAAGGTCTACTTAAAAATAAGACCTGGAGGAAGTTAATGATGGTAATATAATATTATTCTTACCTCTTAGCATTCCACCATGACATAGTAGGAAAAAACTCTAAATTAGGAATGAAGACCTAGTTTTGTTGCTATTAGCATGGTGGTTAGCTGTTACTTCCCTGCAGGAATGTCTCAATATACATGGCATGGTGACCAGAAATCAAGGAGAAACTCACAGTTTCAGCTCTCTGCATCAGAGAGCAGAGTTTAGGGATGCTAGAGAAACTGGAAATTGGCAAGAAAAACATCAGAATAAAGTGAGCCACAATGTGTGAGAGAGGTAAAATATGCATAAAACTTCCCTCAAGAATAATAAAAATATGTTAACAATTATTATTCCCATTTATCGTTGTATTAGCAGTCCTATCCAATGCAATAAGCCAAGAAAAATAAAAGGCAGACCAAAAGGGAAAGAAGAAATAAACTATCTTTATTCACAGTCAACATCACTATTTACAAAGAAAAGCCTTTAAAAATCTACCCAAAAAATAAAAACCTAATTGACCTAAAATGTAAATTTCAGAAAACTGAAAGACACAAATATATAGGCAAAAACCAACCATATGCATATATAATAACAGAAAACAAATGGAAACAAAAAAAGTTTTTTAATCAATCCCACTGAAAATAACATCAAAAACACAAAATATTAGAAATTAATATGACATACAAGGTCTGTAAACTCATCATTGTGAAAAAATGCAACATTGCATTCTTGAAATTAAAGCCAGCCTCAATAAACAGCACAGTGTACCATGTTCATGAACTAAAATATTCAGTTAAGATGTTTTACAAGGGTACAAGTGAATCTTTCTAAAAGTAGAGTATAATCATCTTAACACAATAACAAAGAAAATTGACATAAAGTCTATGTTAACGAGTTTGATGAAAATATTTCAAATTGTATATGAAAACACCACACTGTACCCCATGATTGTATTAATGTACACAGCTATCATTTAATAAAAAAAAAAGATGTCCTCAAATTAATCTACAGATCTGAAGCAATCTTAATAAAAATCTCAACAAGTCACTTTCTGTAGAAATTAACAAATTGATTCTATAAGTTGCATAGAAATGCAAAGGGCTTAGAACAGCCAAAACAATCTTGAAAAAGAAGAGCAAAGTCAGATGACTCACACTTCCTAGTAACAAGCTTTCTATAGAGCTAGTGTAAAGACAATAGAAATCCATTTGCATAAGTACAGATGGAATGGAATAATGACCCCACAAATAAACCAAAAAATATTGGGTCAATTGATTTTCTTAAAGTGCTAGGACAATTCAATGGTGGAAGAAAAGACCTTTCAACAAATGGATCAAGGAAAACTAGATAAATACACAAAAACTGGGTTCAAATATTATCTCAATCTTGGAGTAGGTTCTTAAGAGGCATACAAAAAGCATACCAAGTATGTAAAGTGATAATTTGAAATTATTCAAAATTGGCTCGGCGCCTATAGCTCAACCGGCTAAGGCGCCAGCCACATACACCTAAGGTGGCGGGTTCGAATCCCCAGCCCGGACCCGCCAAACAACAATGACGGCTGCAACCAAAAAATAGCCGGGCGTTGTGGCAGGCGCCTGTGGTCCCAGCTACTTGGGAGGCCGAGGCAGGAGACTCGCTTGAGCCCAGGAGTTGGAGGTTGCTGTGAGCTGTAATGCCACAGCACTCTACCCAGGGGGACAGCTTGAGGCTCTGTCTCAAAAAAAAAAAAAAGAAATTATTCAAAATTAAGTCTTTCTGTTTATCAAAAGATACTAATCAAGAAATAAAAGAAGCCATAGAGAAAATATAATAGAAAAAGTAAATCCAGAAACAGTAAAATCTAGTTATTCTTAAGATTCTCTAAAGGTGTTCATAAAACCCTTACAGACTAATTTAGACTTCTAGAAAAGTTGTTGATGGAATTAAAATCTTGGTCAATCCATGACTAAGAGTCATTTCCTCTTGAGACTGTAAACTCCTTGGAAGCAGAACTTAGACCTTATTTACCTTTACAACCTTAGCACTAGCTCTAAACCTGACTTACCTGTATATACTATATACTCAAGAAATATATATATTTAATGAATACTAGATGATGCTTATTTCATGTCTATATATAATTTTACCTACATTTAGTTTTCTTTCTCTACACAAATTATTTTTTAAAGTGTATTTACAAAGCAACTATAAGTAATATGTGAATACATTTTGCCCTTCAGAAAAATAGGATCTTACAGATAAAGCCAAAATCCCTGAGTCTCCTGGATGCTTAATAATTAAGTATATATTTTGTCAAACTTTAAAAACTACTATACACACATACATAATACCACTTTAAAAACGACTACTACAAACAGATATATTTCTTTGTGTTTTTTCATGAATCATATCATATTTGTTGTTCTGCAACTTCATTTTTCTCACTCAACAATATGATTTTTAGATCTACGTATACTGATATATGTAGATATAATTCATTACTTTCATTGCTATACTATTTTGTCTTATAAATACACCCAAACTTCTTTAATTATTCCTGTACTTATAGATGTTTGGGGTTCTTTCCACCACCACCCCCCATTTTAAACAATGCCACCAGGCAATCCTTCATATATGGGAATCATTTTTTAAGACAGATTGCTAAAAGTGGAACTGCTGTTTAGGATACACATAGGTCTTTTTAAAAGTATTCATGTATATTGCTGAATTGATCTGCAAAGAAGTTATGACTGTTTCTATATCACCAATGGTATATGTGAGTGCTTATATTTCCAAACCATTACCAGCTCTGATATTAGCAGAATTTTCCACAAATGAAAAAGCTGTAGTTCAATGTACAATATCTTAGCTAAAAATATGATTGCATATCTTTTCACATATTTAAGATGTCTTTTTTTCTGTGACCTCTCTGGTGTTTCTTGGTCACTTCTCTATAAGATTGTCTTTTTTTATGAGAATTTTTTTCATTTAATATGTGGCTCCTTTTCCATAATATATACTAAAAATATTTTGCTCAATATTGATTTTTTGTTTTTTGTCTTCTACAAGAAGTTTATAAAATCCATGGAAGTCTCTTTCTTCAAAATTATAAGATTTTTCCATATTTTCTTTTAGTATTTTTGTTTTCTCTTTCTAAATTTACATCTTTGATTATCTAAACTTTATTATAATGTAAATGGAAAGGTTTTGGCTATTTTTTGATCAATGTTTAGCCATTTATAGAGTAATCTGTCTTTTGCACACAGGTTAAAAATGCTACTTTTTATTTTCTATTGATTTGTCTATTTATGTGTGAATACTAAATAATTGTAAATATCAAAACTTTATATGTTTTAATATTTTACTGACATTTTCCTCTGGCTAATCTTGTTCAGTTCTAAAAACTCCTAAAAATTGAAATTAAGTTAAATTAGTAGGTTGATTTTGATAAATTTACTTTTTCTTCTAATAGGCTTTTTTTTTCATCCAAGAAGAATATATTTATTCAAGTCATATTCATTTCTTCATGAGTACTTTATAGATTTCTTCATACAAATTTGACATGTTAAATTTATTTCAAGATATTTTACAAATTATTTACAAATACAAATATTAGTATTTGTATTTACAAATACAAATATTATTTCTTGCATAAATAGGTTTTTCTTCAATCATCCTTAAAATTTGTTTCTTAAATATAGCAAAGCAATTTTATTTTTATATTAATTTTGTAACCTACCACTTTACTAAATGTTCTATTATTTATAATAGTTTAACATTTTTTCAAACTCTCAAAGTATACAATAATTAATTTCCTTAACTTTTTTCTGCATATGATAGCTTTCCTCTTACCTTCCAAATTTTATGCTTCTCATTTCTTTTTCTTGTTTTATTGCTTTGACTACTATCTATAGAATATTGATAGTAGACATCTATGTTGTTCTTGCTTTCAATAGGAAGACTTCTTGAATGTGATTCTGATCTTGATGATAGATAGCTAGACAAATAGATGTTAGATAGAAGACAAACAAATATATACCAATACAAATGTAGCACATTAAGTAAATACCAATCTATATAGATTTTATTGATTTATTAATCTGACAAATAAAATGTTAAAATATTATAGTAGCTATGGGGAGGATCACCTGATATTTTCCCTTTAACCTCTTAATATATAGAATTACATGAATCATTTTCTAATACTAAACTTGCATATGAAATATGTGCAAAACTTGATCACTGTGGATTGTTTTTTGAAGTGTTATTGGGTTCTATTATGTAATATATTATTCATATTGATAAGTACATTGATATTAGTAAGGGAGATTACTTTTTTATTCTTTTTTTATTATGCTATGTCATATTTTGATATCAGTATTATTTTCTCGTTTTACAAAAATAATTTTGAAGTTTTCCTACTTCCCATACACTGTACTTTGGGACTATTATAATGTCATAGTTATCATTAATTGTTTTACATTTTTGTTAGCATTCAATTGCAGAACTATGGGGATTTGACATTTTTGGAGAGGTTACTTTTTAGTAACGTCTTCAATATTTTTGTGCCTAATGTTTTATTCATAATTTTCATATAACCTAGGATCACATTTAAAATTTTTATTTAGTTTAAAAATAGCCCATTTTATCCACATACAATTATTTTAATTATCATTCAATTCTTTTAATTTCCTCTAATTTTGTGATTGTTTTCCATTCTCACTTCCTATCTTGCATATTTGGGCTCTCCTTGTTTTTTTTTTTTTTAACATAAAAAGCTATTTAAGAAAGAAACATCATTTCTTCTATCTCAGTTCTTGAAATCAGTCTATTCAAGAGATCTATTTCTTCTTGGTTAAGTCTAGGGAGAGGTATCTAGGATGTGATTCCAGGTATTGATTCATTTCCTCCACATTCTCAAATTTCTGGGCATGGAGTTTCTTATAGTACTCAGAGATGATTTCTTATATTTCTGTGGCAGCTATTGTTATCTCTCCTTTATCATTTCTGATTGAGGTTATTAGAGATTTTACTTTTCTGTTTCTAGTTAATCTGGGCAAAGGCTTATAGATTTTATTTTTTAGAAAAACAAACTTGTTGTTTTGTTAATTTTCTGAATGATTCCCTTGTTTTCAACTTAATTCATCTCTGATTTAATTTTGGTTATTTCTTTTCTTCTGCTGGGTTTGGGATTAGATTGTTCTTTTTGCAATTCAATAAGATGGTTTATGAATTTGTTGATGTACTTTCTTTCTATTTTTCAAATGAAGGCATCTAATGCGATAAATTTCCCTCTTAAGACTACTTTTGCTATATCCCACATGTTTTGGTAACTTGAGTCTTTATTGTTGTATGTTTGAGGAATTTAACAATTTCCTCTCTTATCTCTTCCTGAACCCAGCTATCATTCAGCATAAGGTTGTTTAATTTCCAAGTCTTTGTGTGTAGATGAATGTTTCTGTTGGAATGTTTAGTGCCTTGTGGTCTGAGAAGATACAAGGTATAATTTCTGAGGTTTGATTTGTATCCTAGGATGTGGTCAATTTTGGAGTACATACCATGGGCTGACAAGAAAAAATGTATATTCCTTAGCTTTGGGATGGTGTGTTTTGGATATATCTATTAATCCCATTTGTTCTATGGTCACATTTATGTCAATTGTATCTTTGTTTAGTTTTTATTTAGAGGATATGTCCATTTCTGTCAGAGAGATATTATAGTCCCTGACTACTATGATATACTCTGGGATATCATACTGCTCAGACTCATCAAGGTCTGTTTCATAAATTTGGGAGCATTTAAGTTGGGTGAATAAATATTTACAATTGAAATGTCCCAACAGAAAAAGCCCTGGTCCATATGGCTTCACACCACAATTCTATCAAACCTTCAAAGAAGACCTTATACCCATACTGCATAAATTATTCCAAAAAATTCAGAAGGAAGGAATCTTCCCTAACATGTTCTATGAAGCAAACATCACCTCAATATCAAAATCAGGAAAAAAACCAACCAGAAAGGAGAAATTCAGACCAATTTCACTAATGAATATAGAGGCAGAAATGCTCAACAAAATCCTAGCTAATAGATTACGGCTACACATTAAAAAAAATCATTCATCATGATCAAGTAAGTTACATCCCAGAGATGCAAGGCTGATTTAACATACACAATTCCATAATCATAATTCACCATACCAACAGAAGCAAAAACAAAGACCACATGATCCTCTCGATAGATACAGAAAAAACATTTGATAAAATCTAGCATCCTTTTCTGATTAGAAGACTTAAGAATATAGGCATAGATGGCACACTTCTTAATCTAATTGAAGACATCTACAACAAACCCACAGCTAATATTATACTAAATGAAATAAAACTGAAAGCTTTTCCACTTAGAAGTGGAACCAGACAAGGTTGTCTCCTATTGCCACTACTATTCAACATAGTGCTGGAAGGTTTAGCCAATACAATCTGGTAAGAGAAGGAAATAAAGGGAATCCAAATGGGTGCAGAAGACAACAAAGTATTGCTCTTTGCCACTGATATGATCTTATACTTAGGAAATGCTAAAGACTCAAGGACAAGACTCCTGGAAGTCATCAAAAAATACAGTAATGTCTCAAGATATAAAATCAATGTCCACAAGTCAGTAGCCTTTGTATATGCCAATAACAGCCAAGATGAGAGGCTAATTAAGGACACAATCCCCTTCACAATAGCTTCAAAGAAAATGAAATACCTAGGAATATACCTAACAAAAAGAGGTGAAGGACCTCCACAAAGAAAATTACAAAACCCCAAGAAAAGAAATAGCAAAAGATAGTTACAAATTGAAGAACATACCATGCTCATGACGGGGAACGTTTTCACACTGTAAAAATGTCTATATTACCCAAAGCAATATGTAGATTCAATCCAATACCATTAAAATACCACATCAGGCAGTGCCTGTAGCTCAGCGTCTAGGGCACCAGCCATATACACCAGGGCTGGCATGTTTGAACCCAGCCCAGGCCTGCCAAACAACAATGACAAATACAATACAACAACAATGAAAAATAACCGGGCATTGTGGCAGGTGCCTGTAGTCCCAGCTACTTGGGAGGCTGAGGCAAGAGAATCACTTAAGCCCAAGAGTTTGATGTTGCTGTGAGCTGCGATGCTAGAGCACTCTACTAAGGGCCACATAGCGAGACTCTGTCTCAAAAAAAAAAAAAAAAATCATCATCATACTTTAAAGATTTGGAAAAAATAATTCTTTGTTTTGTATGGAACCAGAAGAAATCCCATATAGCCAAGGCAATTCTTCATAATAAAAAAGCCAGGGATATCACCCTACCAGACATTTGGCATACCGCAAGCCCATAGTGATCAAAATAGCATGGTATTGGCACAAAAATAAAGAAATTGGCATTTGGAACCAAATAGAAAACCATGAGATGAAACAAACTTCTTATGGCCACCTGATCTTTGATAAACCAAACAAGAACATACACTGGGGAAAAGAATCCCTATTCAATAAATGGTACTGGGAGAACTGGATATACCCATGTAAAAGACTGAAACTGGACACATACTTCTCACTGCTTACAAAAATCGATTCAAGATGGATAATAGATTTAAATCTAAGGCATGAAACAATAAAAATCCTTGAAGAAAGTGTAGAGAAAGCACTTGGAGATATAGCCTGGAGAAATATTTTATGAAGAAGACTTCTATGGCAATTGCAACAACAAAAATAAACAAATAGGACTTGATTATACTGAAAAGCTTTTGTACAGCTAAGGAAACAACAACCAAAGCAGACAACCTTCAGAGTGCATGTTATGAACTAGACAAAAACTTGATAACTAGGATCTATAGAAAGCTCAAATTAATCAACAAAAAAAGACCCAACAATCCCATATATCACTTGGCAAGAAAGATGAATAGAACCTTCTCTAAAGAAGACAAATGAATGGCTTACAAACATACGAAAAAATGTTCATCATGCCTAATCATTAGAGAAATGCAAATCAAAACTACCCTGAGATATCACCCAACTCAGTGGGGATGGCCCACATCACAAAGTCTCAAAGCTGAAGATGCTGGTATGGATGTGGAGAGAAGGGAACACTTTTACACTGCTGGAGGGACTGCATATTAACATAACCTTTATGGAAGGAAATATGGAGAATCCTCAAAGAACTCAAATTAGACTTCCCATTTGATCCTGCAGTCCCATTGCTAGACATTTGCCCTGAAGGAAAAAATCCTTTTATCATAAGGACATTCGCACTGCACTATTTATCGCAGCTCAATTTACAATCATTAAAATGTGGAAACAGCCTAAATGCCCACCAACCTAGGAATGAATTAACAAGCTCTGATATATGTACATCATGGAATACTATTCAGCCACTAGAAAAGATGGAGACTTTACATCTTTTGTATTAACTTAGATGGAGATGGAACACATTCCTCTTAGTAAAGCATCACAAGAACGGAGAAGCAAGAATCCAATGTACTCTACTCTAATATGAATGCAACAGATGAGCTAATACAAAGGGGAGGGGAGGGGAATCAGGGATCAGGGAGGTAGATGGGGGGTGTCACAGTGTATGGCACACCCCTTGGAGGCAGGACACAAGTATAAGAGGGACTTTATCTAAAATGTAATCAGTATAACCTAATTCTTTGTACTCTCAATGAACCCCAAACAGTGATTGAATGATTAGGGCTGATATGTGTACAGCTCACACTTGATGCACCGAACAATTTGTACTGGGCCTAGGATGAATAATGCTTGAAATCAGCAGACACTCTTCTCCTAAGCAGTGTGCCCCAGTGCAAGCTTGTACCCAGAGCAAAGGGCACTGTTTTCTTTTCCTAATGTCACGGGGCCTGCCCCTAGAAGCTCACTTTTTCTAATCTACAGAAAGTCCCTACTAGGTTAGAAGCAGCCCTATGAATTACTCAAATGCAAGGGATTTTACTGCAAATTAGCCTCAGAAATACAGATGTTCCAACGGTCTTAAACCAGATGGTGTAAGTTCTGTGTGACACAGAAGGCAGAGCCATCCTCAAAATATGGCAAATTGGAATGACAGCTCTAAGACACAGGAATGTTCCATCACCTGGCTATTTTAAAATTTATCTCCTTTTATTTTTTCAAAGACTAACATAGCTCCCCTATCAAAGAAATGGGAGATTATAGCTAAAATAAAATATATTTCTAAAATAGGTATAAATGGTTGTCCATCTCAGCTTAGACATCCTTTCCCTCAGGAAGTGTGGGGTCAGAGGCTCTTCCTCTGTTTCCTACAGTAGTAATCTTTATTTTCTGTTTTATAGCCCTTACCCCTGTATTCTAGTTGGCGATTTGCATTTCCACTTACCAAAACATATTATGCACTACCACATTTCAAATGTTTCACACAGCACCAGTTCATGGCAAGAGGCAGGGCTGGGAAGTAGAAGGAGAACAAAAAACCTATAGCAGAATATCACATTTAGACATCAAATCCGTGTGCTCCTCTTTGCAAGAGCAGAGACAGAAAGCCATCCAGAAATGGATCTTTATCCAATAAAGGGTTTCCTAACCACCCCTAGATAGTGACACATCCTAAGACATTCTGATGGACGTAGCAAAGCCCAGCCTCCTCTAGACCAACTTCATAAGCCACAAGTAATTTATAGGAGAAAAGAGACAAAACTCTGCTCTCTAAAATTCAAAGTTAGCCATAACTGCCAGGGAATCTCTAACAAATCCCTTCGGCAGGAAAGTGCAGCAAAACCACTGATTAAAAAAATTACCTTGAGGAAATGGGAAGTCTAAGTTCTAAACCTCAGCTCCAAATCTCTCACAATGTCCCATAGATTCTGGGCTCCCTCAAATAAATGGAGAAGAGAAAGAGAGGGAAGGAGGGAAAGGAGAAAAGTGGGAAGAAGTTTTAGAAAGAGGGAGGGGGAAAAAAAGAAACAGGAAAAAAGAGAAACCATTTTCTCTGCCAGGCTCTTAGATCTTAAATGACCCTCTAGGGTGGCTATTGTTAACCTCATTTTGCAAATGAGCAAACTGAAATTTCTCAGAGATGGTAAAGGAACGTGTAAGGGCACAAATGAGAGCTAAGCTCTCACCCTTATTGGTCCACCTCCCTCTTCTAGCTCCTCCTTTCAGCTACTAGATTGGCCACAATTTACATCATCCAGTCACAGTCACAGTCAGCCCCACCTCCTCCCCCATCAGAGAAGCTGGTCCAGAAAGTGTCCAAGGGGATATGCGTTCAAATTCCATATAGACTTTTTTTACTCATGTATCTGTCACTGACTGGCTTTATGAACCCAGAAAAGGTAACTTTTTTCCTTGAAACTCAGTGAATGCTGAAAAAGAAATATTATTTACTTCCCCAAGTAATTAGGAGACCAGAATGTGTTTCAGAAAGAAAAAAAGCCACATACCCAATAAGTACTCAAGAAAAAAAAAAAAAGACACATTTATAATATACACACACCCGCAAACCTGTCACTGGGACAGGATGGGGTTTAGTCTACACCCAAAGTTTACTGTATATATTTATAAAAGAGTAACTGGATTCTTGCCAATTTTTATTACAGAAGTAGAGGACAATGATTGTTTTGATAGTATCCAGCGCTCTCTGGGGGTAAGTCTACCATTAAGAAAGTATATTCTTGTCACTTTCCTTTAAACTCTTTCCACCCCACCACCACCACCATCACCAGTTCCCTGGGGGACCTTCCAGTATCCCATTTACCAATGACTTTGTTCTCAACAAACTGGAATAATCCCATATAATTTGTTGGCTCAGTGATGCCCAAACAGCGCCACCCTAGCCTGTAGCAATTCAGGAAGATCCTTGTCCTCTAAAGGAATCTTAGTTTACACTGGACAGCCAGGGAAATATCAGTCATTTGGCTGAATTTGAATAAAAGTGACTGCAAATGTGGCTTTAGAGTTGTACACTGCCAAGGCTGTCAACAGAAAACAGGCAGAGATGCTTGTATTTTGCTAGATGACACTAGGAGATATTTAAGACTGAAAGGGCGTACACCCCACAGGGTCTCTTCAGTGGGCCGGGGGCTTTCCCTAGTACCCCTTCTACTCAGACCAATTAGTTCAGCCCATTCTTACGGCCAGCTCTGGCTGATTCGAAAAACCAAGACATGCCTGGAGAGCTCCAAGAGTTCTCTGAAATCCTGAGCTGGACTGTTACAGCAGGATAGGGGCCAAAAGGCTCCTCCCATCAATCCTGAAGCCTGGGACCCATCCAAAACTACTCCAGGAATCCTGAAGGGTTCCAAGGAATCCTGTCCAGGGAATTACTAAGAGGCCTCACCACTGGGGCTCCTGTCCTCAAAGGGACCCACAGGAGGTCAGGGCTGCAGTGGAGGTTCAGGACTATCCTGGCTCCAGGCTTCCCAGGGAGGAGAGGATGCCCGGAGATTAGAGAGAGAATAAAAACCACATCTTGTACATCGTGAGTGAAGCTTGAATATATTTTGTTAGGTGACAGAAGCAGTCACAAAGGACCCCATATTGTATATCTCCACCTATAGGAGATGTCCAAAGTAGGCAACTCCCAGGGACAGGGTGCCAGGTTAGGGAGAAATGGGGAGTTACTGCTAATAGGTATGGGATTTCTTTTGGGAAATCCCGAAAGAAAAAAATGTCCTAAAAATGTTATAAGATTGTGGTGATGGGTGCTCAATTCCATGACTATACTAAAAACCACTGAATTGTACATTTTAAATGAGTGGATTGTATGGTATGTTGAATTATGTCTCAACAAAACTGCTTAAGAAACAAAATTATACAATAATCAAGCCATTTGGGTCCAGTTCCAGACGAAATCCATCCAAATGCTATGGATTCGTTCAGCTGTCTATTCATTCACTCATTCCAAATTTACCAGTGGGTTCTCTGTGTGCAGAACTGGGCCACCTTGTCCGAAACAGAACCCCAGGTCTCTCACTGCACCCAGCGTGCTGGGTTTAAACTGGGCCCCTCTATCACACACTGCAAGTGAAACACGCCCTCCCTGGCCCTCAGTAAATGAGAGGCCCCTGGGCCTTGAACAGGGCAGTTTCAGAAAACCCCTTTTCATTGATGCTCTCCACGGAGCCTCCAAAGCCTTATTCCCATCTTTCTCTTGTTCCTGCCCCCACCCTTCAGCTGCTGCCAGCAGCGGACTCTCCAAAACTTCCAGAAGAAATGGGGCTCTCAGTGGCAGCTCCAGAAGCAATTTTCAGGGGGAAATCCAGGTCCCTAGGAGAGTTGTACACAAGCTTTAGAGGCTTTGGACACTTTCCATAAGAGCATGTCCAAAAACTGCCTGGACCTAAGCAGAGTAACCCTAAGCTCGGCGCCACAGGCAAGCTTTCCCCAGAGGATTCCAGCTCTCAGCACCAAGACCGGAGCGCTTGCGATCTTGGGCTTGCAAACAGCCTCCAGACCCTGACCTGGGACTTGAGATCACCTACTGACCCCACACCGCTCCTCTTTGCCAGGACCTAAATCTGTCTCACCTGTGCGCCAAACCCCAGCTCCCCGGAACAGCTTCCCGCCAAGGCACTGAGTACTAACAGGTTGAAACAGTAAGGCTGGTCAGAAGGATCAAGGGGGGCACGTGAAGGGTGGAGAGCATCTACAACATTGCAGCTTGGCCGTGCGTCTTAAAGCCACAATCTCCCAGTTTCATGCACCAAAGAGGGAGGGATCTCAGTATCCCGGCGCAGAGACGTGGAGGAGCGCCTCCTGCCATCGTCCTCCATCCGCGCGCTCTGCCCTGTGGCTCTTTTCGCCCTAACACCTGGTCCTTAGCTGCCCAGAGCTGTAGCAGTACCAACGATTGGTGGGATGAGTTTTATCCCTTAAGATCATCATCGGCTACTCTATCAATCGACCTCCAATACAAAGTGAATGAAAAGAGCGTGCTTCCTATGCCTACCCTTCAAGACAAATTCATAGCCCCCTCTCTAACCAGATATCGCCTTACTACGACCTTACTATATGGAAATCCAGGCGCCGCCACTGTCCCGCACCCAAACGCAGCTTCTTTCTGTCGCGCACTCACAGCACCCAAGCCCCGGGAAAAACTCCTGGGAGTAACACAGGTATTTCCAAGATCTCTGCACTCTCATCACTCAGCGCCTCCGACTTCCCTCCCTGCTGCCCCCGCGAAGAGGCATCCAGGTGCACCCGTCCCATCACATCCCCAGGTCCCCAGGCCATCCTGTAGAGAAGGTTCGTGGAATTGCATTGCATCTGCAGGTGGCTTGCTTCCTCACGTGTAAACTTCGAAGCCGGCCCGAGCCCAGGAAGAGCAGAAAAAGACGAACTGACCTGTGTAGGGCAAGGTTCCAGCCCAGGTTGGGACCTCTCCGCGCCTAGATCCAAGCTCTGGCCGCGAGTTGGCTCCTGGCAGCTTACGGCCCTTGCCTGCTTCCCTCCGATCACCCTTTTTAAATTAGCCTCTTTCCCTTTCCTTTCCCTCTCCCTCTCTTTCCGCTCCCTCTCTTTCTGCGGCTCAGGCTTCCACTCCCAGCCGCCAGGAGCCGCCTCCTCCTCCCCAGCGTTTCCCTCCTGCTGGGCGCCCAGAATCAGATAAGGGGAAAGGAAGGCCCGCCGGCGGCCAATTATAAAGCGGAAAGTGGCCGCGGGGGCGGAAGGTGGGGAGGTGGAAGGCAGGCCCAAGTCCCTAACGCCCCCCACTTTCTCTCCTCCCCCTCTCCCCACCCCGCCCCACCAGAGTTGTGGAGGCCCGGCCTGTGCCGCCCTCAAGCCCCGGGCCCTTAGACCTGGCAGCTGCCCCAAGGTGCGCGCCGCAAGGTGCGCGCCGCAGCCCGGTGCGGGGCGCCGGCTGCGAGCCGCTTCCTCCCTTCCAGTGGGACAGAAGCTGGTGCACAGCTCGTAAACCCGCACCCCTGGTCGCTATGGGAGAGCTCGAGCCCACCTGTTTTCAGGTGCTGTGTGCCGACTTCCCCATTCTCAAAGATCTGCCTTGCCGCCCCGAGTCAGAGACCCTGCCCTCCAGGTGGAGGAGGGGCCGCGACTGGACCCACTGGAAAGGTCTCCTTCGATCCTCTCCCCCTCTCCCTCCTCCTCTGAACAAGTCTAAGGGCTATGAAACGCCGAAGCTGCAGTGCTCTAAAACTTTAATGTGTAGCGGAATCATCTGGAGGTGTTGGAACCGACATTTGTGTACGTTAGAAAAGGACGTACCTCATAAACCTGTAGATTCCTCACCCGCAGAGATTCTGGTTCACAGGTTGTAGCCGAGACCTGGGACTCTGCATTTATAAACACCCTGGCATCAACACCCTTTAAGAGGCTCTCCCCGGGTATGGAGAACGGAACACGCACCAGAGCCCCGAGCTACTTGCCTAGAGACTGGGTCCCGCCCTCTAGCCCGAGGGGCCCTCTAAAAATGTCACCGTCTTTATCCATTTTATAACCATGCTAACAACTCTGACCCTACTGGCTGATTCTGTAATGCTTGTTCCGAGCTCACAAATGTTAGAGGTGAGGGGAAGGTGCATAAAAACTGAGAATTTAGCAAGACCCTATTTTTTGTGAGAAAATACTTTCTCGCTATGGAAAACTGAAAAGAGTGTTTCACCACCGCCAGAGTCTGGTGATGGAGAGAAGAGAGGACAGGTGGCCCTCTTCGAAGATCTCCGGAACTGCCTCCATCGTGCCCGGCTGAGCATCCAGAAAGAGGCGCTGTAAAGTTTGAAACCTGTCAGGTTGGTCCTCTGGACGCTCCAACAGTCCAAACTGCTGTTAGCCACCTCCTCTGCTTTCCTGGAATTCCTGTGATGTTTGCATCCCTGCCCAGGAGCTGAACTTCCCCTGAGGTCCTGCGGTTGGAGTGGAAGGCCGACTCCGGCCCCGGCTGCCGCCCTGCATCCCTAAGTCTGAGTCGGAACTGGCCTGGGATCAGCCGCAGGGCGCGGCCGGAGCAAGGCGCCGCTCTGCTTCCGCGCTTCACTGGACGCAGTTCTCTGGGGTCAGGCGGCGGCGCGGCTTTTTAGGAGCGGGACTCCAGTGCCAGGACTCGGGTCAGCGCACTGCCTGAGTGAGAGCGCCACCTGGTGTCTGCTAGGAGTTTGTGCTGCCACGGCAACTGGAAAGATTCCCAGACACCCTAGATTTACCCCGGGGACTAGAATTCCTGAAATGCAGTTAGTTATCCTGAAGATAACCATCACTTTGGTTAGCTGTCCTTTCTTCTGCCCCCATGTAAGTGTCGATAACCCTCATATTCTGTTCCCACTCTTCATTATAAGAGAATAACTGTCGTACACGTATTCTTCATTTTTACCAAAACCCAGAGGACTGATGTAAATTTTCTTGTAATTCCCTTGGGGAAGATAGTTGCATGTTACTACAAAGTTTTAGGTAAAACGTGGAGGGGATTAAATACCAATTATTTAATTCAGAAAACTGGTAATGGGAGATTCCCTGATGATTTTTAAATGTGGAATACATGTATGTGTTCAAAACCCCATATAAAACAATTAGGCATGATATTTGCTTGGTAAATCTCATGTGCTGATTTGTATTGATTTAGTAATCATATAAAATGTTATTTTTAAGAATTCGAACTCACCCTTTCTTCCTTTCCTGAACATTTGACTTCTTGCATTTCACTTTAAATGTAGATAAACGTCAGTTAATGTTGAATCAGAATGGCTGGTTTCAATCAGTTTTGCGTTTAGTAGAAGTTGTGTGTGAAGTCCTAGCCCTTTCAAGAGAGTGTTTATTCAACACTTATCTGAAGATCAGCCCTCAGAGTCTGGTAAGGTACTGAGACATAGATCATAAAAACAAGAGCAGAAGACACCCTTAAATGTCTTTATGTCTTTTCCTTCAACCTAAGGGGAAAAAAACCATGATTATCTGGAGCCTTTTCAAAAATATCAAAAAAATTCAGCTTCCAACATTAATTGAATTCAACAACCCTTTGTCAGAGGCTCATCCTAAGTTTGTGACGCAACTAGCGTCCTATTTCTAAGGACCCCATGTACATGTACATGTTTTCTCTCTTGCTCTCTCTCTCTCTCTCATACACACACACACACACACCCTGTTGTCACTTGCCTATCAGTCCCCTTAAACCTTGAAGAAAGACTTTAGACTTAACTAGAATTTAAGGTTTCTGCCTCCTTCTTAGCTCACTTCAGTAAAGTTATTTTGTCTCTCTGAGCCTAACTCTTCATATTTAGAAAGAGCCTAATCTACTATATCTTAGCGCATTGCCAATGTGAATTAAATGATAGATGTATTTGTGGACCTGATCCATAATCAATAATAAATGGCAGCTATATTACCCAAACCAGAGTTGTCACCCTCCTGTCCATTGCACTGGCCATACTCTCTTTAGCAGCCCCTTCTGGAAGATTCTCCTTCCAGTATTTCTCAACAGAGGTGCTACTGGCATTTGGGTTAATACAACATGACTAACTCAGACTTTGTAACAGTTACCATTCCTGGCCCTATCAACCAAATTCCCGTAGCACTCGCCCCATCTCCTAGTCATGGTGATAACCATAAACTGCCACACCTCATGTTCATGGACCACTGTAGCAAACCATGATTCCCAACTGAATAGGTTATTTGCTTTCTATTCCAGCCCCACAGTAACAGCCAGTTGTGATTTTCCCCCAGTCCAGCATCGATTCCACTTCATACTCAACCAGCAGGCAGGCCCAGTGGATGACAATATGCCTTACCTCTGAGCACTAACCACAGCCCAAGCCCCTGCTCCCTCCTTCTATATTTCCTCCTCCTGCTGTCTACCCCATTCCTACTCCTGAGACTCCCCTGTGTCCCCTGATCTGGCAACAGCACAGCTGGTAACAGAGAGTTGACCCCAGCACAGCAGGGTGCCTTCAGGACCCTGCCATGTAGTCAAGGGCCCATGCTCTCTCTAATTAACTGATGACTCTGCCATGGCAGTTGATAAATACTTTGCATTTCATCCTAAAGTATCAGAGCTCTGAGTTCCTCCAGGAAATGGCCTCCATTTCGATAGATGCAATTGGAGGGCTGTCACTGAGGGTGCCCTGTTTTCCCTTAGCCAAATGTAGGCATATGCTCTAAACTATGCCAACCAGACACTGTCTCCCTCAAATGTAAGTGGTAGGACACAGGGCAAAACAAACTGCTGAATCACTCAGTTCACTCTAACAAAGAGGCCTGCAGAAACAACAGTGCTTCATACCCAGATTACAGCAGGGACGTACAAATACAGCTACACCAGTTGGGAAATTATTGCAATGCTTTCATACTGGTTGGTAAATGGCTGCTGCCCCACAACCCAGAATGTTCTCTTCACCTTCCTTTTCCTGAGACCACTACTCCAGATCTCCCTTTTGATGCCTAGATGTGGTCAGGGCCTTGAGGTCCCTGATCAAGTGTGCTACCAGCTTCCATTCCGATTGGGTTGTCCCCATGCCTTCCTGGTTGTTCGGTATTTTGAATGCCAGGCCTACCTAGAGCTCCAGAACATCTGGCTCTCGTTCTTCCTGAATTTTCATCTCAGTTCCATGAGCAACTTCACCAAACCCGAATTTGATGTCTTTTCCTGTTAACAGAAGGAACTAAATTAAGTCAAACTTTATTTTACTAATCCTGAAACTGGGATAAAGGACATGAGAGAGATTCTCCAGGCTTACCCAGAGTATTAATAAGAAAATCAACCCTAGAATTCAGATAGTTTAACTCCCAGGCCAGATCTCTTTCCACTATAGTGTGCTGACCCTTTTCAAACAATATAGCCCTGGCGCCTGTGCTCATACAGAGCGTATAGGCTTTACAAAGTGTATTCGGATATATCACCCTATTTTAATGTAATAGCTCTGCAAGGTAAAAAATCATGCCAGGGTGAAATTATTTTGTTGTCTTCTGTTCTTTATGGTGATGGAGGCCTCCCCTTCTCCTTACAATCGCCTTTCATGTTCTTGAGCCAGTGATTAAGACATTCCTCATCTTCCCAGCTCCACAGCCCAGATCAAAGTCATGACTTTAACAGCAGCCAAGTTTTTCATGTGTGACGGCATCCCGTCAGTGTACCTGTGTTGCATAAAAGGTTCTATTCATAGCACAATAGTGCCGGGTCAGGCCTAAGAGATTATAAATACAGTCAAGTACCACATGACAACCTTTCAGCCAACTATGAAGCACACATACAGCGGTGGTTCCTGAAGATGATAAACAATATTTTTCTTGGAACTTTTCTATGTTTAGATGTGTTTACATACTCAAAAACTTGCTGTTGTGTTGGAATTGCCTACCGTATTCAGTACAGTGGTCAGGTTTGTGGTCTAGAAACAATAGGCTATGCTATATCGCCTGGGTGTGTAGTGGACTACACCATCTGCATTTGTGTAAGTACACACTGTGATATTCCCACAGAGACAAAATTGCCTAAAGGTGCATTTCTCTGAATGTATCCCCATTGTTAAGCAATGTATGACTGCCAAGCCCTCTTCCCTTCAGAAATAAAGGAATTGAGGTCCCATCAGTAAACACCCCATCCAAGTCCCCAAAAAGAGTCATTGGCAGATGTTACTAGGTTCAATATAATCTAACAAAAAGCCAAACTCTTAGCTGAGCTCAGCAGCTACCACCTGTAATCCCAGCACTTTGGCAGGCTAAGATTGGTGCATTACTTGAGCTCAGGAGCTCAGGATCTCAAGACCAGCCTGAGCAAGAGCAAGACCCCATCTCTACTATAAATAGAAAAACTAGCCAGTTATTGTGGTGGGCCCCTAGAGTCCCAGCTACTTGGAAGGCTGAGGCAAGAGGATTGCTCGACACCAGTAGTTTGAGGTTGCTGGGAGCTATGATGCCGTGGCACTCTACCAATGGCAGGAGAGTGAGACTTTATCTCACAAAAACAAAGAAGAAGCCAGACTCTTTCCTATGAGAATACTGTCTTAAAAAGAAAAAGAACCTTTATCAAGAGCCTTTTGAAGACAGACAGGCTTCAAACACATGGACTATTTTATTGTTTTGATTATTATTTTATTAAAATAATGTCTACATGTAATTTTTAAAGTTAAGTAATACTGAAAACTTGTAATATACATAGTACTGTCTGCTGTGCAGAAGTAACCATTTTTGACCCTTCTAGTAAGTTTTTTCTGACATTTCCAAAATCTCCATACTTCTTAATAATAGACACGTGCAGCTATGTGTCTATCGATCAGTTTTAAGCCCCGTTGACATATTTCCTGCTGTGGTAGAAGAGGACATGCTCTCTTACACTGCCATCCCCTCTTCTCTTTATTTTCGCTAAATCCATCTTCAAAGTCTCCACTCATACACTATGCAAATATTATGCATATAGAAGCATCATCACCTATTATGATTATTTCTCCTTTCTACTTTCAGTTTTTCCTGAAGTTAATAATCACCTCGGTTTTTTTCATTTTGCTTGCTTTTCTCTTTGCCTTTTTAGCTAGTTCCTCCTACTACTTAAAATCACATCTCAGAGCAGTGTTCCATAGGGTCACTTACATCAGCTAAAATTATTTGAGGCATTTCTCCGCCTTTGGGCTGTTTTCCCTTTATCCCTGCTGTCTAGGACTCATCCTGGCTTCCACTCAAAGAATCTGTGATAGGATTCTTTATTTCCTGGATATCACATCTTCCTCTTTCCCCTTGTTTTGATCGAGTATATCCCCCAGGATTTAAATCTAGTTCAAAAGACGGTTCACTAGTAGAAAGTGTGGTGACGGCAGTTGTAACACCTGTCTCTTACATCATGCTGCTTCAGTCTGAATGGCTGCTGTCCTGGTCAGTTTGGGTGGCTGTAAAACAATACCATAGACCTAGTGACTTAAACAACAGAAATTAATTCCCCACAATTCTTCAGGCTGGGAAGGTCAAGGCATTGGCAGATTTGGTGCCTGATGAGGGCCTGCGTATAGGTTTGCAGATGGCTGTCTTCTCATAGCCTCACATGGTGGAGAGAGAGAGAGATTGCCGCTCTTCCATCTCTTCTTATAAGGGCACTAATCTCACTCATGGGAGCTCCACCCTTATAACCTGAAAATGTCTCACCTTCTAAAACCATCACATTGGGGACTGAAGCTTCAACATATGGCTTTGGGGAGACACAGTCAGTCTGTATCCACTGCCCTTTCCACCTGATGCACAATTATCATATCCTTAACACTGTGCTAAGCCGTTGATACTCTTTTAATCAACTTAATTTCATATTGACTCTTCTTTCCTACCTTTTAAGGAGAATTAATTGAAAATTCTGAAGAAGCCATAATAATGACATCCCCAAAGAACCCAGTAAAAAGTGATGATAAGGATGAAGCATTATTACCTGTTACCTGTCATCTAATGGACAAGCCAGGCTGCTGCAGGAAAATATGGAGGTGTTCACTGCAGTGTACATTGAGCCTAAAGCCACACCTGCTGAGTATTCCCTGCCATTCATGCTGCTGCTCCCATCTATAGCATAGTCCATGGGGCCACTAAGGCTAATCTCCAGTCTCTGATGAGCCTTGCTCTAAGAATCCACACTTCAGAAGAAAATTCCAGGTAATATACTACCCCCAAGATATATCTACCAAGACTACAAAGTGATTTAAAATATTATTTATGGGAGCAAAACTTTAAGCCAAGATACTTTAAGAAGACATTTCAAGAATCAGTCTTGGGAGCCTTGAAGAGGGCCTGAAGGTCTCCACTGATGACATTTTTGGATTTTCCACAGAAATGAGAAGGGAGGGAAAGACAAAGAGCAAAGCTGCCCTTTTAGATAGGGTGGTCAGGTGACTCTGAGGCAAGGACACCTGGGCAGGGAGCCAGCCATGGAGCTAACTACCTGGAGGATGGGCAGAGGGAACCACACGTGCCAAGTCTCTGAGGATAGAGGAACAGCAAGGAGGTCCGTGAGGCAAGAGAAGAGTGACCTGGGGGGTGCAGTCGAGGGCGAGGTCAGAGCAACAACAGGGTCCAGATGTTTTGCATATTGCAACTGGGTCCAGACATTAGGGACCAAGACTTTGCATTTTGTCCTGTGTGAGAAAGGAGCTCAAGAATGATGACACAGTCGGATTTAACTATCAGGAGCAACTTCCAGACATCCAGATCTAATTTTCTTGTGGGCGTCCCTTTGGGAAGCCCTGTTTTGAAGAGTGATAATAACAATTTGTATGAGTTAACCATTTAGTGTTCGAAGCTTCTTGAAATAAAACCACCATGCACGACCATGCCGATCCTCACCTTTCCTGTATGAATACAGGAAAAGCATGTAGTATCTTTCAATCAGGAGAAATTAACTAAGAGGAGGAAGTTGTATGACTATGTAGCAGATTCCCAGGCAGCACCAGCTCACCAGGTCAGTGTCACCTTGCAGTGTAATTGGTGTGATTTCTCAAACCCCACAAAAAACATTTAGAAACTTAGGAGAGGACCCTGTGTCATAAAGGGTTAGATATATTCCTTGCCTAGAGGTATCCTGCACGGAGAAGCCTTAAGCTAGGAGAGAAATGCCCACCTCAGCTTATTCCAAATCCCCTGTGAAGCAACTTGCCAAGCCTGATCTGTCAGCACGTGTGATAATGAAGTAATTTGTGATGGTCTGTGATGACAGAATTGAAATTGAACATCATTTGAGAATCTTTTCTTACTATACAGAACAAAAATGCATTTTCAACTAAGAAGTCTCAAACCAATGATCAAAATCAATGTATGTATCTAATCTTTGGAATGAGTACATCTTTGGAATTACTAAAGGAGAGCAATTAATATTCCCTTGTAACACTGTGAGAACTTTTATTTATTTTACTGAGTACCTAAACCCAGCTACATGTTGGAGAAGTAAATAATTCTGTTTATGGCCAACTCTGGTGGCTCGTGCCTATAATCCTAGCACTCTAGCAGGGAGGCAGAAGGATCACTTGAGTTCAGGAGTTGGAGACCAGCCTGAGCAACAGTGAGATCCCCATCTCTGCTAAAAGTAGAAAAGAAAATTATCTGGACATTGTCACTGGCACCTGTAGTCCCAGCTACTTGAGAGGCAGAGGCAGGAAGTTTGCTTGAACTCAGGAGTTTGAAGTCACTGTGAGCTAGGCTGCTAACACCAGGACACTCTAACCTGGGCAACAGAGTGAGACCTGGTCTCCAAAAAAAAAAAAAAAAAAAAAAAGATAATAATTCTGTTTGTTAAATTCTGATAAACTTGAACCATCTTTTGGGAAAAAATTCTCTTTTTTATTGTTTGGGATTTATTGAGGAAAAAAATTCTCTTCAAAATAATAAATGTAATTTGCATATTTGTACAATTGAACTTCACGATTAAAATGACTATTGGTCATCACCAAGTCTGTGGGGCTGTCTTAAAGAAAGGAATCAGCTTGGATGAGCTTGTACAATCTCCCTCCTCCTTTTCAAAAAAATTTAATGATGTATGCAAGTGGAATTTTGCTGGAGTCTCAAGTGTATTCTTTTTGTTTTTCCAAACTTTTTCATTAGACAACAGCAGCTGCTTCTATACGCAGTTGATCTTACTGGAGTGGCATTTTCTTGCACATTTTCCCAGAAAAGGGTTGTGTCATGTCTTCAGAGCTCATGATCTCCTGGTATCCAGACTAAATATTTGTAAATTTTTGTATATATTCTTTCCTTATCAATCCTAGAGTGATTCATTAACAAGATCAATTCTAAATGAGTTGAAAGTTGTCAGATTCTTCATGTGGAGTTAGTTAAGTTTCCTATAATGAGGTAGTGGAAAGAAAAATAAGAGCTGATTCCAGCCAGGGGACATTCATACAAAATAATGGAATCATCCCCTGGAAAGCATTTGGGAAATCAGCTCCTCTATTTTTTGCTTCCAGGCAAGACAGCATCTAAGCCATTTCGACTCCTCAAACTACTCAAGCTTTTAGAAGGCTCCAATGAAAAAAAAAACCACATCCTCTGTCTCCTTTCCATAATAGCCTCATTATTGGGAAAAACCTTTCATTTCTAGAAATTAAATAACGCTATAGAAGTCAGAAACCGCCACCTAACTGATTTTTCCCAGAGGCCAAAACAAATGCTTATATATATATATGATGAATGATCATGATCTACTCTGTTGGCAAAGCATTAGGGTAACAACTCTCTTATATATTACTGATGGGTATGCAAAATGATGCAATCTCTGTGGAGTGAAATTTGGTGATATACAAAAAAACTCAATACACATTTACCCTTTAAACAGCAACCCAAGTTCTAGGCATTTTCCCTGAAGTTACACTTCCAGCTATATGAAAACAAATACAGTGTTATAAAAGCATTATTCATAATCACAAAACAATGGAAACAACTCAAATACTCATATGTAGAAAACTGTACGAATTATGAGCATCCATACAATAGAATACTGTGCATCTTTTAAAAAGAATAGGAGAGAACGATGTGAAGTAACATGGAATAAGTTTTAGAATTTGTTGTTAAAGAAAACAAGCAAAACACAAAAGCTTAAATGATAATGGTGCTATTCCATGAGACAGGAAATGCCAAAAGAGTCTGGAAAGAGAGAGAAATCAAAAATGTTGTTTTGGATAATTAAGCTTCAAAAGCTGTTTGAATTCACTTGCAATATAATTTAATGTATTGGTATTTTCCTTTATGGTTTTCACTCTCAGCATCTTACTCAAGAAGTAAAATGCACTTTCCAGCACATCGTCTTCTATAATTATCACTTTTGGGTTCCCGTCTTTAATCTACCTAGAACAAATTTTTGGAATAACGTGAAGTGGTGATTAAATTTTATATTTATTTCTCCAAATTTATTCACTAACCAAGTAGACAGTGCTTTTTGTGTGCTGGACACTTTTTTGCATTTTACAAATAGCAATATTTAACTTTCACAGATATGTTATGTTAGAGTTCATTCTCACCCCTATTTTACAGATAAGGGAACAGAATTTTGAGAGGTTAGGACCCTTGCCCAAGATCAGAAAGGCAGCCAGGATTTTACCCCAGACCCTTCAGCTCTGGAATCTACACTCGTGGTCTTTAACAAACAGCCAATTAGCCCAGCCATTTGGTCCTGTATTTCCCACTGACTTGCAATGTAGCAACACCACAATGTTTTACTGTGTAAATATCTTGTTTCCCATAAAGTTCCACTACCTAATAGCTTTAGCCTCCAGTAATGATTCTTGCCTAAGTCAATTTTTACCATGTTTGGTGCAAAATGGGATTTTCTTTCAGTTCCGCATTCTTTCGTTGGCATCCTAAATTGAGGACAGCTTTTCCTTTGCTCTCTATCTATCTATCTCTAGACTCATGGATATTATATTTTTATTCAATGAATTATAATCCATTTCTAGCATAATTCATTCTGATTCTCAAATTACTTCATATTTGGCCAATGGAACCACTTTAAACCAGCTCTGTGTCCTTCTGACATGACCTCATCAATTTTTGAGCAGTTCCTTTGCTTTCTGGAACAAGATGTTCCAAAATTGTCCTTATTTTCCTTTTCTCAGTCCTGGAATCAGCTATTTCCCCAAATTTGGTCCTTTCAGTGAAGACGATTATCTAGGAACTAAGCGTGGGCCACTCGGGGGTGCGGGGGGTCATTGCTTCTATTTCCAGTTCACTACCCCAGGGCTTCTGTTTCTCTTCTCCACAGTCAGAAAGACCTCAGACAAAGTCAGTCTTTAAGACATCAGTATATTCCTTAACTCACTTGGTAATACGATACACACAAGATAGTTTTATAATCACCACACCCCTAATGCTACCAGTAACAAACCCACTAACAAGAATTTAAAACTTCTTAATAGTTCTTTTCTCTTCATATTATTGATATTTAATCAAAGAACTAGGGTAGAAAAGTTATTGGTATTATTTTAATTTTTCCTTTGGGTATGGATATATCATTCATTGGAAATATGGTCAAGTTTATGTGTTTCTGTTCATATTAACTTTTAGGTTTTAAATCCATCCCTGTTGATTTAATTTTGTATTTTAATTACACAAGTCACTAAGAAGTTTGTAAAAGTCAAAGCCATAATAAAAAATATATTTAAGAAGTTATACTCTCCCCTTTTACTTTTTCCCAAGTCACCTTTATGGGAAGCAATTTCTCAGTTTCTAATTAGATACTAGGATAACAATCCTTCCTGTGTTTTAGGGGGAGGGGTTTAATGCAAATAGGTAAGCAGAAACACACACATACCTGTTGTTATTTCTCCTTCTCATTTGCACAGACAGTGGCGATATTGTATATATGGGAATCATTCTTGATGCCTCAGTCTCTCTTGAATTCCATAGTCCTATTCAACAACAACACCTTCCAACATCCCCACTCTTGCTTTACTCTGCTAAGCTATTTTCAATACTGAAGTCAAAGGCTCTTTTCAAAATATCAATCGAATAGGCTACCTTCAACTTATTATCCTTCCATGGCTTCTCATTGCTATGAGGATAAAGTCAAGCTTTCCCAGTGTGGCTGAAAAGCGGTGGCATTGCAGACTCATACTCATCTTCCCAGACTCACCACTTTTTCTCACTCTACGCTCTCCCCACTGCCCAGGTCCCGTCTTCAGGTTTGTGGAGCTCCTTTCACTCCCTCCGCCTCCAGGCTCTCACTCTCATTGTCTGAAGTATCTTCCTTTACTCTTCATCTATTTAGCTCCTGCTTATTCACTGGATCTCAGGCAAGCATCCTTTTCTCAGGGAAACCCTTTCAGACTCTAGAACCAGGTTAGTTCCTCCATTTGGAGGTTCTCATGTCAGCTCTTTGGTAGAACTTCCCCTGGTGTAATTTTACATCAATGTAGGTCTTCCCTCACTCAACTTTCATCTCCATGAGTTAGGAATAGTTCAGCCACTGTTAGCATCTTACCATCACGCTGATCCAGTGGGCTTGGTTAAATGAGGATGGCTTTTTAAAGGCTCAGCAATGGTACCAGTTAGGTGGCAACATTTTTCAAGGCTGGGCAATGTCCTCTAGGTTGGGCTATGGTCTCAAATCAGTCTGCAATATATGGATCTTTTATTCTCACAGCCAGGATGCATAAGCCCAGATATTAAGGTATAGAAATAGAAGGGCTTCTCTCACTATTACCTCCAATGATCCAGTTGCAAAATGTTTGCATACTATCCCTGGAACTTTAGACTCTGTTGGTCTAGAAGCCTTAGTTCCGAGGGGAGAAATGATTTTTCCAAGGGATACAACAATGATTTTACTGAAGTGGACATGCAGACTTTTGGCTTCCTCATGCTAGTGAATCTATAGGCAAAGAAGGGTATTACTATGCTGGCTGGTGACTGATCTGACTATCCTGGGGGAACTGGGTTGTTACTGCTTAGTGGAAGCAAACAGGAGTACATCTGGAATGCAGGAGATCTTCTGGTGAGTCTCCTAATTAACACATTGACTGCCACACTAGGAAAAAATTTCCTTGGGGCCATGATGTTTTATTACAAAAATAGAATAAAAATATTGAAAACAAAATGATCCTTTCTAATTTAATTAAAAAATGTATTTTTTATTCTTTTCTGTGTATGAGTTATATGCAACTCATGCAGTGCTAGAATCAGTTTTTACAGTATATACCACATGAGTGGTACTACTACGTGACTCATGACATTTATTGAATTTGTTCCTGAGAATTGAGTCTTTGGCATTCCACAGGTATCTAGTTGTGTCTGGAGTGGACCTTGGGTGGTCCTGGATGACAACCTCTGAATCATACCTCCCTGAGTGTGTGCAACAATTTCACTCACTGCATACTATCATATGAATTTCATTCAAAAAGCCCCCAGGCAAATGTTCAAGACAAATTGAGCAAATGCAAGTTATGGTAATCAGAGAATACAGTTCAGCACATGTGACATGACTGAGCAGGTGGCTAGGGCAGAATGACAGAGGAGGGGGAGATGCGCCAATTAACACCAAAACAGTGAGCAGAGGTTTCCCAGCACACGGACATGCTATGGACCTTCCACCGGTTCTATGTGTTTCATGAGGCCCTAGGCTCAAAAATGCCATGAGTTAAATATAACTCACATGCAGTTAAAGTCAATGGAAAACTATAACAACCCAATAAAGGCAGGACTGCTGAGAATTCAGATCCTTCAGGATTAAAACTTTGGGTTGCCCCACCAGGCTTTGTCATGTGTCTACTTGGCTGGGTAAACTACACTTCCCAGAATCCCCTCCTCTGTGTGTCGTTAGAGTGGACAGCAAGAAAGAATCTCCTGTATATTTGGAAGACAGGAATGAAGTAGCAGCTCTTTTGCAGCATACAGCTTTTGCTACTAGTATGTGGAGCACCTTGTTGGAGTGAAGCTGGCCAAGCCTGACACTTACCTTCTTCTGGAGCTTCTTTTAATTTCCCTGACTTCTGGACCAGGGGTGCGTTTAGCTCCATGGTGAAGGGCACCAGGTGTTCTGCAGGACACACACATTCTTAAGGTTGGATGTGGTGTGAGGACTCCCTAGAACATTCTAGAACCCATGTACTAGCATGTGTTTGTTAGTCCCAGCTTGTCCCTGCTCACCTCTGCTTTATATCCATCCTCTCTTCTCAGACTTCAAGCTAAGCTCTAGCATCAGAGTTAAAGACAAAAATGTTCCATAGACAGTTTAACTAGCTCTTATAATTTTGTGTATCTCTTAATGGTTCTGTTTCTCTGCACCCTGACTTATACAGAAGTTTCCACCAAGGAAGTAAAATTTGAGCTATATAGTCACACATCACTTAAAGAAGATGATACATTCTAATGATTTCAGCATTGTGTGAAACTCATAGAGTGTATTTATGCAAACCTATCGATAGATGGCATAGCCTACTGCACTATGAGGCTTTACCTGGGTGAGGAACCTGTAGCCCTCTAGATCCTTTAATGTGGCCTTTTAACTGAATCTAAATTTTACAAGACAAAGGATTCCACCTTTATTGCTCCTAGGCTATACCCCTGTACAGGATGTTACTGTACTCAATACTGCAGGCAATTCTAACACAATGGTAAGCATTTGTATATCTAAACATAGAAAAGGTACAGGAAAAATATGGTATTATAATCTTTGGGACCACTGTAGTACACACAGTTTGTCATTAACCAAAATCTTGTTAGGCAGCGTGTGATTGTATTTCAAAGTATAATTACACAAGGTCCTCAAATAATGTCATTTGTTCAATGGCATTTTATTATAATCTTTACAGGAAAAAAAGTCAGTGTTTGGAGTTTCTATGTTCTCCCCATGTCTACAGAGGTTTCTCTGTGTCCTCTGGTTTCCTCCTCCCTTCTAAAGCTGTCCCCAGAAGGTGATTTGTCACGTGTACATGGCCCTAGTCTGAGTGAGCGTGTGTATGTGAGTGGTCCTTTGCTGGGATGGGGGTCCCATAAAGGGCTGGTTCTCATCTGTTCTCTGAGCTGCCAGGACAGCCTCTGAAGCCCCCCGCCCCTGAGCTGGAATAAGCAGGAGGGAAAAGGAATGACTGTAAAATAAAAATTCACCAATAATCAGAGAAATGTTGACAGTGAACAATGCTGGTTGAAAGTGTTCAGAATTCCTGTTCCTTGTATTCTTGTTTATTTTTTAACTTCCTAATGGGAGGAGTTGCTCCTGGCAATTTTTGCATTACAAAATTTTTTTCTTGGTATAACCCGACACCTCTATGACTGCCATCACTCACTGATTCTCCAAAAATTGGATAAATCATTATTTTACTTGTTTTTTATTCATCTTTCTTAAATGTATGTATAGCTTACATTCATTTCAATGTTTAACATTAGAAGCATTTTGGTTCTTTATTCAGAAGATGAATGACGTTTTTGTGACCAGAAATGTGCGGTAGGAATTTAACTCTTGATTATAGCAATTAGCCTATGATAAAATTGGTTTTGTGATAGGTCATTTCACTTAAGGCCATAGTTTTCAAGAATCTATTGATGATATTTGTAGAGGACGCCAAGAGTCAGACGACCTCTGAGCAAGATGATTTACAGCTGAGGGGTGGACTCTCAGGTGACTTGTCCACAGGGCTCCTTAAGGAGAAGGAGCCCGTGCCCTCAGCACGTGGTCATTGTTAATTACTCCCCTCACCTGTATTATTTAGTCTCAATAAAAGGCTGGTGCGGAGGTTGCTGGGGGCTACCCAGAAAGTAAGGGTTAGCCCATCTCCCACAAGAATATACTTCTAATCCTCATCACGCCTGGTTCCTTCCTGTGGTAACCTAGACTTGGGCCACAGGGGCCAGACCGGTCGCAACAGATTCTAAGTGAGGACTTACTGTAGTTGGATTTCTCATGTCAAATTTGATATGTATAAATGCAAAAACCAGTTGCTTTTCCCGCCTTTAACTTTTTTGCTCAAATGTTTCCATTTTAGTGATACTTCTTAGAAGACAAGCTCCCCTGACTCTCTTGTCTTTAATCGTGTTTCATCCCATAAAAAGCTAATTCTTCTGTGCTTCCTGGTTGCACTTATATTTCTGACACTTGTCCCCGTGAATTTGAGTTCATTATATTTATGTCTAAGATTTACAAAGATTGTCCCATAAGCTCATTTTAATCATATTGCAGGTGGATGAAGATATTTGCATTTAGGAGGAATGACCAGACATTGTTTTTCCCAAAAAATATTAAAAGCATATAAATATCTTTTTTACATGGATGCATTGTACAATACTGAAGTCAGGGCTTTTGGTGCATCTGTCACCAGAACAGTGTTCATTGTACCCATTGGGTAAGTTTTGTCCCTCACCCTACTCCTACCCTTCCCTCCTTGTGGTTTTCAATGACCTTCACATCTCTTTGTGCTCCACGTGTGCCCATCACTCAGCTACCACTTAATATTGAGAACGTGTGGTGTTTGTTCTTCCATTCCTGAGATATTTCATTTAGGATAATGGACTCCAGTTTTAACCAAGTTGTTGCAAAGACATCATTCCATTTCTTTTCTACTACATGGCTGAGTAGTACTCCATGGTGTATATATAGTCATATATACTACATTTTCTTTATCCACTCATGAATTGTTGGGCACTTAGGCTGATTCCATGCCTTTGCAATTGTGAACTACGCTTTTGTCAACATTCAAGTGCAGGTGTCTTTTTGATAAAATTATTTCTTTTCCTTTTGGTAGATCCCCAGTAGTAGGATGGCTGAATTAAATAGAAAATCTACCTTTATTTATTTTGAGGAATCTCTACACTGTGGAGGTTGTACTAATTTTGCAGTCCAATAGTGTAAAAGGGCCCCTTTCTCCCTACACCCGTACTAGCATCTGTTTTTAATTTTGTTGTTGTTTATTTATTTGTGTATATAATGGCCATTCTGACAGAGGTAAGGTGGCATCTCATGTGGTTTTAATTTGCATTTCCCTGATGTTTAGTGCTGTTGAATGTCTTTTCATGTTTGTTGCCCATTCGTGTTATCTTCTTTTGAAAATCTTCTGTTCATGTCTTTTGACCACTTTTGATGGGGTTGTTCTCTTTTTTCTTGCTGATTTGTTTGCGTTCTTTGTAGATTCTGGCTATTAGTCCTGTGTCAGATGTATAGTTTGTGGATATTTTCTCCCATTCTGTAGGTTGTCTGTTTACTCTGTTGATTATTTCATTTGCTATGCAGAAGGTTTTTAATTTAATTAAGTCTTATTTATTTATTTATTTACTTATTTTGTTGTTGTTGTCTTTGCCTTTGAGGTCTTAGTCATAAATCCTTTGCCGAGGCCAATGTCTAGAAGAATTTTTCCTTTATTTTCTTCTGAATTTTTAAGATTTCATGCCTTACATTTAAATCTTTTATCTATCTTAAATTGCGCATGAACTTTATGGCCACCCTGTATTGCAAGAGATAGGGGTGCTGTTTCATTCTTCTGCATGTGGCTATCCAGTTTCCTTACACAATTTATTGAATAGAGCTTCATTTCCCTAGTGTATAGTATTGTCTGCTTCAAACACTGCCTTTTATAAAATAATGCCTCAGCCAGTGGAGATACTATAGAATATGCCAAAACAGTTCTGTGGATCTTGTGCTATGTGCAGGATGCTGTGGAGTTTAGAGAGGAGAGGAGCGACTAGGAATGTGTAGAAGAACTAAAGAAAAGACTTCAAAATGTACTGTTTGACTCAGGAAACACAGTAATTACGTTTACTTCTAAGAATTTTCTCCTAAAAAAAATGATCAGGGATATATTTGAAATTTAAGAGACAAAGATAATTATAACAGCAAAATAAAAAGAACAGATTGCAAGTTATATCCACTAAGAAGGTCTGGAAGAATATATGCTGAGTTGGACACCACAATTTTCTCAGGTAATGAGATGATAGGTATATCAATTTTCATCTTTTTAGTTCTCTTTACTGCTACTGTTCTCTACGATTAGTGTGCCTAGATTTTATGCTTTTTACAGAGATTATTTTTACTTTTTAAAATTTGCATGTGGTTCTTTTTTGAGGTTCAAAGCATTTTAAAATATTCCTTGGTCCAAAAGTACAAGTTACAATTCCAAGGAAGGAGAACCCAGTTGCAAGCAAGAGGGTTGGAGGAACACTAAGAGTGGAAGTTCCTTCCCATCCTCAGACTGTCTGTTCTGATATTTATCCAGTTCTCCTCCACTCCATAATTCTGCCATGAAATGACTCCCATTAAGTCACCCAGACACCTGCAAGAGGCAGACTGAATCTATGTAAACAACAAACCTGAAAAAAAATGGAGTGTCTTTGCCAAAAATGTGTTCAAACTCCATCTGAATTTACTTGTTTTCCATTTCACCATGACCAGATTTCCTCCTTGTCTTCTCCTTCCCAAGAATCTGCCTGAAGCCTGGATGCTTAGTCAGGTCCCAGGTATGAACCATGTGGAAAGAAAGAAGCATCATTCCAAAAAGAAGCATTTTCCTACCAAAAATGTGTCAGAAGACTGTTAGTCAAGTGTTAGCTCTGGGCCCTCAACAACCTTAAGATTCCCCCAGGCATGGCAAGAACAAGAAAGGTCCCATGATGGATGATGGATGAAAACCACATGGGAAGGTCATTGGAGCCTCGTCTATCATGGGTAGAGGCATGTTTGGAGCAGATCCTCCAAGAAATGCATTTCAGTGTGTCTTGTAAGCACAAAGAGATATGAGGCTTTCATAGAAAGAAAGTATGGGAGACTCTCAAACCTCTTCCTTTCTGTTACTTGAAAGGAGCAGAAGAGCAAGCTAACTTGACTCAGACTCCTTGAAAAATTATGGTTGGGCAAGTATTTAAATTTATATATCTCTGACTCCAAAAACATGTTTTGTTTGTTGTTTTAAAACCATGTGATATTTCCACCAAATATATTATTTTTAAAAGCCTGTTTTAAAACAGATGGTGTTATAAAAAGAAATTTACATCATGTTCTCACACGTACATACACCTTAACACACATTTACAAAGAAAAACCTTCCCAAGACAATATACACTTCTCCTATCTGTGGACAGATAATTCCTCTTTCATCTTATTTATACATTTTTTAATACTGTTTTCAACCCACTCTTGTTTCATAGTGGGCTGGTTTCAACCCAGGAATATTTCACAACCTATTAATGGATGAAAACCAACCTACATCATTTCCATATGTTACTGTAGGCAATTTTTTCCAAAAAGTTTTTAAATTGTCTTGGGTTTATATTTTACAAGAAATTATATCTTGGTCACATTTTCTAGTACTATCCTTATCACTACAAACAGACAAAGGAGTTTTTCTCTGCATTTGTCTATATTGTTAATAAGTCCCACATTCAGACAAAACCTTCTCAACCTTTTGTTATTAAAAGGTGTAAAATCCTTATTGTGTAGTTATTACAAGCATCGTGTATCTCAGTGATTACTATTTGTGGATCCAGGGAGAAACAAGGTCTCTAAAGAATCCTATGTAAATTAGGTCTAAATAACAGTGTGTTTCTAAAATAAAGCATCCTATTGACTGTGTAATCTTAAAGAAGTCATATAACATCTCTGAGTGACCATCTCCTCATATGCAAGACAATACAATCTCATAGGGTTATTGGGAGGTTTACATAAAAGAAATGAGAGAAAGGGCTTGGCTCAGTGCTGGGGACAACATAAGTTCATTGTGAGACATGAGTTGTTTTTGTTGTTGTTTTTCTTCTTATTATTATTTTAAATGAACCCTTCGTGTTATACTAAGGACTCTAGAAAACAGAGCCTGAAATAAGAAATAAGATCCTGACACTGGGCCAGGCACAGTGGCTTATGCCTGTCATCCTAGTGCTCTGGAAGGCTGAAGTGGGCGGATTGCCTGAGCTCCCTAGTTCAAGACTGGCCTGAGCAAGAGTGAGACCCTGTCTCTCAAAGTAGCAGGGCATTGTTGTGGGCACCTGTAGTTGCAAGTACTAGAGAGGCTGAGGCAAGGGGGTCACTTGAGCCCTAGAGTTTGAGGTTGCTCTATGATGCCATGGCAGTCTACCAAGGGCGACAAAGTGAGACTCTATCTCAAAAAAAAAAAAAAAAAAAAAAAAAGATCCTGACATTGGCTGGGCACAGTGGCTCATACTAATGCCAAAAATTACGGAGCATTGAGCCTGAGGCAGGAGGATTGTTTGAGGCTAGGAGCTCAAGACCAGATTGGGCAACATATGAGAACCCATCTTTACTAAAAACTAAAATATTAGCCAGATAAGGGATTGCACATCCGTAGTCCCAGCTACTTGGGAGGCTGATGTAGGGGATTGTGTGAGCCCAGAAATTTGAGGCTACAGTTAGTTTTGATCATATCACTGCACTCCCAGCCTCAGCAATAGACCACGACTTTGTTTCCAAAAAAAAAAACCCAAAAAGCAAACAAAATTCCTAACACTGTTTGAGAGAAGCAAAAGCCCAGAGCAGCAAAAGTGGACGAGGAGCTGAGGCAAGGAAGGGTGCAAAGCAACCTGGCGGGACCCTCGGCCCTGGCCACAGTTTATTTCATGGCACATTGTAAGGAGACACGCCCAGTTCTCTCCGTACACAGAACCTCTCTGGAAGGATTGCAAGGAGAAGTCTATGGAAGAAAGGATGGTGGGGGAATTCATTGACCCTAATTTCCTGTCCATTTTTTTTCCATTGATCATTTTTCACCTTGTAAGCAGCTGACCCCTCTGTACTCCCTGGTTGTGGTATTTAATCCCCAGCAGACGCTGAGGAAGTCAGATCCCTGCCTTGCTTTGTGGTATTTCACCCAGTGCTCAAAGGGAAGGCCAGTCTGGCTAAAGTAAAGGGCCACTAAGAGGAAAAGTTGGAGTCAGTTGAGGATAGTATCTAAGGAGGGGCCCAGTGCAAAGCAAGCGCTCTAATCGGATTCATCTTAACCCTTAGCTTGGGACGTACTGCTGTTATCCTTGCATATATATGTCAATTTTTTCTTAATATGATAAGTCTGATATCTATGAACCCATTGCCAAGGTGAGAAATCGAATACAAATTACAAATATATCTACACTTACATGTATTATATGTAAGTTATATACGCATACATAACTACATGCACATATATGTGAATATGTATATAATATGTATTAACTTTTAGTTATTTTGAACTTGTTTTTTTTTAATTGAGTATTACAGGATTTATCCATATTGATGCACATAGGCAACATTGATTTTCAGTGATGCATAGCATTCAGTTACGGGACTGACAGTGTTTATTCATTCTCTAAGCAATGGGTTTTAGGTCATTGTCAGTTTTTTTTCTCTTATAAATAGTGATGTCAGCACAGGGATGGAATTGTTGCATCACAAGGTTTAAGAATATTCGACTTAAGGAGATATTGCCAAACTCCTTTCTAAGTGGTTGCGCCAACTTACTCTTCCTCCAACAATTCATAAGAGATTTTGTTGATTACGTCTTTCTAAAGGTTGGTGTTATTGGGCTTCTTAATAATTGCTAGTTATAATGAAAGAAATAAATATGAAGTGAAATGAAATCAATGCATTTCGGTCTTCCAAGGGAATGTTATACATTAAAAATAAATTAGATACATAATCAAATATATACAATGAATAGATGTAAAATGGTATATTGTTAAGGAATACTAAAAATGGCCTTAGGTGGCCCAGCAGAGAGAGAATTCTTAGGCTTGGAATGAAGTGACTAGGAAACAAATTTCTTTGTGATAATAGCAACAACAACAGTAAGTAATGGACTCAAACTGTACAAAAGCAATTCACGCAACCAGACATTTGTACCTCCGTAATATTCTGAAATTAAAAAAATGAAAGCAGTAAATAATAGTTACTGACTTCCTGATACATTCAGGCAGTCGAATTTTATGTGTAAATGTGCACAGAGGTCTTATTATGTTTGTTTTACAGAAAATAGAGGTTCAGAAAGGTTAAGTGGCTAGACCGAGACCTTAAACTACTTGGTGTTAGGAAATAGGATTCTAACACGTCAGCCTAGCTCTAGATGTGTAATGGCAAGAGGAAGACAGCTCGAGTCATATAAAGGTTTCTTACAATTCCAGAAAGCATGGAACCTGGGTAAGGTACCTAGAGATTTCTACCAGCCCGATAGGATTTCACTCTAAGGAGAAAGAATAGAAAAGGACGAAGTTCTATGGAGAAGATCAGAAAGATCACTTTAAAACAGAATGTCTTCGTGTTTCCTGGGGGGATTTTTTGTTTGTCTTACTTTTGTTAATTTTTAGAGCAGTGTTTTTAAAATTTCAGTCTCTCAATTCCCAAACTTTGGCCAGTGATTCTGAATGGAAATAAAGATATGTCGTTTCTAAGTCAGAAGAAGGTGAATGAGTAGATCAGTAACATCCACCGAAGTGCCCACAATGATGGCAAGGTTCCTTAATCTGCGTGTGCAGGATGGTAGCCTGTGGTCACAAGCAGGAAAACTGTTGCACACTCAGAATATAACTAGGACAACTAAAGAACTGAAATTTTGGTTTCATTTCATTTTAATTACTTTAAAATTAAATCTGAGTAGCCACACGTGGCTAGAGGCTATGAATTAGACAATATGGTTATGGGATTTTCTTTATTTATTTTTATTAAGTCATATACACATGGATCATGAATACATATATGCATATGTGGGGTACAATGTGTTGATTTTTTATACAATCTGACGTGCTTACACCAAACCAATCAATATAGCTTTTGCCTCATTTACTTGATTATTGTGTCAAGACATTTATGTTCTACACTTGACAGATTTGACTTGCACTCTTACAATATGCTCCACAGGTGTGGTCCCACCTTTTACCCTCCCTCTATCAACCCTCCCCCCACCACTTCCCACTCCATTTCTCTCCTTCATCCTGGGCTATACTTGTGTTCTATCTTTCATAAGAAAGTGTGAGTGAATATAAGTTGGTTTCATAGAAGTACTGAGTACATTGGATACTTTGTCCTCCATTCTGGAGATACTTTACTCAGGAGAATATGTAGCAGGTCCCTCCATGTAAACATAAAAGAGGTAAAGGCTCCATCTTTTTTTAAGACTGCATAGTATTCCATGGAATACATATGCCACAATTTATTAAGCCATTCATGGGTCGATGGGCACTTGGGCTTCTTCCATGACTTGGCTATTATGAATTGAGCTGAAAATAATCTGGTGCACATATCTTTTTTGCAAAGTGATTTTTGGCCTTTTGGATATACTCCTAGTGGAGGAATTGCAGGATCCAACAGCAGGTCAATTTTTAGATCCCTGAGTGTTCTCCAAACTTCTTTCCAAAAGGAACGTATTAGTTTGCATTCCCACCAGCAATGGAGAACTGTTCCCTTTTCTCCACATCCACACCAACATCTGTAGTTTTGGGATTTTGTTATGTGGGCTACTCTTACTGGAGTTAAATGGTATCTCAAAGTGGTTTTTATTTGCATCTCTCTGATGATTAAAGATGATGAGCATTTTTTCATGTGTTTGCAGACCATGTACCTGTCTTCTTCAAAGAAGCTTCTGTTCAGGTCTCTTGCCCATAGTGAAATGGGATCACTTGTTCTTTTCTTATTAATAAGTTTGAGTTCTCTAGATTCTAGATATCAGACCTTTGTCAGAAACGTAACCTGCAAATATCCTCTTCAATTCTGAGGGCTGTCTACTTGCTTTACTTACTGTGTTCTTGGCAGTGCAGAAGCCTTTTTAGTTTGATCAGATCTCAGTAATGTATTTTTGGTGTTGCTTCAATTGCCCTGGGTGTCCTCATCATAAAGTTTTCTCCCAAGCCAATTTCTTCAAGTGTTTCCCCTGCACTCTTTCCAAGAATCTTTATGGTTTCATGTCTTAGGTTTAGGTCTTTTCTCCAGTGAATGTCAATTTTTGTTAGAGGTGAAAGTTGCGGGTCCAATTTCAGTCTTCTACAAGTCACCAGCCAGTTCGCCCAGCACCATTTGTTAAATAGGGAGTCTTTCCCCCAATTTAAGTTTTTGATAGGCTTATCAAAGATCAAAAGACGATAGGTGTCTGGATTCATCTCTTGATTCTCAATTCTGTTCCAGTCATCTACCTCTGTATTTTTGGCCAGTACCATGCTGTTTTGATTACTATAGAAACAACAAGATATTGCACATCTTCTCTGCTGAGGCAAGCTGCGAATCCAAGCGATTTTCTTTTTGTTGTGATGACAAATGTTATTCCATCTAATGGTCGCTCCAGCCAAAGAAAGGATACTCAGAAAAGCACCTGCCAGCTGATAGCCAATCTTAATATGTGTTAGCAAGAAATAAACTTTTGTTGTTTTAAGCCCCTGAGATTTTTTTCCCAGATAAACCTAGTTTATCTTGATACAGGAATAAATAGATGTGTCCTATAATGGGAGGGTTGGAACTGAGTGCCCATTATACACTAAGGTAGAGGCATTAGTGATCGTGTATTACATGCACAGACATTGTCCACACACCCCTCCCCCCAACAGTGCTGTCCTACTAGCACTTACGTGATAGCCTCTCCAGGTCTGGGCACTGCCCTTAAAAATAAGAATAAACACAAGAGTTTAGCTGTCAGATAACTTAATTTGAATTTCTGCTCCACAGCTTAATAACTCTGTAATCTTGAAAAATTACAACACCCTTTGAGCTCCAGTTCTGTGGTCTGTTACAAAGGCATCATAGTGGCCCTTATTTATAGAGTTGTTATGAAGGCTGATTAAGATGATGTGTATACATTGAGTGACACATTGCAAGTGTTCATGAAAAAATCAGCTATCTCTTTCTTTTTTTTTTTTTTTTTTTGAGACAGAGCCTCAAGCTGTCCCCCTGGGTAGTGTGCCGTGGCATTACAGCTCACAGCAACATCCAACTCCTGGGCTCAAGCGAGTCTCCTGCCTCCGCCTCCCAAGTAGCTGGGACCACAGGCGCCCGCCACAACGCCCGGCTATTTTTTGGTTGCAGCTGTCATTGTTGTTTGGCGGGTCCGGGCTGGATTTGAACCTGCCACCTTTGGTGTACATGGCTGGCGCCTTAGCCGGTTGAGCTATAGGCGCCAAGCCATCTTATCTCTTTCTTATTCTTGTATTATATTGTTATCCTCATTATATTCATAGAAGCCCAGAGGTGCGAAAGCCCATATACCACAGGGACTCTGCACACACACACCTTCGATCCCAATTCTGACATCCATTCGCTGTTTGACCTTCAACAATTTGTTCACTCTTTCCCCAAAATGAACAGTAAAATACTTAATGAGGTAGAGTGGCTGCGGGGGTCAAAGGAGAGTGTCTATAAAGGGCCTGGCACCCAGCAGGTGTTTAACACGTGCCCTTCCTGCTCCTGCCTTGCCTCCTGCCCTCCTCCTTGGTTTGCATTTCCCTTTCTCTCTCTCTCTCTCCCTCTCTCTCTCTCTCTCTCCCTGTGCCCTCCCTCTCTCTCTCTCACCTGTATCTTCTACCAATCATCCTGTTAACCTGGCCGTAAACACCGGGACAGTTGCTGGCTGCAATAATGCTGTCTTAGGCATTCTAAGCTCACCACATCCTGCCACACATCAAAGAAACTGACCACGGTCAGCAGGGTGCAGTTGGCAATACATCAGGGATGCCATTTGGCCAGACTTGAAGTGACAGTAAAGGCATCTCTTGAATTTCTACAAGATGGAGAAAACGTCATTTCCAAGTATTCTTGGAGCAGGTGGTGTAGGGGCTAAAAGACATGATAGCATTTCTCACCATTGTAAGGGTCACCACAGACACTCCCTAACATAAGACAGGTTAACCAGGGAAAATCATACCACATTTATTTAACCAAAGTTTTACATGACACGAGAGCCTTCAGAAACAAAGACTCAAAGACCCAGGGAAAATTGTCCATTTTTTTGTATGATTTGATGAAGAATGAAGAGCCATGTAGAAATGTGATGGGACAAAAAGGGTATGAGCTAATGGTAATAGACTGATGTGGGGGGCGGGCAGGTGGGTCCCAGCAAGGCTTGTTCAGATGCTCCTTGGGCTTTCTGTGTAGCAGTTTTTCCTGCAAGGAATGGAAAGGGGTCAGGACAAGACCCCTTTGGGGAATTGTGTTTTGTAGTTTTTCAATTCTCATTTCTATGGCTTGCCTTGGGGGGAGAAAGGAGAGAGGAAGGCAAGGGCAAGAGAAGGTCAAAGAGAGAGACTGTGTTTCCAAGGCCTTCTAATCTCCTTTAGCTTCAAGTACTCAACATACCAAAGCACCATACCTTGGCATTGGCCTTCTCCGAGCCCTAGCAGTGGGGTCAGCTTGACCTGGCACAGCTACTTCTTAGGAGAAACAAGGAGACCTGGGGACAGGCTGCCTTTCCTTCATGACAGTGTGTTATTATATTGGGACAAAGTGGAGCTTTAAAAGAAGACCTGGGGCCATAATGGAAATCAAGGGTGGGAGGTCCAGAGAAGCTGACAAACACTATGAAACTCCAGGCGTGACTGGATTTGTGTGTCTACCGGAGAAGAGGTGGGAAGTTCTGCTCCCAGCCAGAACTGTTACAGACTGGTGGAGGCTAAGGAGAAATAACTACTCAGTGTCGTGTGGGATCCTGGATAGGACTCTGGAACAGAGAAAGGACATGAGTTTAAAAACTAACAAAATTGGAATTGAGTCTGCATTTTCATTAATAGTACAGTGCCAATTTTAATTTCTTGATTTTGATAATTGTACTATGGTTATGTAAGTTATTAACCTAAGAGGAAGCTTATTTCAGGCCAACTCTACCATTGAGAATAAATGAATGAAAAGCTGGAATTGAAGTATAATTTGCACATGATAAAAGGCACTAATTTTAAGTATAGAGTTCAATGTAATTTTATGTATGTAATATACCCTCGTGACATCTCCTTACACACCCAACAGAGATCAAGATAAAGGATGCTTCTCCACCCTCACATAGTCTCTGGCATTAGAAGACATGGTTACCTTTGCAGGGAAAGAACGGAGTGGTGATGGGGAAGGGACACTAGGGGGAGCTCTTGGGTCTGGTAATGTTCTTTTTCCTGGCCCTGATAGTGGTTGGGCTGGGTTCATTTTTCTTTACGGAGTTGTACACATATGGTTTGTGCGTTTTTTCCATATTTCTGCTACACTTCAGTTAAGCATTTATTTTAAAAATATTTCAGTAATTTTTTTAAAGAAAAAAAGTGTGGATGCGGCTTCACGTTGAGTCTAACTTAGGGAACTGAGCAATGGAAATCATTTTAAAGTTCTTCAGAGCTCCTAGGCACTGGAATTTGTGTCTGAGCCACAATTCCTCAAGAAAAAGATGTCCTCAGGTGACTTTAACTCTATCAGAGGGTAGTTCTTAACAGCTTCAGCAATCCAAATGTAAGGATGACCACTTTAATGACAGGAGGTTGGTACTTAGAAGGGGACTTTGTTCTTATTAAACCAAAGGTCAGGAATGTTTGATTCAACAGCAGTTGGCAGGCCAACCCGTCCATGCTACATATTCAGGGATGATTCTCTTAGGAAGGAAAACTGATTGTTGCTGTTCTTCGTTATTAAAAGGGGAACACAGTAATCATATATCCATTTCTCCTGAGGATATTGTAAGAGTTTTTAGTAGCTGTTATCCTATAGCTACTTGCTTGATTTCAGTACTTGAGAAGAAGTATGAATTAAAAATAAATAAATAAACAAACAGGCCAGGTGTAGTGGCCCAGGCCTATAATCCTAGCATAGGACGTCAAGGTGGTAGGATCCCTTGAGCTCAGGAGTTCAAGACCAAGCAAGAATGTGACCCCTCATCTCTACTAAAAATAGAAAAGTTAGTCAGGTGTTGTGGCGGGTGCTGGTAGTCTCAGCTACTAAGGAAGCTGGGGTAGGAGGATCACTAGAATCCAGGAGTTCAAAGTTGCTATGAGGGAGGTCAATGCCATGGCACTTTAGCCTGAGCAACAGAGTGAGACTATCTCAAAAAAATTCAAAACACAGTCCCAGCTACAAGGGAGGCTGAGGCAAGAGAATCGCCTAAGCCCAAGACCTGGAGGTTGCTGTGAGCTGTGACACCACAGCACTCTACTGAGGGTGACAAAGTGAGACTCTGTCTCTAAAAAAAAATCAAAACAAAAGTTTTAACAACCAATACATTTAAAATTAAATTTTAAAATTAAAACAGATTTCTCGTAATTCCAGGAGGCGTGTGTATGTGTGGGAGGGGAGGAAACCCAGAAACGGAACAAGCTCTGCCACCAGGGGGCAGCATTTAATAAAGTTATAAATGAGGACTGCTGACCACGCTTTTGGAGGTAAAGCTATCTACAGTAGATTGGGAATAGACCTTCAGGGAAGAATTTTATCCAATAAGAAAACTAAGGCTTATAGAGGTTGTTATGCCAGTCAGCCTAAATTACCTTAAGTTACAGAGCTCCAGAATGGCAAAACAAGGATCTTGGCTAATAATATTTCCCTCTGTTGATTATTTTTTTACCCCGTGTGGTCTCATAGTCTTCCTGGATTAAAGATAACTAGCTGCACGCTAAAAACAATTGACTTCTCTCCAAAAGACCCACAGATCATGGGTCGGGTCACTGTTTCCTGTGGACATCTGCTATGCATGGTGGCATAGGCCGCTCACACACTGTTAGTAAACATGATCGGTTCACTTTGAATCAACTTCCAGAGCAGAAATATGCTCCCAATGTGATCACGTGCTAATCTTCAACATAAAGGAGGCCTTAAGGGATGGTGAGGTTGTGACGGTTTTATTATATATTTTACAAACATTAGAGCTATGCATTTGGATTTCTCCCTTGAATCACATTTTGCTACATTTTCTCACCTACTTGCCCGCTTTAAAAAGACAGTAAAATCAGGTTTTATAAAGAGAGAAAGTGAGGGTTTATGATAGCTCTTTATATAGAGCACTTTAGTCAATCAAGATTAGGCCTGATGAACTAATTTACAGGGTTTTTGTTTTGTTTTGGTTTGGTTTTTTGCAGTATAGAGAGGCTTCCCTTTCTGCCTCTGGTAGCCAAGCCCCGAGGCTTGTTGCTCTGTGCTTAAAGGTTGCTATGACAGAGAGGAAAGAGAAAGTCTCTTACTGTTCTCACTGAAGGGATGGTGGGAAGAGGTAGGAAGAAGGAGGATGAAGTGCTCGGGGAGTTTTTCCTGATTCCTCCTCACCAGAATAAAGCTTGAAGTCTGAAGGAAGCCAGTGTGAAGGAAGATGTCCACCCTCCCTCTCAGGCAGGACTCTGGAGGCCATGGCAATGGCAATGGCCCTGTCAAAGTAAACCTGGTTATCCATGGTGCCCAATGACTCTGAGCTTCTACAGGCAACTATTTGCAGAAAGTCCACAGAGACGGGGGAAGGCAGCAGAGTGGAGAGGCTGCAGGCCTCACACACACCTGCCATAGCAAAGGGTGAGGAAGACCCCAGGCAGAACCTGTGTGTGGATGGCAGAGCCTGAGCCCAGGAAGATGTGGAGAAATCCGGGAATCTCTAGGGCCAGAAAAAGCCAAAGAGAAGCTGAGACAGGCAAGGAGGAGCGAAGCAGAGAGAGAAAAGAGCACAAATTACACCAGCTACAGCCTTGCTAAAGGCCGAAGAGGAGGAACTGTCCTCCCATTTGGGCCAAACTGCTTAATTAAGCCACTAGCAGGACAGTGTTCCTCCCTCCCTTTCCTAAGGGTGCCTATTAGCCTACTTTTCTAGTCTATTTGATTCAGTAATAGTCCCTTTATGTTCCTCTTTCCTTAGGGACCTAGACCAAGTCCCTATGGTACTGATACAGAGGACAATTTGAATGATGCTGAACTAAAAAATCTTCTTTCTTTGTTAATTCTCAGATGGCATCCCAAGCTTCTGCACCCTCCCAAACATTTTCACCCTTCGGGGGAGTGCCTTATGTATATGGCACTTTGCCGCCACTGAATTCCGCCCCCTATCCCCCATTCTGGAAATCCTAACGCTGGGGACTAACCATCATAACCCTGGGTGCATCATGCTTTCCTGTTAAGACTCTCATCAGCCTGTCCTTGCATAACCCAGATGTTCTCCACTGGGCCCAGGGAGACAAATGGCCACAAGCAGGCACCTAGGCATTTACTGTGAGACACTCACTATTGTTCTGAGACACTTCAACAAAGAAAATGATGCTCCCACAAGGAACAAGTTCAAGGGACTACCAAGAACACCTGTCTTGAACTACTTTCTGCCAGGCAATGGGAGTGGGCTTGCCTGTAGGGGAAGGCTCTGGGGTTATTCCCTCCGCTGGCCTACATAAGGACTGAAGAATATTGATAAAGGAGAAAGGAGTCTTATAAGAGGATAAGAGCTTTGATGTTACTTAGATTTATGAACAGCAACTTGACCAAACCTACTATGTTCAAATCTCACTCTCTGCTACTTACTGAGTGACTTTGGGAAAGTGACTTAACCTGTCTACACCTCAGCTTTCTCATCTGTGTGATAAGGATAACAGAATTATCTACCTTAGAGGTTTGTGATGAGGATTAAATGAGACAGAATGAGATAATCTATGGAAAGTATATGGTGTATGTCACGTAAGAAAGACACTAAACGTCACCTGCTATTACCATTGGCTTAATGATGTTAGTTTCCTTAAAGAGACAGAGCTTAAATATAAGACTGCAAGTAGGTATAGGGGGAAAAAATGTTTAAAAACTCACAAAGTTCAAATGACTCTAGAAATCAACATATCTTCAAGCTTACATAGAATTGACCAATATAAAATTATCTTCAGTTTAGAGATTCTAAATTCTAACCTACTACATAGCCAGGCTTGGATATGATTACTGTGATCCACTCTACCCCGTCTCCAGGAAAAATCATCACAATGTTCTTTGGTAAATCGCCTGATCAAGACTCTGCTCATGACCGAAGTGGCGAGTGAAAAGAGGAACCTAAGGCAGAATTGTGACCTTGGGAGTAAGCAGTGGAGGCACAGGCTCTGACCCTCTTGATCAGGGATCACAAAGCTGAGTTGAGAGGCTCACTGGCCTGCAGCGGGGTTTGGCCTGCTAGGATAATGGTTTTGTTCTATTGTGCTGATACCTTAACCCAAATGCTGCTGTGAATTTGAGGGTTCAAGGAGGAGCTTGCCTTCTACAGTCAACTGTAGCCTCTCTCCCCACACACTGCCGCACCCACCTGCCAGCGTAGCATTTGTATTGCTGGAGGATTTTCATCCATCCTTTCTCACCACACACCGCACAGAATCCACACGGCACAGAGGTCCACCCATTTCCCAATCTGCCTTCTCTCGTTCCCTTCTTCACGCCTCACCTCCAGCTCTCTGCACCACTGTCAGGGTTGGATTCAGTCAGGGGGAAGGGGGAGGCTCCATTGATCTTTTCCATGTTTCTCATCTTTCAAATCAGCATAATAAATCACTGGCTTCTTTTTATAGCTCTTAAACAAAGTGACTCTTGGCTCAGACTTGTCCTAAGTAAACAACATGGCACCCAGTAGGGCAGATCCCAGTCTTAGGCATCTCTTGACTCACTAGCGGGGCTGGAAGTAGGATGCCCCCAAGCTGTGACTGGATGAGAGAAGCTTCTGGATTTTGGGACTCCTCTTTTTGCTTCCATGTTTTTTCATAGAGAGCAAAAGCTCTCGTTGACTCCATTTTTATTTCATGTACTCGTATGTCATAAGTCATGTCCAGTGACAAGTTCCCAATTGTAATAGTCACTTAGAATTTAGAAATTTCTTCTAACTTTCTATACTTACGTTCAACTGTGTAGTCCTAGGTTTAGAATTCCAATTATTGCATCGCATTGCCTCAAAGATTGTATTTTTTTCCTCTTCAACCAGAAGGACAGGAAGAGGATAGAAAAGCAGTGGTCAAAGTTATAGAAATGTAACAGACTTTGTCTCTTATGAGCTGTGATACTTCAGTGGTGTCCCCACAACAAGTCCATGAAGTTTCACTTCTTTCACAAGGAAATAGAGTCAGCTCACTTTGTGGAAAAAGTTGTTGTTACCTGGTAGAACTGGAAAAAAACAAGACCCCTACAAGACACATTCTATAAGAGACTGCTTACTTGGCTAAAACCAGCATGATGCACAAGCCCAGGATGCACCTCGCCTTGTGGCGCAGGATGCAACCAGCAGTGACCTGCATGCATTGGCCATGGAAAATGTGGTTTTACCTGCTGTGCATCTGAATGCATATATTTTAAGCAGGCAAGTTCTGTCTGTCAGAATAATTCTTAGACAGGTTAGTTAATTTGAGACTTTTTGAAACTACAATAGAACTTGTTGGGACAGACTGAACCCACACTCTAGAATAAGAATTCTATACACTTTACTATGTAAGTATACAAGAATTCTATACACTTTACTGTAAAAGTATACAAGCATATAACTACACGGTATATATAACATATCATAATCATATAGCTCAAGCTCGAGTTACTATGCAACAGTCTCCTGCCATAGAATGCCAGTCATGCCTTGCCCAGGAACTGCTGAAAATTGTTAATGTGTCTAAGAAAAAATGTTGACCTTTTTCTGCTGTGATATAAATTCTCTTTTTTGAATGGTTCAGGATGTGGTGAAATCATTCTATGTGGCCCACAGTGGTTTTTTGCTTGTGTATAATTTTCTTATGTCAGTGCTCGTCTTGCTCTTTGCAGAAAAATCTTGTATCTTCTTATGGTACTACCCATGAGATGTAGCACACTCCAACGCGCTTTGCTCAATGCTGAAGCCAGCTGCACCCATTGTGTAATTGTGTCATTATGCCATAGCAAAAATTCGTTATCTGATAGTTCTAGAGGCTAGAAATTCAATATTAAGGTGTCAGTAGGGTTGGTTTTTTCCAAGGACTGGAAGGGAAGGATCTGTCCCAGGTGCCTCTCCTTGCCTGATAGATGGCCGTCACCTCCCTGTGTGTCTCCACATTGTCTTCCTGTGTGTGTGTGGTTGTCTCCGTGTCCAAATTTGCTCTTGTTAGGATGCTGGTCATTGGAATAGAGTCCACCCTAATGACCTCATTTTAACTTGATCACCTCTGCAAAGACTCTGCAAAGCCACATTCTGAAGTATTGAAAGTAGGACTTCGACCTATCTTTCTCAGGGCATGCAGTTCTATCCATCCAAGGATGGATGTTCTTTGTTTGCTAAGAGTTGCAGCCTGAATCTGCCCTTAACACCCCACTGAGCCCAGTCACTTGGGGTTTGCACCTTCCTACCATGTCAAAAATCTGCTCCTGCTGTTATCAGTGAATGCGATGAGTTCTCTCCCTTTAATGAGAGCACAGCCTTGCTAACTGTATCAAGTTCCATTTTGTTTTATTTTCCCTTTGAGCATAAACATGGCACTATGACATTTTCTGTGTAAAACCAGGGTAATAATCTTCAATTGGCTAGAGTTAGGGCTTACTAGTAACTATTTTATTTTCAAAGGTTATAAACCTATGGTTTTGAAGTTTATGATTTTGATTCATGGATGAATTTTGAAATCAGTTTGTAGGATTCTGACTAGCATTTTATTAAAAGAATGGAGATAGGATAGGATAGGATAGGATAGGATAGGACAGGATAGGATAGAACTAGGTTCAATTAAAAAGAAAAGAAAACATCAAGGGGATCATACATGCTAAGGGTGTGTATTTGTGGTAGTTCTTCATGGTATTCACCAGATATTTGTGATGGGATTCACCAGGCATGGGATGGGATTGAATTTCTGTACCCACTTGAAGCCAGGTGTGGCTAAGTGCCTTGGCCAATGAATGACACGTGAGCAGAAGTGACACGTGTCACTCTGGGTGGAAATTTCAAGAGCCAGTGTGGGATTCGCTGCTCTCTCTTTCAGTGTGGGATTCACTGATCTCTGCTTCTGAGGCTAGAGACCTCTCTGAGCTGGAGGCTGCTCCATCAGCCTCAGTCCTGAGGCAGAGCAGGACCTCCAGCCACCTCATGGGGCACATGCCACGAGCCAGAACATCTTCATTGTTTTAAACCCCTGAAATTCAGGGATTGTTTGTTGCTACAATAGAACCTAGTCAATCTGACTCTCAGTCTGCTCTGTAAAACTTCTATTTCAGTTATATATGTCATCATGTAAAATGAATCTCTTACACAAGGCTATAATCAAGAAGGTCAGTGGCCATTGATGTGAACGGCATTTTTGTCTGTTATCATTTATCAGTGCAATGACTAGAAGTAGAAGGGACCTGAGAAATCATCTAGTTTAATGCAGTGACTGCCGAGGCCAAAAGATATCCAATGATGGAGCTGAGTAAAGGAAGACTAGGACTCAAACATGCACTTGACTTTCAAGCCAGTGCTCTATGATAACCCCATTCTCTGGGTATGATCATATGAAACTGCTTTGAAAACTCCCCAACCTCATAACATGTGAAGAAATGACATTATCACAACAGGTGGCAGAGTGAGGTGGTTAAGGGCCTGGGCTTTGTCACACCTGGTTTCATATCCCAGCTCACCTCTTACAGACTTTATGACCTTGAGAGTCATTATTTAATCTCCCTGCACCTGTTTACTTCCTTATTTGTAAATGAGGATAGTCTTCCTTATCTGGGTACAAGAGAGAGTGAATGAAAAGTTCTTAGCACAGTATCTGTCCCATGACAAGTGTTAATACATTAGTGGTAGTAAATATACCACCAAAGAATTTTTGTTGAAAAAGCAAAAGCAAAAAGATACTGTTGAACTTGGAAAGAGCTAGAAGTCACTGCAGAACAGGCTTTTCAACTATAGTACTACTGATTTGGGCCAAATAACCCTTTCTGTGGGTGCTAGGCTATGCACCAGAGAATGTTTTTAAAAAGATTCAAGTATTACCCATATGGTGGAGATCCAGTTTCTAACCTTGTGCTGCTGATGTCTTGACGACTTGCTCTTGGCTTTGGGGCTGCCCTGTATGTTGCAGAATGTCCAGCAGCAGCCCAGGTCTCTACCCACCAGGTGCCAGCAGCCCTCAGTTCTGATGACCAACTATCTTCCCAGATGTCGCCAAATGTCCTGTGGGGACAAATCAGTCCTGTTTGAGAACCACTGGTGTAGAAGCTATGCTGAGTTTCTCAATGGCTTCTTCCTATTACACAACAAAGGCAAAACACAGAACCAGTGTCACTGTCTGAGCTTCCCTAACCATTAGACTTGACTGATGCACCCTGATTAATGTCCATCTCATCAACCAGAGTAAAAGCTTTGTGAAAGTGCTGGGCCACTCTTTCTGCCGTGTCTCCAGCCTACACATCAGTGAGCACACAGCAGGTGCTTAATAAAAATGTCACCAAATGAACAAATGAGAGTAACTTGTTCCCTAACTAATGGGCACAAGGTTTCTACAGGATCAATAGGTCAGATTAGATTTGTGGAAAGTATCTCCCTTCTCATCTCCCTAAAATAAAAAAGATTATCTAAAAGATTATCTCTCTCTAAGGAGAGTCTATTCTCTCAAAGAAATAAGTTTCTTCTTCAGAGCATGGACCCTCAGAAGGGTCTGAAAATGATAAAATAAGGTCCCAGTTTTTAGGGTCAGCCAGGGGGACCCAAGAACCAGCATGAGGAACTCTTTTCAGGTTGAATTGACAGAAAAGCAGGATCCGGAGAGGTTTCCAAATCCTGTGGCAGGTGAAGACAGGTCCCGTGCTGACGATGGGGTATGAGCACGGCCAAGTTCGTAAATAGACAGAAAGAAATTGCAAAGTCACCGTAGATGTGACTCCAGTCCCTTCCTGACACTCAGGGGTGTGGGCTATTTCCCAGGAACGCAGCCATGTGGATAATGATGTTTTTGTGTTCTGGGTCAGTCTGCCCTTGTTATTTCTCACATGTAGTGGTTGAGTGAGCCTGAAAAAAGTATGTACCCTCTTTTCTGCTCTAAAACCATGCTATCCACTTATACAGCTCCTGGTTCTGCCTAGATACACAAGCCTAATAGCAACAATTTTGTTTCCTTCTGACCTCTTTGGGGGATACAAGCCAGGAAACAGCCTTTCCTAAGTACTCCTGCAATCATAAATTCTCATCGGTGGAGTAGTTTCTCATCATTCGTACTGGCACTTGTCCAGAGCCACCACTTTGCCTTTCCTGAGTCTAACAGCTGTCCCCTGTCTGCAGCTGTAGCGTCCTCGACTCTCTCTGCGTTTACTTTCCCCCATGAATCTTAGGCTTTGTGGTTGTAGATGAATCTCATTCCTCCTTCCCCTTCCCAGCAGCTTTGAAGCGCACATTTATCATCTCCTACCTCGCATGCTTTCATAACCTGTTTCCTACTTTTGTCCTTGAACAAAATGCCACTCCTCCTGTGCTCTCTAACAAAGATGGTCTGTCTAGCATTTCCCAGTAAAGAAGGGACTATATTGACAGCCCAACAGAAATTGGCAAAGACACGAGAATGGCCAAATGGCCAATGAACATATGAAAATACGCCATTGGCCTCCAGGAAAGTGCAAATTAAAACCACAATGTCCTACCACCACACACTCGCCACAGTGGCTAAAATTAAAAGGTTGAAAAATGCCAAATGTTGGTCTTAATGCTCATCCTCTGTAAGTGGCAGTATAAATTAGTACAACCCCACTGGAAAACTGCTTGGCAGTATCCACAAAAACTAAATATATGCAAATTCCCTACAGCAAAAGTGTGTGTGCCCATCAAGACACATAGTCTAGCATGTTTCTTGCAGTGCTATTCATAATTGCTTCACACTAGAGCCACCTAATTCCCATCAACTGAAGAACAGAAAAATAAACTATTATGTCTTTACATTGACTGTTTACTACAACCCATTAAGTCCATTATATTCTCACAATGGGGTACCATACAGCAGTGAGAATGAATTCTGCACAAGTTAATGCAACAACGTGAACGAATCCCACCAACAAAATGCTGAGCGATGGAAGACAGACAAAAAGAACGTGTGCGACATAATACCAGTTAGATAAAGCACGAAAACAGGCAGAAACAAGTCCACGCTGTTGGAAGTGATAATAGTGGTCACCCTAAGGGGTAAGGAGGGAGCATGTGGGATGTGTCTTGATTTAGGTGCCATTTATACGGGTGTGTTCGTTTTAGGAAAATTCATCAAGTTGTACAATTATGACCAATGCCCTTTTCAGTGTTTGTGTAATATGGCATCGGGGACCAGGTCACCTGGAGGCAGACTGAGATAAACATCTGTGTATAAGAAGCTTATCTGCGCCAGTAGGGCTTGGACTGAGCAAGTTGGTTATTTATTTGAGTTAAAGCTGCAGTTTTCTGGAAGGCACAGATGACTTTGAGGCTGAAAAGCTTCTTTAGTAAACACTGTGTTCCCTGCCGTGGCAAGAGGCCCATTGTGAAATCACGTTCCACGGGTCTCGCTTTCCTCCCAGCCCCTGGGCTGAGTCACCTTTTGGGGAGGACCCACATTTCATCCCCAGTCAGTCTTCCATTCATTCATCTGAGCCTTTTTCTCCCAGGGAAGGGCTGGGTTAGGGACAAGCAGATTGCTGGGGAGTTTTAGCCACCAAAAAATCCTCTGCAACGTGGAAAGGATCACACCATGGTGGTCTGGTTTCAAGTTTCATCATAACTGGTTATGCTTTCCAACAACAGAGCTGAATCAGGAGCCAGGAAGGCAGAACGGGGCGCTTGGCCAGTGTGGGATGGAAGGGATTTTGCCTCCAGCAATGTTCTTCCTCAAACTTTCTGAGTGGCGTCTTCACTTGCCTTTCTGTCCCTTCATTCCCTATTTAAAGCTTAAGGTGCCCCAGGCCTTGTGGCTCTGCCAGTGGCTGTTCAGGGCGAAACCACATAAGAAGAGCAGCATGAAATCAGATCTGCTCTTCTCCCTACATTGCCATCATCATTTCACTGGAGAAGTGCTTGTTGCTCAAAGGAACATGAGTGCTGAGGCCTCACAGGTCTCTAATGGACTATTTCAGACTAGACTATAAAGGGATACAGCTGCCCCATGGCTCTGTGTTAAAGCAGATTGTGAAGGCTTCCAAGGTCGCCGGGTTCATGGTTCAATCCCTTTCCCAGGTAGCTGGGACATAAAGCTCCAACATGCTTTATGTAACACCTAACAGCTCCCATACTGCCAGGGGACTTGGCAGCGGGGACTCTATAAAAGGTTGTCAAAGTGGATATTTACAGTTTTGTGTCCCAGAACAGCCTTTCTCTTCAAGGAAGTGCTACTCCAAACCATCAGGGCTATTAATTCATGGGACTCCTGTGTCTTTAACACAGTAAGGACATATGACCCAAGATAAACCCATGGCAAAAATCCATCTTTTTATCCACGGAGATTAGTCCAGGGATGATATATGATATAGGCCAGACTGCATGAAATTCCTGGATAGGATATTTGCTCCAGGACATTGGAGCAAATGAAAACACAGACTTTCTTTTCTGATTGGTAAACTATAAGAATTTAAGTGCTGGCCAGCTGTGTGGCTCATGCCTGAAACCCTAGCACTTTGGGAGGTCAAGGCAGGAAGATCATTTGAGGTCAGGAGTTTGAGACCAGCCTGTGCAATAATGAGACCTCATCTCTAGAAAAAAAAAGAGAAAATATAGGCAGGTATGGGGAGGTCCCTGTGGCTCAAAGGAGTAGGGCACTGGCCCCATATACTGGAGGTGGTGGGTTCAAACCTGGCCCCAGCCAAAAACTGCAAAAAAAAAAAAAAAAAAAAAAATAGCCAGGTATGGTGGCAAATGTGTGTACTCCCAGCTACTTGGGAGGCTAAGGCAGGAGGGTCCCTGACAGTGAGTTATGATGACTCCAGTGCACTCTACCCTGGCAATAGAGTAAGACTCTGTCTAAAAAAAAAAAAAAGAAAAAAATAAATGAAAGAATTTGGCCTGCAGCTTCTGCCATCTGTGTCCCTTGCTAAATGGTCTTATGTGAATAAAGCCCACATAAGACAAATAGAAAAGAGAGAGAGAGAGAGACCTCTTTCTGCAGACTTTCAGGTGTATTTATCCTGATTTCCTTACACTAGGATGAGCAAACATAACAGTTTGCACAAAGCCATCCCAGTTTATACTCATTGTCCCAGCTTAATCATTTACTTCCATTCTCAGAAGTGTCCCTGGTAGACACTAAATAAATGATTAAATGATTTAATCTTTGTTCCTATTGCAATGTGGTTAACTAAATAAATACAGTTTTTATTTCCCCCGTAAGCTGGTTCAGGCTGGTTTTTGGTCCACTTTTAGCCAAGAAACTGACCTACCAGTCTTTGCTAAGTTAATTAGGAAACCTTTTCTGCAGTGTGACTTCTAATCTGATTGCTGGAATTCTCCCGCAGACACCTGGCTCTGTATCTCGTGTTTGGTCTTCACTTGCTCCGTGGAATTGACACCTTGAGCTCTTCCCAGCCTATCCGACCACTTTGTCCTGAATATGAGTCCCTTTACTCCTCATCTCACCAAAGGTCAGCATGGCCCACCAAATTCATCAGAAAGCTCTGGAACCACGTTCAGAGAGGAAAAGACCAGGGTAATCCTGACGGGATTACCTACATGAATAAACTTCAACATTATTTCCCGTCTTTTTTTACTCAAAATTCAATCTAAGAAGGGAATGTTCATTAGTATAACATGGGTCTGGGGCCCATTTGTTCCTGAGGAGAGAATAGGACCCCATTAAGTACTACACACAAGGAGGGAGAGGCAATTTATTCCCCGAATACAGGTGTGAGCAAAATAATGGAAATAGAAGCTGGAGGATTAACACACATTCTACAATGTGCACTTAATATTTCGAAAGTCAGCTGGCTATTTGTATGTCTACACCAGGGAAAGCTGAGCAAACTCTTAAAATACATGTAACTAGGGCTTGGATTGAAGATGAGGTGATTGATCCTTTTGGAATGACCAGGAACACCAGATATGACCACCCTAAGTAATAATGGAGATAGTCCATTAATAATAATGGATGATCAATTGTGCATTTACATTCCATAGTCAGGGCACAGAAGTTTGGGACTAGTATCTGTAGGAAGCTTGGGGGCTCTCCTGACATACTTATTCTCCCGCCCCCATTCCAGCCTCCTGGGCTAGATCACCATAAAGCTGGCTTCCAACATCCTCCTGTGTCCAGAAGTTCAATTTGTACCCCTTTTCCTGGTGTAATCCTGGCTTCCAACATCCTCCTGTGTCCTCAGTCTCCAATTCGCACCCCTTTGCCTGGTGTAATCCTGGCTTCCAACATCTTCCTGTGATTCAGTCTCCAATTCGCACCCCTTTTCCTGGTGTAATCTCCGTGGCTCTGCACCTCTGCTCTGTCCCCTTGTTTTGGCTTCTGACCTCACAATCTGTTTTCCTGCCTCAGACACAGCTCACCACTCTACCCTTCAACCCTGCCTTTACAGCTCTGCATTTTGATTCTCTCCTTTTCTACTATCCTGCTTTTATAAAAGCCCTTGGCTAATATATGATTCAATCCTGAGACCTTGTACCTTAGCATTGAGCCTTTGGTTCACCCCAAACCGACGGAACAAACATAGTGAAGAAAAAGTCTGGTCCTGGGGAGTCAGAACACCTGACTCATGCCCCAGATCAGCCATGATTGTCACTGTGTAAATCTGAGGGTTAACCTCCCAGCGGAATGATGCCCTATAATGTTCCAAAACTTCTGTACACAATTTTATAGATTTGTTTTAAGTCTTCTGCCTTATTTGATTATTTGTTGTTTTCTCATAACTAATTTAGAACATATTTGCTTTCCTTTAACCTCCATTGTATTAGTGAGGGTGGACTCGGCTGTGCTAGAATAACAAATTAATCCACCAATTAATCTCAGTGGCTTAACACAATGAAAGTTTGTTTTCTGCTCATACCATCATAGCCTAATGAGTCAGGGATGTTCTCTCTTCTACAGAAGACTCAGGGTTCCAGGCTTGTTTCATCATGTGGCTTCTCTATCGCAGGAGAATCCTTCTCTTCCAGCCCCCTGTCAGTGAAAAATTTCAAAGGATATTTTACAACTAGCCTTGGAATTGTGTACATAACTTCTACCCGTGCAGTTCTTTTATCTCAGTCTCCTAAGTAGCTGGGATTACAGGCGCCCACCACAACACCCAGCTAGTTTTTGTGTGTGTGTGTGCATTTCACTTCCCACAAGGAAACTGCCCAAATGAAAATATTAACATAGCACCCAGGTACTTGGGAGGCTGAGGCAGGAGGATTATGTGAACTTAGGAGTTTGAGTCCAGCCTGGGCAACATAGTGAGATTCTCTTTAAAAAAAAAAAGATATATACATAATACATGTAGTCCCTGGGTACTGTCTTTAGTTCATATGTTTGAAGATGAATCATTTTGTTATGAGCTGATATGCTACAGATTATGACGTATGCCAAAACGAGTCTGCTAGAGTTTTGGATCACAAGACAAAACAACCACAGTCAGCCCTCTGCCTGTGTGAGTGCCACACCCTCAGATTTAACTGATTGTGGATCAAAAATACTGTATTCACAAAAATTTGAAAAAATAAAAATACATTAAAAATAATACAAATAAAAATACAGTCTAACAAACATTTAAGTTATATTAGATACTATAAGTAATCTAGAGATGATTTAAAGTATATGGGAAAATGTGCCTAAGTTCTATACAAATATTACACCATCTTATTGAAGGGACTTGAGCTCCTGCAGATTCCTCCAGGACCCTGGAACCAATCCCCGTGGATGCTGGGGGATGATTATGTATGAACAGAGCTGATAATTTCTGAATAGACTTAACACAAAGTATTATAAGGGCATACAGATATGTCTGCTTGAATTCTGTGATTTAACTTTACCTGGGGTTGATTCACAAAGGTTATCACCTATGGGATATGAAATAGAAGAAGGTTCTAGATAATGACGCTCACGACAAATGCTTTTGTACCCCCTTCTATCTTTCATTTTGCTTCCTAATGTGTTTTTCCCTTGTCTACGCTATGATTTTTGGCTCCTCCAATTCGGGTCCGATGCCCCACCTGGACGTGCGTCTTAACTTGTCTTTCTGTTGCTCAGGTGCTAACCTTGGTCTATTTCCTGTTTGCCATCCCACATGAATCCGCAGCTGCAGCCCCTCCACATGGACTCCCTGGCACTTCTTTCATTACCTGTGTTTGTACCCACACTGATATTTATGCTCGCCCCATTGCAGCCGACATCCCAAAGACAGAGTTCAGCTCTCAGCGCGCTGGAAGAGGCTGCTGGAAGCTGATAAGATGTAACAGATTTCCAGTTAAAATGGGGAAGGAAAGGGTAAGCGAGAGGCAAAGTCAGTTGGTGGTCAAGGAGAACAAAAGGCAAAATGAAAAGGAAATAGTCTTGCATTCTAACTCAGTCAGCAGGAACTTTAATTGAACTTAATCTACAGTCTAGATACTAACTGTATGTTTCCACCAAGAGAGGGGAGTATTGAACGAGAAGCCGTGTGAGCACTACTTTAATTTTTTGCAGTAGAATTCTTTCGGGTGGCAGGGGTTAGGAGTAGGGGGAGACCCCAGCAGGCAAGTCAGAGGCAGTCTCTGTTCCCCCGAGGGGTGGTCTCAGCTCATCATAGAACTCTCTGATTGTCTGACCCCACCAGTCTCCCCAGACAAACCAATGCACGCTTTGTTGCTGTACTCAATCGTTTCATATTAAGAGTTTTACATCATCCACAGCCATCCATGATGTGAACAAAAGCCATTTCCAAGGAGTCAGAAGAGGTCATTTCAGCGCACAGCTGAAACTGGCTAGTGAGTGACGTGTGCATTCTGTTCCCTTCATACAGTCCAGCGGGAGGGGGAGGCAGGAAGCCTCTAACAAGTATGTGCATTGTGTCAAGCAACCGTAAGTATGCACAGCCACTGAGCTTTTTCTTTGCTGATAATCTTTAATTGTCCACACCACTGTTGCCTCTTGATAAAACCCTGCAGAGTCAGTAACTTAGCGAGGATAAAGAGCCGGCTGACATGCTCCCTTTCTAAGTGAAAACCCCAACACACTCTTCTTGACTTTGAACTCATGGAAGAGAAACACAGAAATACAAGAATAAAGAATGTGGCAGGAATTAAAAGACAGCCGCAACCCTCACATCCTGAATTAAGATGAAAGCTTTTTGCCCTGCAGAGGGGGGTGTGTGTCTGTGTATCTGTGTATGTACACGTGTGAGTGCAAAGTCCACCGTCCTCACAGAACCCTGACCTGTGACTAGTTGCTTTGTATGTTGGAGGGCAATGGGGAGGTAGAAGACTGAAGATTAGGTGGAAAAGATGAAGCTTTGTGAGACACGGTGGAAAGTGGTTACTTGGGGTAATGTACACGATGAGTAAATCAATAATGTATATAAAACACTTATGTATGGTGCATTATGGACATTCAGCAACTATTGTTATTGTCAATGAGAAACTTTAGAAGCCTGGAATCCTAAGGACTTGCCTTGATTTGTTTTATGGTGGGTCGGTGACCTTAAATGATCTAAGAAAAAATTTTAAAAAAAGGAGGTCCCTTTGCTTGTCCTCCATGCTTGCTGGAAGTTCACTTCCTTCTCTCTAAACTCTTAAGAAAGACACCGGATTAAAGATCTCCTGTGCTCCACCAGACATGTCACCAGCGGCCTCACCGGTGCCGTAAGGAGCATGGGGAGGGGGGTAAAGACATACAAGCTTGCTTCCAGCAGTGAGTGCAAATGAAAAGGAGAGTTCAGGGTTTACATCTGAGAAAGGAGGCAGGAAACAGGGAGCAGAGAGACTTCAGTCCTAGCCCCACTTACATTTTAGAAAAGATCAGGGACTATTGCAAATTTGGGGACATGTTTAACAAACACAAACTTTCATTCACAATGTATATCAAGGGGTTACTGTGTCTTGGGTACCTTATGAAGCTCCAGGACTATGAGAACTCGTGGGTGCGGTTCCTGTCCTCCAGAGCTCCAGGACCCGCCAGTCACTTTTTGGTTGCTCGCCTGGTGAGATTAGCCCTTAATATTTAACCTAGCAATGGAGTCCAACAGATCAGGAGCATCAGTTATTGTGTTGAGTAGAATGAAATAAAAGGTGTGCATGAAAACAAGAATAGAATCTATGAAGGAGGCTGGGAAGAAAAGCTACTGCACCCCCAGTTTTGGAGCAAAGGAGATCTCAGGAATGAACCATAAGAGAGGTAGGGAAGAAAGAGGAAAGTAGGTGGGATCACTGATGTCATGGAAGAAAAGCAAGGACGCAATGGGAGCCATCAAGGAAGAGGAATGGTCCCTGCATCATCGTTCCTCACGAGGCGGCTGGTGTGTTTCCCAACAAGAGCATCAAAAAGTGGGGTGCTTCAAGGAGCAAGTTCTTGGTCTAGATTGTTCGCTCTCACCATGGGCTTGTCTGACCGTGTGCTCTTGGGCAAATTGGCAGGCTATAGGAAGCAGATGCCTCAGCAGTCAGTGGCTGCGTTCCAAGTCTGGACCCACAACTTGACCTGTATGTGACTTGGTGCCACTGGCTTAACTTTCCTAGATAGCTGGATTCCTGCCCCATAAAATGAGGATTTTATTAGAACTTACCTCATGGAGATATTGTGAGGATTCAATGAGATCATTCATAGGAAACATTTAGCGGAGTAGCTGGCATACATTTAGAATGAAATAAATCGTTATTTCTGAGATTGTTTCTCCATCTATAAAATGAGAGAGTAAACTAACAAATTTACAAGGTCTCTTGCAGATATTAAGAGTTCTATGATTTCAACTTCTCTTTCCATTTATGTAATAAGTTGGAAGCGTGGAGCACTGGTAAGAAGAAGGAGAGCAAAGAAGGTGAATGGACAAGTGGGGAAACAAATGGTTACCCTGTACTTGCAATAAAAAAAATATGGGCTCAGCACCTGTGGCTCAAGCGGCTAAGGCGCCAGCCACATACACCTAAGGTGATGGGTTCGAATCCAGCCTGGGCCCGCCAAAACAATGATGGCTGCAACCAAAAAATAGCTGGGCGTTGTGGCGGGTGCCTGTGGTCCCAGCTACTGGGGAGGCCAAGGCAGGTGACTCGCTTGAGCCCAGGAGTTGGAGGTTGCTATGAGCTGTGATGCCATGGCACTCTACCCAGGAGGATAGCCTGAGGCTCTGTCTCAAAAAAAAAAAAGTGGACTGGGCACAGTGGCTCGTGTTTGTAACCCTAGAAGTTTGGGATGCCAAAGCAGAAGGATCGCTTGAGACCAACTTGAGCAAGAGTACATCCCCATCTCTCCAAAATATAGGGAAATGAGCTGGGCATGGTGGCACCAGTAGTCCCAGCCTCAGGAGGCTGAGGCAGTATCCCAGGATTTTAGATTGCAGTAAACTATGATCATGCCACTTGTACTCCAGCCTGGATCATGACAGAGTGAGACCTTGTCTCACTAACAAAAAGAGATAGAGAGAGAAAGAATCTGAAAAAACAGAGGTTCTTTGTCTATTCATACAGGCTGTTCTGATGTTCACAGACTCCCATCTTCCTTAGAGCTTACCGTACTTGTTTCTCTCCCTTTCTGCTGACAAATACCAGATCTAGGAGTCTCCCTGATTATTAACTAGGCTTGATGTTCACATGTCAAACAGTCCATGGGTTTCTCAGGCTCAAGAGGAAGGGCTGCTGGAGTTTAAGGTTGCAGTGAACTGTGATGGTGCCCCTTGCTGTACTCTAGCTCAAGTGATAGAGTGAGATTCTGTCTCAAAAAGAAAAGAAAAGAAAGAAAAAGGAAGAAAAGAAAGTGAATAAGGGAGCCAGGCACGGTATTATCACGCCTGTAATCCTAGCATTCTGGGAGGCCGAGAAAGGTGGATTGCTTGGGCTCACGGGTTTGAGAACAGCCTGAGCAAGAGTGAGATCCTGTCTCTAAAAAAAATAGCTGGGCATTGTGGTGGGTGCCTGTAGTCCCAGCTACTTGGGAGGCTGAGGCATGAGGATGGCTTGAGCCCAAGAGTTTGAGATTGCTGTGAGCTGTGATGCCACAGCACTCTACTGAGGGCAAGAAAGTGAGATTCTGTCTCAAAAAAAAAAAAAAAAGAAAAAGAAAAGAAAAAGAAAGAAAAATAAATAAGGGCTAGTATTCTGCTTTCTCACCTTTCACAGCAGCAGAAACACAGATCTTTAAAAATCTGGGCTCACAAAGTTTTGGCTACACTTACACGTGCAATTTCAAAGTTAGGTAACAGCGAATGTCCTTCCTCTCCCCTCCTTTAACTTCCTCCATATCCCATCCCCTCAGACTGGACAGAGAGAAGTGTCAATGGCCACCTTTATAAAGCTCCCATTCTGAACTGGTTTATGTGGACCCAGGCATCTCAGACTTCAAGGAAGAGTTTAATATTTAACCTTAAGGGAGCAAAGGACATTTAGAGTAAGATATGGAGTCCCAGAGGCAAAGAGAGAAAGTCAGATAGGCAGAATGATAGGTAAAGGAAAAAGAAAATTGTCGAGTCCTGGAACTGAGAAAATGAGGCATATCAGCGAGGGTCTTACAGAGCACTCCTTTGTTACGCTCACGGCATTCGCCAGATGTACATGGCAGGCGGCAACCTGCGCTCCCCCTCTCACAGCAGAAAACTGCCAGTATCAGAATCACGGGTGGGGCCACTGCTTACACAATCCTAACGTGACTCTCCAAAGCCTCTAGTCTCACGAGGCTGCCCCCAACAAACAGGATGATGTCTCGATTAAAGTGTGTTCAGGAACAGAAGCTCCTCTGTAACCAGAACAACATCTCCCATATATTCTGAGAAAGTGCTCCAGGATCCAAGTTAAACAAACCCTACACAATGATGATGACTTGCATTGCTTACTTCTAATAGGCTGGGAAACTGCTGGAAGGCTCACTGAGCAGTAAATAGATAAGGGATAAGAAGCAGTTTTGGGGAAATTATCCTATAGGAAATTTTAAGTTTTAAAGATCATTTGGTAATTTATTCATATAAAATTTTTAGTTTCAAAGGCTAGGTAGTTGAGTAAGATAAGGATGCGACGCAAAATTATTTCTCTTCTCTCCCAGTTTATAGCCAGAAATCCAGAGCTTTGTTTTCTACCAATCTGAGAATCTCCTTGCTTTTCAGCACCTGAAGAATATAGGGAAATGACAGATGGGCCATTTCTTTTAATGTCCAGGACGTTCCTGAGTTACAAACACCTGACTAACATACAACTTGCACTTGTGAATGGAGGCTATTACAGGTAATAGGTAGATTTACCTGTTCCAACTTACAAATTCAACTTAAGATGAAACCTACAGAACCTATCTTGTTCATGACTTGGGGACTACCGGGGCCCGGGACTGGCCAGGTCTCCACCTGGCTTATCTATTGTCCAGACGTGGCCAGCTATGCTGTTATCTGGCTCAGGAACAATTATCTTTACGTGCCTGAGGGCTACTCACCTTAGCAGAAGGGAAAGAGAGAGAGTCTTCAAGGGAGAGAACAGTCTTTTTTTTTTTTTTGGCCAGGGCTGGGTTGAACCCGCCACCTCCCGCAAATGGGACTGGCGTCTTACTCCTTGGAGCCACAGGCACTGCCCGGAGAGAATAATCTTAATAGGAGAGTGACTCTTAGCAGTCTTCTTAGAGAGACGCCCGCACTCCACGAGCAGGAGAAGCGAAAGAGTCAGAGTGAGCGAGACCGTGAAAGAGTAGCATGCACGCTCCCCGACTGAGAGCTTCTGTGCCTACTTATAGACGTGATCCCATGGCTATTGGTACCACAGGTGTAGAGACTGCCAATCACTGATGTTCTCGTCCGGTGAGCTGAATCCCTTCCCCATGCCCTATCACCAAGTTATCATATTACCGAGCTATTATATCACAGGTGTTTCTTATAGTTAGTGTTCTGAGTTTTGCTCTCACTTCTCCTTCCCATGAGGCGAGATGGTCTGCTACAGGAGGCTGCCCACACTCAAGTGATGGAGTTAATTATGTATTTTTTCTAATCCTTGTAGTATACAGTCTTACAACAATTAAAACCACCAAAATTGCCAGTGATGAAGATACGACTCTTTCAACATGACAGATAATTAGCATGGTATACTATTACTAATGATAGGTGTAATAGCATAGCTGCCAGTAGTTATTTTTGGAGCACTTACTGTGTGCCAGACACTGTACTAAGGCTTAAAATGTGCTAACTCATTAATTTTTATAATAGATCACTAATACTTTAATGGGAGATTACTATCACTCTTAAAAATGAAAAAACTTAAGAATCAAAAAGATGTTCTGAGAATTTCTAGAGCATGAGTTCCAGTCCCAGCCGCACAGAAGCTGGTGTAAGTTTTGGGAAAAATCACACCTTCTCCAGAGTGCATATTCTCTTTTATTTAGGAGGCAGAAAAACAAAACAAACATTAATTATTGCTTATTTAATACGGGCCAGGCACAGGGAAAAGTCTTTTAACAAGTCCTCTAAAGTTTAAGCCTAATAATAGTCAAATGGGGTAGGTACTGTTATCCCCACCTTACAGATAAGCAAACATGCCTGGAGAGGAGGAACAACTGGATGTGCATCTAAGTGCCACGACTGGAATCTGAATGTCAGTCTGTATGTCCCCAGATCCCTTCCCCTTAAAGGAAATACTCTCTTGCTCAAAAGAGAAAATGCACTCTGGAGAAGGTGTGGTTTTTCCGGAAACTCACACCAGCTTATGTGTAGCTGGGACTAGAACTCATGCTCCAGAAATTCTCAGAACATCATTTTGTTTCTTAGGTTTTTTTTTTCATTTTTAAGAGTGACAGTAATCTCACTGTGACCTTTCTGGCCTTGGTTCCTATAGACTTGGCTTCTCTGCCTGCAATACTCTTCTTTCAGATTTCTCTAAGGCTGATCATTCCCATACTTTAGGCATTAACTCAAAACATCAGGTGTGCAGGTTTTTTGCTCAGGGCTGTTGCACTGCATAACTCCAGGGGGCGCTGTTCACATAGCCTGTAGATGGAGCCCATTGGAATTGTGGCCAAGAAGTCCCATTTTTTTAACTCACCAGTGGGACAAAATCTAGTCACTTTCTATCACTGCAGGTGATTTCATTTACTTCTTAGCACTTACATCTATCAAAAATTAACAATTTTATTTATAGAATTTATTTATTACCTATCTCCCCCAAGAATATGTAAACTTCATAAGGACAGGATAGGTCTTATTTTCTGCTGTGTGCCAAACATTGAGTGACATGCCATAGTAGGCGCTTCGTAAGTTATTTATTTATTGAGTGTTCCTGAATATGTTACATTGACCCCACATAATCCTTACCTTATTTAAATCAGAGTTGTAGGATAAAAGTTGCAAGACTCCTGGGTATCAAGAAGACATTGATGTCATCAAATTAGGACGGCAAACTACTTCTTAGATTTGATGTGCTTTAAAGTTTATGAACTTTGCAGCTACTTAGAATCCTTAGTATCATTGACCAAATGGACCTTTTTTGGACAAAAATCAAGAAGTCTCACAACATTGAGTGTTGGAGAAGATATCAATTGATATATATCATTTTTATATTTTGGATCAACCAATTTGGAAGCCAGTTAGAAGTGACTTTGTAAAGTTGAGCATTCACATGTCCTATGACTCAGCACTCTCCTAATTGGATACCTCAGGGAAATTTCTTCACCTGGATCTTCAGGAGATGGTGCCAATAATGTTCAGACTCGTAGTAACTCCATTCATGACAATAACAATAATGGAAACAACCCAAATGCTCATTATCAAGAAAAAAATAAATAATTTGTGGTCTGGAAATTTATGAAGCTGTGAAAAATGAATGAATTATAACTATACACAAAGACTTGGAAGAAGCTTCATAATATAATACTGGATTAAAAACAAGCAAGTCCCAGAAGATTTGAAACTTGGCACTCTTTTAAAGTTCATTTTTAAAAACCTAAACAATTGCTAAGAACAAAAATAAGTAAGAAACTTGTAAACTCAGTGTTCACCAGAGAATTTCTTGGATGAGAAAAAGTGGTTGGGAAAAGGAATATACTTAAATGTAAATTATTGTCCATATTCTGGTTCTTAGCTTGGATGGTGGTTTCTAGCATTCAACCACCTGTTTTAACACCATGGTTTCTTATTTCCCCATCCACGGAGGCTTCTTGGAGATAGACCCAAAGGTAATTCTTGAAGGATGAGCTGGATCCTAGGTCATATCTACTCATTTTGGTATTCCTAGTGCCAGCATATAGTGTTCCAAAAAAACACACATCTTCAGAAAGTTTTCTTGAATAAAAGAATCAATGCATAAGTGAATAAAGGGCAGAATATTTAAATGTTATTTTGGTTAATATTGAGTGTAGTCTGAACTCACCTCCATATTCTAAACTGCCCCCTCCACAGAATTATGTAACTAATTTCCTAATTCATTGAAAACAAAATTAACAAACTCCCAGAAGAGTAACCAAGTATGAGGTATTCTTCTTTGCAGAATATTCTATAATACCCACCAATACTGACCTGAGTAGGGAGAAAATGATTCTGAATCCAATATAGTACAGAAAAATCTCTTTAATGCAGGAAAAAGACCTTCAGAAAATGTCCATTATTAAGTAGACGTACAAGTGGCACTTTTGGCTACATAAGAGACTTAGATATGAAACCCATGTGTTTTCTCTAACAAGTTGGCAGATCAGCTTCAGAGTGCAACCCTTTCTTAGGATTAAAAAATGGCTATTTGGTTTTAAAAGTCAGGAAAAGCTGAAACCCTATAGTCACTGTTTTAAAAAATGTAACATTTATTTCATGCTATACTCCTATGTGTTTTCATACAGTAATTTCAAGTATTGTATTACAATTTTTAATAAAGGGAGCAGATAAATGTCAACCAAATTTTAAAATAAAGATATATGTTAAGTACATTTACCAATGCATTTGAAAATACCATATGCTATTTTTGATGATTAACTTCATTTTGGTACCAAACTGAAGAAAAACACATTACACCTGAATTTTGTCATTCAACAAGTAAAACCATGGTTGACACCAATTGATTTCAACCAATTAACAAAACCGAACGGTTTTAGAATTATTCTGATCATTTATAATCAAAATGAAACAGGATTAACACGCGAGAAGAGAGAATAGTCAATATCATCAGTTTAAAATGGAATCTTGGAAGCAGATTATTTTTACAGCATATTAAAAAAGAAGGAGTATTTGGAACTGTACGCCTCTGATTTAAAGTGAGAGCAGGGACTTTTTTTTCCTTTCCCTCCAATGCAGTCACCTTTATACAATGATGTGAAATTGATCAAAGTTGATCACATCCAATCTATGAAAAGAGGGATATCCTCTTCCTGTTACCCACCACTTCTCAAACTAGTTTTCTTATTAATTTACACAATTATCTAACAGAGATTAATAATAGAACAGCAAACAACAGAATTAACCCAAAAAGCAACCGCACGTTTCTCTCCACATCCGTACATGGCTTTCAAATTTGCACAGAGTATGCTAAGGAAGAAACAACTAGTTTCATCTCCGTCACAAAAATAAACACACCACATGAACACCTGAAAAATCAGAAGTGTTTTTGAAGGGAGCAAAGAAAGACATTTCAGAAGTTCTCAGTCTAAAATCTCAGATACAGCACCCGTCCCTATTTGAAGATTATTCCCACCGACACATGTATATAGGAAATAAAAGCTCTCCGAAACACTGCTTACTGTTCATTAAGGATAATTCTTGGTGTTATGTTGAGAAAGGGGGTTTTAAAATTTTAAAGCAGGACAGCTGTGAAGAGATCAGGCAAAATATTATTTTTATGATATGATTTAACAAACCCAGACCTGAGTCAATTAAAATATATTCCCTTATCCTCACACGCACTTGGCACTGCTCCCGTTTTATGAATGGCATACACGCCTGCTTTGGTGGCATTGCCCTGGGCTGCACAAGCCTATACCATAGGCCCTAGGGCTGGAGGGCAGGAGACTGGCATTCGGCACAAGTTCTGACTCAGAAAACCTCGTGACATGCTACATGACCATTCCACACCTCCTTTTCCTCGTTGATCGAAATGAAAAAAACTAAACTGCACTAGTCTACATGGCCTGGTCTCATTTTAGGATTTTCTGACTTTGAAGTTTTCATTAGGCACTAGGCTTTATTCATAATTTAAAACTGCACACTTCTTCTACCCAGTGAGTGGTCAGTAATTTTTCATGTGAATAGCCAAAAACTTTCCACAACCAGGTAACCTTATGGGCCTTCACTCCACAAATAGTGGGTCCTTACCCTTGGTGGATTAAAAATGGCTACAAATTAGGGAGCTCTTTCCATCAAAAAGTGGAGTGTAATTCCTCTCCCCCTAATTCTGGGCTAGATTTGTGATTTTGTTTGGTTCACGAAATTGTGTGAGTATGGCACTGTGTAGCTTTCAAGCAAGTCAAGCAAAGGCCTTATGGTTTCTGTTGTCTCTCTCTTCAGGCTCACATCTCGGCCTTGGGAAAGGCCGGGTGGAGTGGAATGGAGGTGCCTCAGCCACCAGCCCCAGCCAGCTTCAAGACAGATGCATGAGGCCATCCACGATCAACCAGCCTCTGACCAACCCGCTCACTGATCACAATGAGTGTGGGGAACCACCTGGCACCCACAGAGAACCAGCAGAGTTCTACTGACATGGCCAACCTGGAGGATCACGAGCAAATAAATGGATGATTCGAGGTGGTTTGTTAGACAACAATGGAGAGCTGACATGTTACTCTCGGTCAGGAACTCCGGGTGAAGGGGATACCCTGGGTACCAAGACACAGTCCCTGTGCTTAGAGTCTCGTTAGGGAGACAGACTGCATCAGCGATTTCAAAGTAAATGTCATCAATGCTGTAATGCTGGGGTGGGCTTAGGACTTAGAATTTAGAGAAGGCAGGGAGCTGACAAAGGCTTCTCAGAAAAGGTAATATTTGAAGGCAATTCATAAGAAGAAAGATTTTTTCCGACAGTAGGGAGACAGAAGAACCGTCCTCCTCTCAGGGAGGAGAAACTGCATGGGCAAAGGCTGGAGGGGGTGGGCTGGGGTTCCTAGAGTGTTCACGTCAGTTGCTGTGTGACAATGAGGATGTCGGGATGGGCTGGAGGAGTGGCTAAGGTCAAGCTCGCCTGGCCTGAAGAGATCCCCCGGTATTTGACCTTTAAACTGAGGGTGATGAGAACCAAAGGAGGAAACCTTTTCTCCCTCCCTTCCTCCCTCCCTCCCTCCCTTCCTCATGCACAGGAGGAGGTTTTGTGAAGTCGCTAAAGACAGATGCTTCTGGCTCGGCGCCTATAGCTCAACCGGCTAAGGCACCAGCCACGTACACCTAAGGTGGTGGGTTCGAATCCCCAGCCCGGACCCGCCAAACAACAATGACGGCTGCAACCAAAAAATAGCTGG
>NW_003852399.1:9732455-9763641 GCF_000181295.1 Otolemur garnettii
ACAGATGCTTCTCTGGTGCTTAGCTCAGCTAAAGGGAAGTTCTCATAGGTCAGGATCCAAGATTATGGGTAACGCAGGCAAGAAGAAGATGCCATTTCTCCAAAGACATTCCTTCTTTTGTCGATTAATGAATACCTGAGGATAGAAAGCATTTAAGACTCATATTTTAATGATGGTATAAAAAGGTTTTTAAAAGCCAAGTGGTAAGATCTTTCATTTACTAGTCATGTAGCCTTGGGCTTGTGACTAAACTCTTTACTTGGTTTCCTCATCTATAAAATGGGAATGATGATGGTACTGACCTCACAGGTCAATAAGGGCAAACAATGTAAAGTCTCAGCACTGCCTCTGGCACAGAACAAGCCCTCAATATAAAGTCCCTACATGGGGCAATGCTGGGGACAGCAGGGTAGTATTAAATAAGCCTGTGTTTGAATTCAGACTCTATCCCTTGGTGGTTCTTGCAGCTGTATGCACTTGCTCAGACTTATATGACAGCTAAAAAATACAGTGTTAATATCTATCCTGTAAGGTTGTGATGAGGGCTGAAAGAGATCTATACAATAAACGTCATTGCACAGAATTTTACATACAGTATAAATGCACACACAGAAGCCATAATATTTCTCAAATGTAAATCAAGGCTATTAATGTTAGGCATTCTATATTTCTTCAAAATCCTATTCCCTGACTAAAGCTACAGACCAGAAAAGTTGGCTTACCAGAAACACACACACACACACACACACACATATATATATATAAACCCAACCTGTTTAGCATGGTATGGCTAATATCAACATATTATGACAACCTGTCACAAAGAGATGACTGAGGTTGCAACACTCATATTTTATGTTGTGAATCCATGATAATAAAGCAACCTCATCATTCAGATTCATTATTTGAAATGAAGAAGAATTTAGCAGCATTCCCTGACTTCTGAATTTGGCACTTCGAGGAATTTCCTCTATACATCAACCCCCCCAAATGCACTAGACTAAAAAAAGGAAACACACATATATACAAATAAGCTGAAAAGTCACAACACAAGATGGTGATTTCATTGTAAAATCATCCTCCCAAATAAGCAGCAGGCCATGTCCTTATATACCTCACACTAAAAAGCTAGTACAAATTCCAATGAGGGAGGCGATTTAGAGTTCTAGGTTTTATCACATATGGGCTGAGTTCTAGAATATGTCCCTTCAAAAAGGGACACCTTCAAAGTGAAACGCAGCTAGAAGGTTTGATTTAATTATATGTGTATAAACAAAGATCTCTGTTCTCAAATTCAACATATTCAGGGTTAATTCAAGAAAGCTGCTGTAGCTTATTTATAGAATGAAATGACTTAGGCTCCGAAAAGAAAGAAAAATAGGGGCAAAGAATTGAGTAGTACCTCTTTCCCTCCCACCACCCATAGCATCGCAAAGTTTTGTTTTTTTAGTTAATACCATAATTGAAATGTGTGTTAAATGAAAAGTTGATACTAGAAGCAGGGATTAAGAAAAAGTCATTTTTTGGATGACTTTTAAGTACACTCAGATGCTTGAGATTAGAACCAGATCATATTCCTTTGGACACTGCTTTAATTTAAATCTTGGTGAAATCTATAGACTCTCTATTATACAGCTCCATGCTAATTTTGGTAAAAGTATAACAAATGTCTATAGCAACTACTCTACTGACTCTTAAGGAGAGGATTTTAGCATGTTTATCGGTTGCGGCAAGAGAAACATTTCAACAAGTTCCTGCAAAGTAAGATAAAAAACAATGAAGGAGAACCAGAAACAGAAATCTAGTAAGGCAGTTCTATCACAAAGGAAAACTCGGTTTCCCAAAAGTTGTCTACACTGACTTTTTTTAAGGTATGTTACCCGGTTGTTCCACATTCAAACGGTGTAGGAAACTCAATTTAAGATGTGTATGTATGGAAAAAAGCAGGGCAAGTCCAAAACCGGCGATTTGCACGGAAGTGTTGTCATTGCACTGCTTTGCTTCATCCTGGCGAGGTCACCCCGGGGCCACTGCAGGCTGGGAGGGCCCACTGCTCAGCACTCCAGCTCTTCCATGACCTCCATGACGATCGTCCGGGGCCCCGTCAGGATCAGATTGCTCACCGTCCGGTAGTCTACGTGCAGCACGTTCAGCCCATTGACTGAGACGACAAACTGACAGACCTAAAGGAAAGATGGAAAGAAAAAGCATCTGTTGCAGCTCTGGTTCTTTTCACACACCTTTAATAAAACCAGTGTTTAGCCTAACTGATAACTTCATTCTTAAAATACCAACTGCACCCAGTTGACAACTCCAATTCAATAAACCTTTTTCTGGAAGGTAGTATAATGGGAAAAAAATACATATATATATGTATATATATATATATATATTTTTTTTTTTTTTTTTTTGAAACAGTCTCACTCTTTCACCCTGGGAAGACTGCAGTGGTATCATAACTCACAGCAACTCAAAGTCTAGGGCTTGAGCAAACCTCTTGCCTCGCCCTTCCCAGTAGTTGGGATTATAGGCATGTACCTCTATGCCCATCTCATTTTTCTATTTTTAGTAGAGACAGGGTTTTGCTCTTGCTCAGGCTGGTCTCAAACATCTAAACTCAGGCAAACCACCTGCCTCAGCCTCCCAAAGTACTAGGATTACAGGTGTGAGCTGCCTTGGAGGGCCGAAAAAAAGATTTTGCTTTAGTGTTTTGCAAAGTTAGGCTTAAATCCCAGCTTAGTAACTTATTAGCTTAAGCTAGGTATTTAAACTTATGAGCTTTATTTCCCACAATCATGAAATAAGAATGAATAATAACTACCAATAAGTTAGTTGCAAGAATTAAATGAGATAAAGCATATAAAGCTTCTACCGCAGTGCTCTAAATTTATAAGTTACTCAATACATTCTTTTTTTTTTTTTGGACACTATTAAAATTTGCCTTAATACTTCTTTGGGGAAGGGAATACCACATTTTTAGTCAATGAAGAGAAACATTTTCAATAGCCTAAATTCTTATAGGCCATGAATTCTTAAAGTCACAGTGTTGAAGGCTGCTATTTCTCATATGGACTCAATATAGAGGGAGACCCTATGGCCCAGTGTTTCCTACACAGTCCTCTTTTACTATTGTTCCTGCATGATTAATAATATTGCTTCCTTTCAGTCACCAAATTATCCCAGTTGAGGTGATAAATTTCACACTTTTCCCTATTTCTCATCGGATGAGGTCAACAAAGGTTGGTGCGTCTCCTGCGTCAGGAGAGAGAATTACGATACAACGAAAAGCATCACTTGGTTACAAGCTGCCACTCTGGGTATGTCACAGTGAGACTGACTGGGAGCAAAGGGAGGCATTTCTTTTGCGGTTAGTGGGGGCACCAGAGGCTGTCACAAGTTGACAAATGGCATTATCTGCCATGTGCTGGAAGAGGTGAACATTGGACATGAATTTATGCTGAAAAATGGAGAGAGGCACAGGTATCAGTAAAAAGTATACCCAATTAGTAAGAGTCACCAAATAGAATATAAATCTGTACAGTACCTGGAAGATAGCAGGTACTTGTGGTAAGCAAAATTTTTCCCTCAACCTCCAAAGATGTCTATGTCCTAATCCCTGAAACTATGAGTATGTTAGCTTACATGGCAGTGGAGAATTGTGGTTGCAGATGAAATTAGGTTGCAAATTAGCTGGTTTAAACATGGGGAGATCATCCTGCATTACCTGGCTGGACCTAAAGGATTATAATTAGGACTTTATGAGGGCCCTTCTAAAAAAGAGGCAAGAAGGTCAAAGGCAGCAAAGGAGATGTGACAGTGAAAGGAAGAGTTTGGAGAGAGTTGAGAGAGAGGCTGAGACCCAAGGCAGGCAGGCAGCCTCTAGAAACTAAAGAGGCTAAGGGCACAAGAAACATTCTCCCCTCCGAATGTCCAGAAGGAATGCAGACACACTGACACCACAATCTGAGACTTCTGATCTCCAGAACTATAAAATAATAAGTTTGTTATAGTGGCTGTAGGAAACTAATGACAGATTCAATAAATATTCAGTGTTGGATGAATTGAATACATGTGTAAGCAGAAAAGCATAGTTAGCATTGAGCCTGAAGGCTTTCTTGCTCCTTAGAAATTATTACCTTTTTTATTAGCCAGAAAAGAAAAGAAAATAGGATATGGTGGCTCACCCCTGTACTCCCAGTGCTTCGGGAGGCAGAGGTGGGAGAATTGCTTGAGGCCACGAGTTTAAGAGCAGCCTAAGCAAGAGTGAGGGACCCATCTCTATAAATTTATTGAGCCTAGGAGTTTGAGGTTGCCGTGAGCTATGATGATGCGACTGCATTCTAGGTTGGGTGACCGAGTGAGACTGTGTCACCAAAAAAAAAAAAAAAGAAAAGAAAAAGAAAAGAAAGGAGAAAAAGACAACAGGCAGGAAGGGAGTGAAGTTGAGGAGAGGAAAAGAAAAGGAGACACACTGGTTGAGGATTAATTTAGTGACGTCTGCCTCATAACTTGTTTAAGTACAATTAAAGTAATTAATGGGCTGGATATGGTGACTCGTGCCCATAATCCTGCTCTCTGGGAGTCAGAGGCAGAAGGATGGCTTGACACCAGGAGATTGAGACCAGCCTGGGAAGCACTGTGAGACCCCATTTTGATAAAAAATAGAAAAATTAGCTGGGTATGGTGGCATGTCCTTGTAAGTACCAGCTACTTGAGAGGCTGAGACAGGCAGAATTTGAGGTTGCAATGAGATATGAGTGTCGTGCCACTGCACTTGAGTGACAGAGTGAGACCCCGTCTCAAAAGGAAAAAGAGTTATAAATGGACACACAAACTGCCAATTATTAACTAATTAATTTAGTGTTGAAGACTCCACAAAAGAATGTGGAAAATGGAAAAACACTTTGGAAACCATTTTCTTTTATTATTTTCGGAGTGGGTAATAGCAATATAAACTTAAACACCGTGTCAAGTCTAAAAACATCTCTACGTATTACTTAGGTACACCATAATGGAGAATTATTAGAAGGATGGCTCTGTAAATGTAGAAAAAGACATGGAATCTGGAATCTAAAACTATGGATTTAAGTTTAGGCCACTTTGCTGGATGACCTGAACCAAGTCATTTCTCCTTTTGTATGTCTCAGTAATAAAAACACGTCTCATTCATAAAACAGAGTCAGGTAAAATGCCTATCCTCACAGTTTCAAACTAGATAATACATTTAAATCTCTTGGCAAATACCAAGCGCTACACCAATGCTGGGTTTTACTAAGTTCTTTTCCTTTAAAAATACCCACTTTCTTCATGATCAGCCTCAAAATAAAAGGAACAGGTGACAGGATAGTAGCAGAAGGGACATTGCTCAATAAACACTTGCCATCCTCACAAACCTCAGTGTTTTCCACTCCCCAATTTCCATCACTAGGATGTTTTCTCTCCATAAGGAAATCACACAATCACTTTTTCTTATTCCTTATTACCACAGATTTGTCCTCACACATTCAGGGTAAGTCATGTGCAAAATCAGTAGTTCTTAATCATGGTCAAGGTCATGCCCTAATCAAGGTCACACTGGCAACTCATAATCCATCCTGAAATAGGCCACAGTCATATGCAAGACAATTTTGAACTAATGCAACTTAGGCATCAGCCTGTTCTTTGTTTATTCTGCTGCAGTAGAGGAATGAGCCAAAGAATGAGAGGAATTTTGTTCCCTTCCAACCCAGAGATTTAGAATTTAGACCTGGGCCCTTCTCTCCTCCAAAGGGATGAACAGTCTTTTTGTGTTGCCAAATGACGGGGCTAGAATTACCAAGAAGGCATCTGGCCAAGTGTGGTGGCTCATGCCCATAATCCTAGCACTCTGGGAGATCAAGGCAGGTGGATTACTTGAGCTCAGGAGTTCAAGACCAGCCAGAGCAAGAGTGTACTTGTTGTCTGTACAAAAAAAAAAAAAAAAAAAAAAAGTAGAAAATCTAGCCAGGTGTTGTGGAGCTACTTGGGAGACTAGGGCAAGAGGACCACTTGAGCCCCAGGAGTTTTGAGTTTGATGTGAGCTATGATGCCACGGCTCTCTACCCAGGACTACAGAATAAGATTCAGTGAAAGAGAGAAGGCGGAAAGGAGGGAAGGAAGGAAGAGAGGAAGGAAGGAAGGGGGGGGAAGGAGGGCACGCAGGCAGGCAGGCCCCTCTCCAGGTGACCCGCACGGGCTCCCTGAGAAGGACGTACCTTTGCATCACTCGGAGATCACAGGCAGCATTTAGTCTTAGCACAACTGTGGTCGTCTGTCCCACATAGTGTTTGTTTTAATTGACCAACATTTAGAAATTAGGAAATCTTCACATAAAAATCCACACTCTGGCCTTTGTGGGCCGATCTGAAGATCTGATAATGCCAGGTCTGGACGGCCATGTGGCTGTCTGAGCAGAGGCTGCCCTTTCTAAATGGGACATGTGCGTGCTCTTTCCCACGGTCCAGGCCACTTCCTACTTTTCTGACACCTTGCTGACAGGCACTTGAGTTTGTGGTCCCTAATCTGGGGCTGAAGTGCTGAAGACAGGGCAGATTATGTCTTCAAAAGAAAAGGACCCTGATAGTTGACAAATGATGAAAGAAGAAATAGAATTTGACTATCCATACAATGGAATATTCTTCAGCAATAAACTGGAACCCATGACATGCCATGATATGAAGGAGGTCTGAGAACATTATGCTAAGTGAAAGAAGCCAGGCACGATGGACCAGATGCTGTAAGGATCCCATTGATAGGAAATGTCCAGAGTAGGCAGAGAGCTGGGAGCTGAGGTGGTGGGATGGGGTGTGAGAGTGATTGCTAATGAGTATGGGATTTCTTTTGGGGGTGATGAAAATGTTCTAAAGCTGACTGTTGTGATGGTTACATAACTCTGTAAACATATAAATAAACCATTACTTGTACATTTTACATCAATAAAACATTACTTGTACATTTTACATGGGTAAATTGCATGGCATATGAACTGTATTGCTCACTGTAAACTGTAAACTGTATTGTTTTATAATAAAACATTACTTGTACATTTTACATGGGTAAATTGCATGGCATATGAACTGTATCTCTGCAAAGCTTTTTGTAAACAAAACAAAATTGAAGGGAAGAGGGGCCTGATGCCAGCCGTGGGTACAGCCTTGCAGATGGAGGGAAAGGTTGCAGGTTTGGCTCAGAGGTGGGGCTCTGTGCACCTGTTGATTGCAGGGCTCTTAGAGGTTACAGCACCCAGATGGCAAAGGGAAGGCTATGTGCTTGTGAGGATGAGCGTCTGCTGACTGTTACGAGGCCCAGGTGTACCAGGGTGGGAAAGGGGCCGCCAGCAGGGCCTGCTCAACTAGGACTAGAGGTCAGGGTGCTAACACTGCCTCCCCCAGATGGGGGCTGGGGTGGGTTAGGGTATGGGCAAGGGGCACCACGATGATCTGATGTTGGACTTCTCATCAACCTTGGTGATGAGCTGAACTTTATTTTGGAAAAGTATAAAAAGAAGGTCATTTCTGGTTTTTGTTTTGTACACGTGCGCACACACATTTCTCAAATGCTTAAGTTTGTGACTGATTTACTATTTCATAAAATGAGGTGGATTCAAGGCTGTCCTAGGCATAAGGAGGGTGACACTCCCTTGCATCCCCACATGCTCCCCAGAGCAGCAAAGGACAAGAGCTGGACGAGGCCAGTGTACTGTGCTTCCCTCCCAGCCCACCACCCCGGCCCCTGTGCTGCCCCTGAGCACGCTCTGGTGACAGAGACCAGGTGAAGCCCCTCTGTCACGGCTGTAATAGGGGAAGAGACTAAGACCTCTGGTACTAACTACTGTGCAGAGAACTTAGAAAAAAATAAAGCTTTAAACCCCAGAGTCCTTGCCTTCACGAAGCTTACAATTTAGTTTAGGAGGCAGAGTAGCACAGACAGGACCCTTTTCAAAATAGCAGGCAACTTCTCAATAAATTCTGTCATTTATTGAGCACCCATTCTTTTCCAAACACCAGTTCATGTACTTTACATACTTCATCAAAAATCCTCTTAAAAGCCACGCGGTGATACCTTTTGCAGGGTTTGGCCATCCAGTTGTCATTCTGCTACAATCAACTTGAATCCTTCTGAATAGCACCTTTGTGTTGGATAGAGATGCCAACTAATATGGTCCCCCCACCCCACAATTCATAGGGTCACCTGATCCACGCTTGATCACTCAGACACTCTCTCCTGGACCACCGACTCTGGAGCTGAGTAATAGGAGAGAAAGTTCATTTGCCGTGGTTGCCAGATCTGTCCTGGTTTCTAGCTGTTCTTTATCAATTTGGTTCTTTAGATCTTCCTTGATTCTTTTATATACTTGCTACCCTTCCAATCCATTTATTTTTTTCTTACAAGAGCTGGTTCTGTCACTGGAAACCCATGCTCCCCAATGCAATCCTCATGTACAAATAAAGTATCAGAGAGGTTAAATGATTTGCTCAAGGTCACACAACTCTGTGCCACATCTGAAATTTGAACTCTAGATGACTCCACAGCCTTACAGATATGTCAATTCATAAAGCACAATATGTACATGCAAGTTCTGAGGAATGCAGAGAATAGAGGAAGAAAAATGTTTTTTCTTTCTCTCTTTAAGTTTTAAACAGCCCTAGGTCCACACAAATATCTTACGGTATTGACATTTCGGCAGTTCTAACTTCTTAAGAAGGGCTTTGTTCAGTTAAAGTTGGGTTGCTTTTCGTGTTACTAAAAATCCTCAAAGCTTAGCCACATTTCACACTTTTTCCTTGAATAAGGCAAAAAGAAAAAAATGCCTTCCAAACATTTATCACGCTTACATTGAGGGCAGTATTTTTAGAGTTAAGCTGTTAGGAAAGACGTCATCTCTCCCTAAGTGGTATCAAGCAACTGTGGTGGTTCCAGCAGTTCCAATGTCCTGTTACTAAAAATGTACAAAATGATCTAAAAATGCAGGTATTACTATGTTACATATTCAGTTATAATGGACTTTGAATTAGCATCTATGGTACACTATGTTTTGCAAATCAACACACATTATGAGTAACCACAGGAAGTGCACTGCCTGGGGGGAAATTACTTCTCTATAAAAAGCTCAGGAACAGAAACACAGGGTACATGTGACTACCACTGAGTGGGCCACCTGAGGAACCTATTACCTTCCACGTGGGGTAGGGAAGATTTAGATGTCACTCACTGGTGGCAACAAGAGTGCAAGAGAGGTTGTAATACCTTCCTTCCGCTTATAATAATTATCACATCTGTTTACAAAGACGGCATCTCAGAAAAGAGATCAATCATGAGCTCACATAACTGTTCTCTAGCTCATCTCCCACAAGAATGTGCAGGCTGACTTTCAAATGAAGACTCATGGAACACATTCTTTTCAACAGAGAGGGTACAGATCAGATCAAGCACAGGCAAGCAACATCTCTGAGCAAGTGGGCCGTGGAGGAGAGTGCCAGGAACCAAAGTCTGCCTTGTAAGAGTTAACAGGAAGAAGGAGGCAGCACATTTCAGGGTGTGATCCGGTTGGGAAAAATACCTAGGCTGAACTCCAGTCTTCCTCCTGCTAGGATGCCAAACCAACTAAATAATCTTGCCTCTGACTCCTCTTCCAGAGCCAGCAGGAGTGGCAGATATCTGATGATCCTCTGGACAGACTGAGTGCCCGTGGGATTGAGCAATCGTACATGTATTCTTACGGCTATGGTCCCATGTCAATGATTCAATTGTTTCACCCAAAGCGGGAGTGACGCTGGGAAGAAACCCTACCCCCACGGTAGCGTGTCTTCTCGCTGCTGTGGGAATCTGCATTGGCCTAGAAACCAGCATCCCAGAATTTGCTGCGTTCATGTAAAAGCCATTCTGACTTGTCTCTGATTTTTTTTTTTTTTTCTGATTTTGAAGGAGAAAAAAGGGACTGAAGGGAAAAGCTGCTTCAGATTGCCCCTGACAACAGTTAGCAAGACAGAGACAGAAGTCAGAAGGAAAAGAAAAGTAAGCTACAGGCACAAATAGATGTAGGGAATAATCAGGAAGAGCTGAGTGCTGCTTCACAGGGCAGGGAAGCCTGGCCAGTAAATGATACAGAAAGTGGAAACAAGCCCTTTCGGAAATTCTTAATCCAGTAGAACGAACGCTCAGATGCATCCGAGAGATCAACCCGATCCAGCTCTCATTAAAAGTGCGACTCTTTCCTACAGATCCCTGCCAAGCACCCAGCCTCACTTTTCTTGAATACTTCCTATGCCAGGAAAACACCACATAAGGAGCAAGCCTTTTGGGGGCCAGCTGCATCTTCTTGCGAGGCATTCAGTCAACACTGTCTAAGCCCTTTTCACTTCTTCCTTGCTTTCAGTGAAAAACACACCCCCACCCCCAGCATGTTAAAGAGTGGCTCTCAGACTAGAGTGTAAATATAAATCAACTTTGGGAGCTTGTTGGAAGTGTGGATTTTCGTGTCTCACCTATGAGTTACCAAATCAGACTCTGAGGATTTGGTGTTGGTTTTTCCTGAGGGTGTGCCTCAAGAATGCATTTTCACGGAGCATACGAAGTGATTTTGACACAGCACTACACTGAGAAACAGTGCTATAGAATATCTACCAGGACTTTTTCTATTAAAAGTTAGCTTAAATGTTTACTCCATACCTGTTGGTATTATTAATATAATAGTGCATTCTTTGACTACAAACAATAACAGCCTGAAACAAGAGAGAGGGTAACATTTCAGGGTTTGTTTTTGTTTTTTATAATTATTACTTGTCTGAAGTCTAATTTTCAGAGCTGAATTTTGCCATCTTTTAGACTTCAACTAATAATAATAATGCATAAAATGTGTAAGTTTAGAACGATTATGGGAGAGAATATGCTGGTCGTCCCAAATACAATATTCAAAATAACAAAACCCATTGCCACCTTAGACCATGCCTCGCTTTAAAGCCATTTAGGAGCCCACCATCTCTCAGTTGTTGATGTGGCATATTGCTACCAAGATCAGACAGACCGAGAATGAGGCTTAAGGCATTTTGACAGCCAAACAGCACAGAGAAGAAGGCTGAGCGTGAACTAGAGCAATAAAAGTCATGAGCAGATTAAGTAATACTTGAAAACTGTTGAAAGTTAGTTTAGAAAGGAAAGAAAGTTAGATTTTGATTGCTCTTATTTCTTTAAATGTTGCTCCAGACCACACATCTGGTTTCCATAATAGGATATTAAAGTGGTGAACGCAATGGCATACACATTTAGAGAAAGCACAGTCTTCTCATCTATACTTTCTTTTCTCTGGTACCCACATCCAGGGGAGCCTAAGCCATTTGGTGCACATGTTAGTCTGGATGTGGGTGCTGTAACAAACACCATAAACTGAGTAGCTAATAAACAGAAAATATTTATTTCTCCCATTTCTGGTGGCTGCAAAGTACAAGATCAAGGCACTTGCAGAAAAGCTGTCTGGTGAGGACCGGCTTTCTTCCAGACCACGCCTTCTAAGTCCTCGCAGGGCAGAAGGGGTAGGGTAGGTGTCTCTTTCCCGCTACTTTTACAAGAGCAGGAATCCCACTCATGAGGGCTCTGTCCTACACCTGCCCTGTGACCCAATCGCTTCTCAAAGGCCTGCACTTCCCAAAGCTGCCTTGGGGGTAGAATTTGAACATGTGAATTTGAGGGGGCACAAACATTCAGACCACAGCAGTCACTATCCTGAGACCACTTCTTAGGTCACAACTTGCCAGTTAGCCTGGGCAGTGCTGTGTAACAGGTATTAGAGTAACTAACATTGTCCCAACACTCCTCATATGTGTCATTTCATTTAAAATTCCCTGCACATTCTAAGAGGCAGATATTATTATTATTATTATTATTATTTTTTGGCCAAGGCTGGGTTTGAACCCACCACCTTCAGCACATGGGGCCAGTGCCCTACTCCTTGAGCCACAGGCGCTGCCCAAGGCAGGTATTATTTTTATTCACATTTCACAATCAAGGGTATAGATTCAGAGATGTGAAGTAACTAACTGAGGCTCCTGAAGCTGGTAAGTGGTGGAGCCAGGATTCTAACTCCCAACATGGACACCTAAGTCCGAGACTCCCCCCACCCTGGGTATTGGGTAATCAGCTTCCCCATACTTGACAGAGACAACACGTGGATGAATGCCCTGACCTGGTGTTGAAGTACCTTTTACAAACAGCATATTTCTTAAGAACACTGCATTTGATTTTTCCTTCCACATCCCTGAAAATGGTGTAAGGCTGACTTGATAAACATCATTATCACTTGATAAACATCATTTCTCCAGGGGAGAAAAGGATGAGGGAAGGAAAGGGGGCATTTCTTTTTATTATTTTAAGAATAACCCAGCTACTCTTTATACCTGGACCAGATCTGACAGAGGTAGATGCTGTCTTATCTTCAGCAAGAGTTCAAATAACAAATAACCACATTACTATAACCTGCAGGAGAAGGAGGAAGATCCCTCTCACCTGGGAGCTCCTCTCTTCTGCTAGAATAACCCCACAATATAATAACGATGTGAAGATTTATGACTCCCGAGTGCAGAGTTTAAAGACTTCATGAACATCAGGCATATAGCTGCCCATGTAACTGTGCTGCGGCAAGCTCCCGTCCCAGACCGTCCCTCACGGGGATTGATGACATCACCTAATCTCTGCCTTTAACCAGCATTACCCATTCCACTCACATTCCTTTTCTCGTTGTTTTTGCAATCTTTGCTTCATAATAGAAACAGGACAACAGAAGATTACATGATATGCCATCTGTCTTCTGTAGGTGGGTGAGAAATTAGGCATCAAGTGATCAACGCAGCCTGGATGTTACCACGCTCAGGGAGAGGCCCCCTTCCCTGGCCTGAAGACGCTCTTCATTCTCTTCGTCCTCCCGCCCATCCCATAAAGGTAAACACAAGTGTAGGGTGAGGAAACAAACAAACCAACAAAAATGCTAAGCCAGGGGTATGGAGACAAGTTTCAGTCTCTGCACTGCACTCAATAAACCGATAAACTGAGTCATGCTACTTCTCGAAGCATTTATCTGATAACTTGGGCAGGAAAAAAAATTGCATTTATTAGGAAATTTAAAGTAGACTTCAGTTCTCGAATTCTATGTGGAAAAATAACTTCTGCTTATTAGTAATGGAACAACATAGTTCCTTATTTTTATTTTTATTTTTAAGGAGATTGAGGTCTCACTCTATTGCCCAGGCTGGAGTCCCACGATACAATCGTGGCTCACTGTAATGTTAAACTCCTGGGCTCAAATGATCCTTCTGCCTCAGCCTCCTGCATAGCTGGGACTACAGCCATGTACCATTAGGCCTGGCTTATTTGTTTGTTTGTTTGTTTGTTTATTATACATTGTCCAAGCTGGTCTGGAACTCCTGGCCGTAAGCAAACTTGTCATCTCAGCCTCTTGAGTACCTGAGATTATATAAGTGCAAGTCTCAGTCCCCTGCTCATATTTACTTTTAACAACAACTGCAGTTTACTAATTTTCTATGTGCCATGAACTAGGCTAGGTATTTACTTACACTAAATTTGTAAAGGAGGCCAGGTACAGTGGCTCCTGTACTCCCAGCACTCTGGGAGGCCAAGGCAGGAGATCTGCTTGAGGCCAGGAGTTTGAGATGCACCTGGGTAAGAGCAGACCCTTTCTCTACAAAAATAGAAAAATTAGCAGGGTGCAAGACTGTAGTCCTAGCTACTCGGGAAGCTGAGGCAGGAGAATCACTTGAACCCAGGAGTTTAAGGTTGCAGTGAGCTGTGATGGCACCACTGCCTGCAGGCCCAGGTGACAGAGTGAGATGCTGCCTCAAAAAATACATAAATAAACAATAAAAATAAATAAATCTGTAAAGGAAAGATTATTCTTGTATTTGTGAACTTAGAGTCAGAACTGTGCAAATGAAAAAATATTAGAGTCTTTTTCATGTGCTAATGTGTGTTAGGTATATAAACAAAATAAAAAAAATAACTAAAAGACATATAATAAAGCTGTATTCCATTCCAGGCAGATAGAGAAATACAACAGGATTGAAAGTCCAGAAACTAATCTCCACACATGGACACCTGACTTATGATAAAGGCAGCATTGTGGAAAAGAAGGATATTTTCTAAAAATGCCAGGTTCACTCCATCAAGAAGATAGAAAAGTTGAAACCATATATGCACATAGCAAAAGAGCCCTAAAAAATATATGAAGGAAAATTAGTAGAATTTAAGGAATAAATAGTTGAGACTATTTGGACGCACTTTCAATAAAGGATAGGACAACCTGGCAGAAGATACTGCAGAAATATGTAATATATACACAAAGCTAAGACCAGCAATTCCTAGATATGATATGTACTCAATACTATGTGTACAGTATAATTAATTTATATAACATTCAAAAGTAGATAACCAAGCTAGGGTCTTAGAATTCATTGGTAGTAGTTACATTAGCTCACTCTGTCATAATTGAAGTTGTGTACAAATAATTTATACATCTTTCTATATAGCTCAGTAAAAATTGTTTTAATTCCCACCTTTACAATTTATTAGTTGTATGACTTTGGGTAAGTTGAAAACTCTTTGAATTATAATTTACTCGTCTGTAAAATGGAGATCAAGTTCATTAAGAGCATCAAGTCTAAGTAAGTACTAATCCCAGTGTTTAACACCAGCGAATATAAAATTAACATTGATTTTCCTCTCCCATCCTTCTTCCTGCACAATCCCCTTTCTTCTTAAATAGCCTCATGAATGCAGATCGTTAAAAGAGGACAAACTGTTGTATGGATCTATAACCAGAAAAGCCAACTTGGGTTCTGGTTTAGGAAATGGCAATAGATGTTGAGTGATGGTGTTATTCATTCATATCCAAATGAAAAATGAAAATAAAAACCAATACAAGGTGATGAGAGTGAAATTTGCTCCAGTCTAGGAGAAGCCCAGAAGGACAGAGAATCCAGAAGCCACTGTAAGCAACCAGCATAATTTTAAAGTAAACAGAGTAGCTGAGTTCTGTGAAGGAATCTCTGGTCCCGTCCAAAAGGCAGTCACATGAACAAAGCTGCTTCAGAAATTAAACAGTTGCACAGTGTAACCAGACTCAGAGATGGTCCTTGACCAAAATATCAGAGACATTAGGTTTACTCATCACTTAGAAGTAAGCAGGAATTCCTTACATATGTAGAATGTTTTATGTTGATACAAACATTCGCAGCCAGCAAGGTTCCTACTCAGGAGTTTTGGGTGCTGCTGCAGTAAAAAAGTTTATGTGTTTGCGTCCAGGGCATACAGCCCTGACAGCAGAACACTGTTCCTGGAAGAAAAAAAAAAAGTAGAAGAAAAGAGAAATTGCAGCTGTATGTTCAGCTCCATAAATCTCTCTGCCAAGTATGCAACTGGCTGGAGTGACTATGTAGGAAGAGGCAGAGATCCAGTTCTTGGACAAACACAGGGTTTTCTCTCCAGAGAGCTGGTCTTCCTCTAAGCTTTACGCATTTTAGGCATGCTATATGGCTATGTGGTGTCCCCAAAGAACAGACAGCAATTAGTCCTGAAAGAAGGCCAACCATATGTAAGAGGGACTGTCTTTCACAATAAAAAAACAGTAACTGAAGCAGCACTAAAGCATATTGTTTCAAATTCAGAAATCCCAAGGGCCTGCTGGTCTTACCAGCACCAGCCCCCTTCTAGATCGAATCTCCTAAAGGTCTGTTTCTGAGCTAGGCTGTGCTTGATCTGCTCCACTCAGCTGGGTGGGTCAATCACAAGGATGTTGTGGTGGATTTAAAGGAGGTGAGGTTAGGAAGTCCTGGATGAGGCCATTGAACTTGGATTCTCACAGTCAGTAAATAAACTTGCCTTCTTGGGACTCTTTCTAGAGATGTGGATCAGGCTGAATGGAGGATCTGTGACCGACACTGATGGCTCTTGTCAGCTTCACAGACAGCTCATGACAGCTCTAGAGACACCTCTGAGGTCTGCTTTGCACTAAGAATGGACGGCAAACTCTCAATCTGGTGGTTTCTTAAGGTTATAAGCAGTATTCATTTGCTGAAAAGAAGCAATGTATGCACATCGTAACAGCAAGATCCCATGTACTTCCTTTATTCAGAGGAAAGGGACCTGTCACCTGAGAGCACATGTTCACTCCTAGATTCTTATGCCAACATACAAAATGCATTTACCTTGTAGATACAGGAAGCTCCTCAGAATTCCCTATAATTGCAAATGGGGTGGAGGGTGGGTTCCAACAGCAGGAGACATACTCTCAACACATACAGCAACTTCCGATAAGCACACTCAACTCCCACGTGAGTTTATGGCTAAGAGGAAAGACCTGCCATAGGTCACACTCCCCTCTCGCCCATCTCAAATTCTTTTCCCTTAAGGACATCTTACCTAAATATTTCTTTGGGCTTAAAATGTTTATTAGTAGTCACTTAACACCAAGAAGTTGGGACACTTTTGTTCTACAAAATTAATACACCAAAGATTTTTTAAAAGATCAAGTCCTAAATAAGATGCGGCATAGTAAAGTCATTCATCAAGCCACTAATTGCATTATTTACAGTTTTGTTTTATAAATACAATGCATTTTTCATATATATTTCATTCATAAGGGATGGCCTGTGTTGTGTTGGTGACATTTTCTAACCTCTCGGGGGTGTCAAAGTCTCCTTATTCTTTCTCAGAGGTGGCACCATCCTGATCTGGACTAAGAACAAAATGTGTGTGTGTGTGTGTATGTGCCCATGTGCTTTGCAAAGAGACACACAATAGGTCACTCCCTTGATAGTGTTTTAGCAGGGAAACTAAAAGGATTATAAACAGGACTAGGCATGGCTCGACCTCTTTTGGACGTGGTGAGATCTGGACTAAGAAACCGTCAGTATCTTTTGCTGCTGGATGTCCCCAGGGAGGGAGCCAAGCTCCAGAACCCCTTTCTGATTCTGCCAGGACATGGCCATATTCAGGACCAAGCAAGCTGTGGGCCAGGGACTTTTCAGAACTGACTCAGTTCAAGAACTTGTGCTGAAGGGCCAAGAGAGTACTCCGTACTGACCTGACTGAAGATTGGAAGAAAAGCCAATTAATATGCAATTAAAGTCCAGGAGGGCCTATCTGTCACATGGTATCACCTTCTGTGCCTCGCATGCCCGTCAAAGAGAACTGCATGAATTTAGAGGCTGGGGTCTCTCCAAATCTTTATTCCTAGTGAACATCTGATTTCTGGCAGAGTAGATAACATATTTTGCCAATTTTAGCTAAATGGAAAACTAAGGACCAGAGAAGTAAAGTAATTTCAATGCACTTGAATGGCACTATGATCTAACGAAAAGACCAAGGGCTCTGGAGCCAGACAGACCAGGGATGGTTTGGCTCCTGGCTCTGACACTTTAGTTAATTGCACAATTGGACGCTATGACTCACACTCTTTCAGCCTCAACCATAAAATATAGCTGATACCCAGCCCGTCGGCTTGTGACAAAGATTAGAGGAGATAATACACATTAAGCAACAAGCACAATGTGCCACAAAATTGGTTCCTTCCTCCCTCTGTGCCCGTGGACTATATATAGACGTTAAATTGCAGTAAGCAGTCCGTCCTTTAGGCTAGCTCCCGAGTCTGTGAATGTTTACTTCAAATGCTAAACCACTGGATTCTCAGCCAGACCCAAACTCCTTTCCTAAGACTTTAATGCAAGAATGTGATTAATTTATAGGCTCACCCTGGAACAGGAACTTCCCTTCTGAACATTCAAAAAATGCCTCTATCAGAAAGTTTTCCACGCAGCCATATTCAGCTTGGTCCTATTTCTTCTGTCTCCTATGAAACAGTTGCAATAGGCCATGCTGTATACACAACCAGGGTTTGTCCTCGTCAGTTCTTTTTAGAGGCTTAGAGAGACAATACTGAACAGAGGTCTCTTATCTTAAATACTCCACCCATCTTCGGGCCCTGCCCCGAGGAGCCAGAGAGAGCAGGACAGAGAGGCTTCCTTCTGCTCACAGAGTCAGCAGAGCAGCCTCACTGTAACAGTGTAATACAGTTGCGTGTCGTGTCTGGTCGCAGGCGTGAGGTGCACAGCTCAGGGAGAACTCTCTACTCTCCAGGGGACCCTCCCCTCTCCTTTAGTGGATGACTCTCACACATGCTCCAGGCTCCCCTTCCCTTCTGCCCAGTTCTATGGGAGCAAATGGACTGGTTATTAGGATGAATGTGAATACAAAGAAGGCGGAGCTTTGTGGTGTCAGCTTGGGCCAAGCTGGAATTGCATTTCCCAGATTTCCTTTCCCCTATAGTTCTAGGTTCAAGTTGGCCAGGAGGAAATTTTCCATAATATCTGGAAGACGGAAGTGAGGCAGTGACCACCACCGAAGGCTGTTACGGTTAAATACAGTGAGAGGCAGACACACAGGGCTAGAGGGGCAGAGGGTGGTCCAGCTGTTCCGTTTTTCTCCTGGAACAAACGGTTCTACTTTCCACCAGGGGATGAGGCCACAGGTAACCACAGCCTTTGTCAGGAGCTTCTCTCGTGGCCCCACTCCAGAACCATCAGGAATGGGAGCATCACTCATCCAAGAATGAAGGTTTCAGAACCATAAGCAACTGAAGGCTTAGGGAACATGGAATAAATATTAGAGAAAGGAAGTTACAGGCCGGGCGCAGTGGCTTGCACCTGTAATCCTAACACTCTGGAAGGCTGAGGCAGGTGGATCACTTGAGCTCACAAGTTCGAGACCAGCCTGAGCAAGGGCAAGATCCTGTCTCTAAAAACTTAGCTGGGCATTGTGGCAGGCGCCTATAGTCCCAGCTGCTAGGGAAGCTGAGGCAAGAGGATCACTTGAACTCAAGAGTTTGAGGTTGCTGTGAGCTATGATGTCATGGCATTCTACCAGGGACAAAAGTGAGACTGTCTCAAAAAAAAAAAAGAAAAGAAAAAGGAAAAGGAAGTTATTAACACAGATGCAGAGATGCTAATGGATGACAACGTGTTCCTACTCTCCTTGGAAGTGTGAGAGACAGGCAGAAATGCTTGTTCTCACGCTCCTCCTCTCTGGGTTCCCATCTTTGTCCCAATTGCCAGAGCTGCCAGCAAAGAGAAACCTCAGGCTCGAAAAGAACTATGAAAAGGAACTGGTGGCCTAGGCTCCAGACAGAGGAGCAAGGAGCGAACATTAGAATCAAGGCAGTAGGAATTTGAAGGAAGTGTAAAAATGGGAGCTTAGTGCACGGATAGTGCCCGAGATTCTAGCAGGGAGGCTGAGGGGACAGAAGAGCTCCCAGTATCAAGCCTGGTAATGACAGACCTGGGAATTAACAGGAGAAGCAAGTTCAAGGCAAAGATAAGCAGAGACTTGGAGGCTTTAATATGTTGATAAGATGTGCTGGTGCCCAGAGGAGATGGAATGTGGCCAGGAGCTCTGCAGGAGCATGGTGTGAGAGAGTTGGCTTTGGGAATCACTGACACAGAGGTGACAGAGGAAGCCATGGGGGATGGGCATGGGAGCCTTACAGCCAAAGGGGAGACTTCATTATGTACCAACATATTTTAAAAGCAGACTCTTTTTTTTGAGATAGTCTCACTCTGTGCGAGGGCATCATAGCTCACAGCAACCTTAAACTCCCGGGTTTAAGCATCCTCCTGCCTCAGCCTCAAAAGTAGCTGGGACTACAGGTGCCTGCCGCAATGCCTGGCTCATTTGTCTAGTTTTAATAGAGATGGGGGGGATCTCGCTCTTGCTTACTCAGGCTGGCCTTAAACTCCTGAGCTCAAGCTATCCTCCTGCCTCCACCTTCCAGAGTACTAGGATGACAGGTGTGAGCCATGGAACCTGGCCCAGATTTTATTTTTTAAGAATAGTTTCCGGTTCACAGCAACATCGAGGGGAAAGTACAGAGATGTCCCACACGCCTCCTGCCCCACACGTGCACAGCCTCTCCCATTATCAACCTCCCCACGAGGGCTCCATTCATTACAACTGCTGAACCTGCCCTGACACATCATTGTCACTGAGTATACAGTTCAGACTGGGGCTCACTCTTGGTATTGTACAGTCTATAGCTTTGGGCAAATATATTATGACACGTACCTACTGTTAAAGCATCAGACCGAGTAGCCTCACTACCATAAAAATCCAAACAGGTCATTTTTTTTCCTAGTCATTTCTGTTTTTACAACACCAGAAACACCTAAAAAGAATGGACATGTGACTCTCTACAGAGTTGGAGACACTTAAGTATGTGCTCCACAGACAGGCCACAGGCCAGGGTTCCTGCTCACACAGACATGGAGAGCCCACAGTAGTTGACCTCCAGTAGCCCCGCCAAGGCAGGGGACAGCCACACACCTCTGGGCTCACAGTGATACGGTCTGTGCCTGGTCCTGATTACTCTGACTCTAGAAAGAGGAGCTTGATCTCGTTAACCCTGCTGTGGTTATGTGCAGGTGGCTACCCTGCCCAGAATGCCATGCAGTTAAGGCCCCAGTGGTGGCACAGCGGGCCACACATGACCATCACAAAGAGAGCTTTCTCCTCGGAGGTGCAGGTGGCTGGCATTCTAGGTTTTCTCCACCCCAGCAGTGAGCCTCATTTAAAACCCCGCTCCGTGAACTTTTTATCCGTCAGCACAAACTTCTGCCAAAACAAAGTGGATATGGGTCTAGGTATGAAAGTGGGGTGCGGGTGAAGTGAGAGGAGTAAACATTTTCTTTTCTGTGGAGAAAAATCAAAATCCATATTTTAAAACTAAAGACCCAAAGCATATTTGAGTTAGCAAGATGTTGACCTCCATAAACCAGTCTTATAATTCCTCAAGAGGGTTTGAAGGATCCCTTCCTTTTCTTTAAAGCCTCTGCTGTTCAGAGAGAACAGGGCACCGTGGACCCTTCCACGGCAGGGTACAAGCCCACAGCTGTTCACTGGCTCCCTCAGTAGGTCGGGTATGTGTAGCAAGGTCTATATTTCATACCAGCCATCAAGCAGGCCAGATTTGTTAAATGCCACATGGTACAGGTGTGACAATTCAAAGCAAGCAAGATGAGTGAGTGAACAATATTTGGCTCCAACAAACTGTTATTAAGATTTGAGGGCTGCATCTTTGCTTCTTTGGCACTGTGCGAATTTTGACAGTGAGTGGAGCTAATTCATTTCCAAATGTGTGTGTAATTGGCACTTTGTAAGGAAAAAATATACCATCCAAATGCCTTATAATGTATTTCAAAAACAAACTGTGGCACACTGCCTTGCATCTGAATTTGAAGAATGAAAATCAACATATTCTTTTATCCAACAACATGCCTGGCGTATGCAGCATCACATCCATCATTTCAGAGGTCTGGGGCAATACTTATCACTCTTGGCTGCACATGAAAATTACGGGGAGTTTCCAAACAGTGCTGATGTCTGGGTCTCACCCTAGACCAACCGAATCTGTATCTCTGAGTACTTTTTAGGAGTTTCCCAGGTGATTCTGACACACAGTAAAAATTGAGAAATCCTGGTCTGGGCATTCATTCAAGGACCTCTGTGTTCTTGTTTATGCTTGCTTTAAACAAGAAGATTATACTCAAGGCCAGTACCCCAAAATGGAATTCATGGCATGGGAAGAGCTGGAATTTACTCTTAATTTGGCTCTGAGCAACTTACGAGGGTCTTCACTTTTTTACACATACAATGCAGATAGTACTTCCCTCTATTTCACAAAGTTGCAAGAATGCAATGGGAAATGTAACATTCTCTGACGCATGTTTTACAAAAGCAAGGCATTATTATTATTATTAAAAACAAACATATTATCAACTTAAAACAGTCTAGATCATAGTAGGTACTGAAATGACTATGACATTGGGGTGGGATAGAGGGGGAATGGAAATAATATAAATTGAGTGCCCAGTGGGTAGGCACTGAAGTTGGTCTATTGCAAACATCTGATTTCGAAGCATGATCAGAAGTGATCAAATCCTACTTCTCGGCATCTCGTTTGTCCCTGAGTAAGTCATTTTACTCCTGGGGGCCTTACTTACACTTCTCTATAATGAAGAGGTTAGATTTGGGGGATTTTTATCTGGTAATCCAAGGATAAGATTCTGGCACTCCACAAACAACATTAAAATGTGCAAATACACATACATGTGCACATCTTTTTCCTGGAAATAGGGACCATAGCTATTTCCTGAATCCTCAAAGACGTACATGTTTCTCAAATAACATTAAGAAGCAGAGGACTCTTTCCAGCTGTAACTCTCTTATGATTGGCAGTGGAAATAATACTTTGGAAACTTAAAAGACACTTATTTATGGGTGGATTTCAAACACAGTTTTGAAAACTATCTTTACCCCAGTATATTTTCATTTGCAAAGCTGCTCAATGCAAAATTCTAGATAAGAGCCAAGGATAAAAGCTGATCTAATGCCCACCAAGCATTGTCAATGGCTTCCTTCACTTTTTAGAAGTCAAGTTGGTTTGAGGTGATCTCAAAAGACCAGTAAATCCACATTGGCCCAGAATAGTCTCATGAGATTTGGGTCATCTGTAGGACACTGTCAACCTGGAGACCCTTTATAGATTCTGATCTCTCATTCTACAGTGCTGCTGGTGGAAGGGGCGTGTTTATACTTGGGGTCTGGAGGACAAAAGCTTAAGCCCAAGAGTTTGAGGTTGCTGTGAACTGCAAAGCCACGGCACTCTACCAAAGGTGACAAAGTGAGACTTTGTCTCAAAAAAAAATAAAAATTTTTTTTTTAGAGACAAGATCTTGTTTTGTCACCTAGGATGGAGTTTGTGGCATGATCATAGCTCACTGTAACCCTAATTCCTGGGCTTAAGCAATCGCACCTCAGCCTCCCATGAAGCTAGGATTACAGATATGAGTAACCATAACCTGTGGGATTAGGTTTTAATAAATGGACTTGGGGTGTGGGGGGAGACACAAACATTCATATCACAGGACCATCCTATCTGAAAAGGAAGAAACATTTCAGGTGAAGTGTAAACCTCAAGGAGCATCCCAGCAAAATGCCATGGGCCTGAGAAATCTAGGAGCAAAGAACAGCAGGTGCAGAACAGCTTTCTCTAAGGAGAGAAAGCTGTCACTACTTGGAGGAACTAAAGGTGACAACAGAGGCAAGCCAGGTGGAGAGTGGCCAGGAGATAAGACCTGTAAGACGAGTGGTGGGCAGATCCGTGGGAAGAAGGCACTGGGAAACAGGAAGGATGGTGGCCGAAGGGGGCACAATCTCCTGATTTCCTTTGGTTGCTTGGTGGGGAACATACAGTAAGTGTGTAAGAGCATGTGGAGTAAGAAGTAGGTACAGTAAGAGACCAGGTAGAGCCAAGGAGTGCTGGTAAGAGATGGCAGTGGTTTAGATTCAGGGAAATGAAGAAAAATACATGCATTCAAGATACTCTACCTGGAGTTGGAGGGAAAGGAGGAAAAAAGCAAAAGCATGACTTCTAAGTTTCTGGCTCCAGTAACTGAGTGGATTGTGATGATATTTACTGAGCTGGAAGACACTGGGGGCGGAAGAGGAATGTGCAAAACAAGGCCTTCAATCAACCCAACCTCCCTAATTCCTGTTCCAGTGATCGACCTCTGCCAAAGGAGTGTTTTCCCATTTCGTCACTTTGCTTTCTCGCACAGGCTCTCCTTGGAGAACCGTAAGCTGTAACTATCTTACCAACAGTATTTGATTTTGTCTGGCAGAAAAAAATGACTGAATTAAGAGAGTCTGAAGCTAAAGGCAAAACGACAGACTCAACACATGACTGTACAGCCTTCGTCATGGAATTCTAAACATGTGTGAAATGTGCCAGTGTAGGAAAATTTTCTTCTGAAAACTCAAGTCTGTACCCAGGTACATTCCTGCCAAACAAAATTGTTACCTGTTTGTAATGAAATATTTGCCTTGAATTTAATATCTGCGTGGGTTAACATGGTTTGTAATTAAATATTTGCAAGTAATTAACATCTGTCTCATCACTGAGCCTGAAGCTCCCTGAGGGCAGAGGCCTCACTGGCTTTGCTCCCAACTGGATCCTTAGCACCTACCACAGTCTGCCATATGCAGTGGGCACTCAATAGATATTTGTTGAAGGATGTTTACACAGTTTTTCTTCTGATCAGTGATGGAAATTGCTAGTTGTCTTATAGTATCCATTGTCCCTTTCCCCTTTATTCATTGAACCCCCATTTTATTTTTTTCTGGAAACATGGACACTTTGTTTCCTTGGACTATAATAGCAAAGTATCAAAAACTGAATGACTTCACACAACCCAGATTTTTTGTTTGTTTCCCTGAATGATAGAAGTGTGAAATCACCTATTATCTTCACATCTGAGTTTCCTGAACTCAACTGGAAAGGGACGAAATACTTTAAGAACATCTTATCAATATCTATGTTCTGTGAGGCCAGGTGCAGTGGCTCACTCCTGTAATCCTAGCACTCTGGAGGCCAAGGTGGGTGGGTAGCTTGAGCTCAGGCATTTGAGACCAGCCTGAGCATGAGTGAGGACCCATCTTTATTAAAAATAGAAAAACTAGCCTGGTGTTGTGATGGGCACCTGTAGTCTCAGCTCCTTAGGAGGCTGAGGCCTCAAGAGTTTGAGGTTGCTGTGAGCTATGATAACACCATGGCACTCTACCCAGGATGACAGAGTGAGACTCTGCCTCAAAAAAAAAAAAAAAAAGAAAGAAAGAAAGGAAAAGAAAAAGAAAACAGGTATGTTCTGGGGAAAGGAAAAACAAACAAAAATTACAAAAGCATTTTCTCATCTGTGTTGATGGTCATTCCACACTCTGCCATGTTAGGGCCCAAACTATCTTAGCTAAATTAATTAGGAAGCTGGCCTCTCTTGATTCAGGAGGAAAATTCCATAAAATACACAGCTTTGATGCCATGAGAAGGAAAGACCAAATGTGGAATTTTAAATTTTTTTCTCTCAATATGAAAAGTAGGCATTTTTGAAAGGGGAAAGAAGGACATAATAGCCACTAATTCTTTATTCTGACTCAGATGGTTCTGTTTCTATACAAATATGCAAAGACACAGACAAACAGAGGAGAGAGGCCCAGTAGGTCCACATCCATCAATTCATCACAGCAGGAAACAAGAAAACAAGCCGGGAGTCTTGAAATCCCTCTGAGACTTGGCACAGGGGAGCATGAAAACTTGAATACTGTTTCTCACAGGATTTAATTATTCTCACAAGAAAAAATAAACTTTCCAGAAAAGAGCAAGGATAGCTTTTGTTTGTTATTTTTAAGTTATGGCTCAAATTCTTTCAGAGCCTGAAGGCAGAATGGTTTGCTCTGACAAGTGTCTAATTAAACTAACAAAAATGAGTATTTTGGGATTTGTCATGTGGCTGATCCTGCAAGATCTAGTCCTGACCTTGGCTGTTGCCAAGAAGGAAAATTATCTAGTTGATCTTCCAGGCAATCCAGGTGAGCAGGTGGCCACTCTAACAAGGGGTTTGGAGTAGGAATTAAAGGTCAGCCAGCCCTGGGTGAGCCATCTAACAGAGGTGGAAAGTTTTAATGGAATGTGCCATCTATTGGGCTTTGCCTCACAGGTTTGTAGTTTTTGAAATAACACAACAGGAAGCATGTGGCTTTGGGGCAGACAAACCAAATTGGAATCTAGCTTTCACCGTGATAGGCTGGGTGACCTGGGCCTGAAAGGAATTCAACTGGGTCTCAGTTTCCTCATTTGTAAAATAAGGAGAACACCTCACCTCACACCTACCTTCAAAAGTTGTCAGAACAATAAAAGAAATCACTTGTGAAATAGGACTTGATGCAGGTGGTCAAGAAGTGGATTTCCTTAGCCTTCCTATGGAAGTACCAGTCTATTGGATTAGTCAATAAATTTGCTGCTGGCACTTACTAAATGCCAGTAATTGTGCTAAGTATTGGGAATACAGTAAGTAGTTAAGACAGACAAAGGCACTAGTTTAGGGAGCTATAGCAGACAGATAATAAACATAAATACACATTATCAAATTCTAAAAATATACTATTATTGTTTTATTAATTAAGAGAAAATAAGACAGGTATTGTGGACTGAATGTTTGTGTATACCCAAAATATACTGAAATCCTAACATCATGTGATAGTAATAGGAGGTGGGCCTTTGGAAGTTAATTAGGTCAGGAGGGTGGTGCTCTCTTACGGATGGAATTAGTACCTTCATAAGAAAAGAGAGGAATGTTGGGAAGCCTAACACATCCCTAAAGGAAACTTCTCCCCTCCCTTCTCTTCCAGTCTTCCTAAAACAAAGGACCAAAAGACCTAGTTAGCTTTAAGCCTGAAATTAACACCAGAGGACCCTAATCCACTGAAGCCCTCCAGGCAACTTGTGGAATTTGTCCACCCCCTAAAGCCCCTTATAAAGGGGGTCTCTAATTGCATCTCCCCCCCACCCACACACAGACAATATCTTTTCCCTGCCCAGGCAGGGGGGGTCACTGTCTCTTTGCAATAACCTGACCTAAACCTCTCTGCTTCTGCTCCCAGTCTGTTCCCCGGGTGCCACTGCACAACCTTTCAAGGAGAACTTACTCTGGATCTCTCTGCTCTATGTCACATGAAGACACGGGGAGAAGAAGGAACACAGGAAGATGGCTGTCTGCAAACCAGGAAGCGGCCCCTCACGGACAAGGGATTGGCCCACCTTGATCTTGACTTCCCAAATGAATGTTTGCTGTTTAAGCCACTAAGTCTATAACACCCTGGAATGACTAAGATCACAGAGTGATAGGAGAAAAAGTCACTGGAGGAAGACAGGGGATATTTAAGGAAGGCTTCTCTGAAACATTAACGTTTAATCACAGACATCCTCTAGCCCAGGAACAAACCTGGTAACTAGAACAGAGAGAAGGACAGTGAAGCAAGACTTTTCCCTGCTCCTCCCAGATAGAGAAGGTTGCCATCAGAACTTCCCAGATCACGGAGCTTGGGGCCTCAGAACTCAACTGGAGTTTGTTCTCCTTGCAATGGCAAATAGTAGAACACTGTCACTGCCTAGCAGAGTCACTTAATTAGATGTCCTTGAGATGCCCACATAGTGTGTTTGTGATATGTGAAAAATGTGCCCTTGCTAGAGTGGAGAAAGCCTGCTGTGGGCTAGCAGGAAATGTGGTCAAAAAATGGGTTTAGACTTGATGCAATAAAAAACAAAAGGATATCATTAAGGTTGTGACATGAAGCCAATGTTCACGTAATATTCGTTAGACTGAAACCTATAGAATGGCTAGGGGCAAAGAGGTGAGAGAGAGAATTCTTCCTCTTGGAATTATTTTTCCTTCCCGAATATTAGTATTTTGATGCTCACATTAGGTGAGCCCATGCACAGAAAGGGCCTAGTGGTAGGCAGGGTCAGGTATACAGAAGATGCTTGGTAAATGGGTAAATGACAGTTTCTTTTCGTTTCCTCCTTATACATTGGAAATAAATTCTTTTTTTTTTTTTTTTTTGAGACAGAGTCTCACTGTGTCGCCCTGGGTAGAGTGCTGTGGCATCATAGCTCACAGCAACCTCAAACTCTTGGACTTATGCAATTGTCTTACTTCAGCCTCCCAAGTAGCTGGGACAATAGGCAGCCACCACAACGCTCGGCTATTTTTTCAGGTTTCTTTTTGTACTTGTTGTTTGGCAGGTCCAGGCCAGGTTCAAACCCGCCAGTCCTGGTGTGTGTGGCTGGCGCCCTAGCCGCTTAGATACAGGCACTGAACCTGGAAGGAAATTCTTCAAGGCCGAGTGATAAGTCAGCAGAGGGAGTCTGCAGGAAACACCTTCAGATGCAGAGGCGTTGCCTGGGTTGACCAGACTTCCATTTTTCATGCTCCCTTCTGGAGTTGCAGTGCCAAAGAAAGGTCCTCTATGCCAGAGGTTTACAGATTTTATTCTCAAAGTAAAAGGACTTTCAAAATAAGAATAATTCCAAATTCAAAGATGCTGCAAGTGAGAATTTTAATGATGTTATAATTATTGTTCCCTAAGCATGGGTGAGGAGGAGAATGGTAAGAAATTATATAGCAAATTATTAGAAAAGGTATAATGAATTGTTCTCTTCTTTATGTGGATCTTGATTTAGACGAAGCTAAAAATAAAGATATTACAGTTTGAGGTCTCCTTTATAACACTGGTTCCCTTTCTGGTCTCTGGGAACAAATGAAGAATTCTGCATGGAGAGAAGGGAAGGAAGAAAGGAAATAGACTCAAGTTGAAACTAAATTTTCAAACAAGCCTGGGATAGTGCTAAAGGCTTATATTTCAACAAAATTCAGTTCCACTTACAACTGAAGTCAGGCTCTAGATATCTGCCTGTTCCCTGGCACACATCTCAGCAGTCCCATCCAGCACTTTAATTGATGCTCCAGCTCCCACCAGGCTGAATCAGCTCTGGCATGGTCATAGGCAGGAAGAGCTCTCTGGGAAATTAGGGCCAGGCTACTTAGATGCAAAGGTCACAGATTTACCTATTTCAGTCCAGAAAAGAATTGAGGTAGACCTCACCACTCTCCCAGTGACACTTTTATCCTGGAATCCTTCCAGACTTTCTAGAGAAGTAAGTTTTGATGCAGGCGTAAAGCTATCCACTAGTCCTGGACTAAGAGTAATATTTAATTCAGGCAAAGATCTGTCCTTTGGGTCTGGAAAGATCTTGAAGTGTTAACGGGGGGACATGACACCCTGTTGCTTCAGCCCAGTCTGTCCCACCCACATACTGGTGGCTATGTCTTAACATTTTTATCCCTATAAAAAGGAGAAATGAAAGAGAAATGGTAAATATGAGAGTCTTAGTTACAAGAGAATATCTGTGTTGAGTTAGTAAGCAGTGACATCAGGCAGCCATAGCAACTGTATAAAAATCCCACTAGATGGAACAGCTGGAAAGGTCCAGATACAGGTCTTTGCCCCCCTTACAAATAAGGATAAAACCAGAGGCTTGACCTGAGGGGTGAGCCTGACAGTCCACGTAGAAAGGGACACTTAAGGCAGCCCAGGCACTTACACCAGTTGGGTCAGCTCTTAACAGCCAAAATGCAGAGTAGGCACCTGTGTAGAACATCAAACAATTTCTACCACCCAGACCAAATATGTGAATCAGTGCCCAAGTAAGCAGATCTCACCCTAGAGAGACCCCCGCCCCCAGGAACTCCCTGAGAGGACTGCACACCCATGAGGGTAGAGTGACATGACAAGTCAATGGAAACAAGCCTTCAGGATTAAATTATACAATCACCTTTTTATGGGAGTAAAATCATTCTATAATAAACACAAATGATGAAGAAATAATTTAGTTGGCGTTTAGGTAAGAAGATAATGTACAAAGTAATTTGTAATGAATGCACATAGCTAAACTATCCCAGAGGGCACGGTATTCACCATCATTTTAATTAAACCAATAAACAGTATAATTAAAAATATATCTCTATACCAGCAGTTCTCAACCTGTGGGTTGCAACCCCTTTGTAACAATGTACATGGCGGCACTAGGAAGGTTGAGAAGCAGTGCTCTGTACACTCTTGTGCTGCATAACAACATTTGGGTCAGTTACCGGTCACACATAGGATGTTGGTTCCAGGAGATTATAATAAAGCTAAAAAATCTCTTTCACCGAGTCACATAATTGCCATAACACTGTAGTGTAACACATTACTTTTTCTATGTTCAGATAAACAAATACTTACCATTGTGCGGTAAGCGCCTACAGTCCTCAGTACAGTAACATGGTAACACGCGGTAATGGTTTGAAGCCCAGCAGCAGGAGGCTATATCATGTAGCCTAGGTGTGCAGTAGGCTGTGCCATCTGGGTCTGTGTAACTACACTCTACAATGTTCACACAACTACAAGACAGCCTAGCGCACTTCCCAGAAGGTATCCCCGTTGTTAAGCGATGCACCACTTTACGCGCTTTCCAAAGGAAAGTGTGACCAAAAGCATCTCCTGAGAATAGCTTCAGGGCTGTATCTTAACAACATTAATAAACACTCTCTATTTGAGTATTTCTCTTGAATGATAAAATGTTTTGCTAAACAATGTAAACAAGTTTTTTAACCCCCTGCCACATTTATCAGAATTTTTTATATGCTGATGGGCTTTGTGAACTCCCAAGAGTGGGATGAAGTGTGTATGTAGTAGTTTAACACTGCTTAGATCACAGATCCTCAGGACAGGACATTCTGCTGGGTCAGAGAGATGTACCACACAACTATGGGAAGGCTGCTCCAGTGAATTCTGTAGTGCTCTATAACATATGAAAACCATTGTATGCCTCCTGAGAAACCAAAAAATAGGAACCATATGAAGTATTAACTTATGAAACTTAAAAAGTACTGTATATATCAAATAACCCATCAATCAGGATATATACATTAAAGAGTTAACTAGTCAACTGACAAGGCCTAGAATGATTACACATGTTTATCACTAAAAATGAACTAAAATCAAATTAATTCACTGTACACCTGGTTAAGCAAAATAAGGTCTTTAGCTGGGATGTAAATTCATCGCTTTTCTCAGAAGAAATGTGCTTTAAGCCAAAGCCTTGTGCTAGTGAGTGCATGCTCAGGGCTGAAGCACTGTGCCAAAAATAATTTATACCAGGTCCTTTACTATGGAAATAAAATATAAAATCCTTCCCAAGCCAAGAGTTCCATTAGAAAATTAAAAAAATCAGCCTTGGCATGGGTACAAGTGCTCGCCTTTTATGATCCTGGCCAACTTTCCTGCTCTGAGTTGCTTTGGTGCTGTGCCCATTGCAGTCTTGAGAAGGCAGGAGGGGCCTCTAACACAGCCTGCCTTAGCCACCAAGGCTTCTGTAGCTGTCCCAGAGAACAGGACCTGGCACGCCTATGCCTCCCCCATGTGAGCAAGGTCTCCAAATCCAGAGGCAGAGAGAGTCTCTGATCAGGCCAGGGCTGATTTACCCTGCAGGCAGCAAAGGTGCTCTTTGCTCCCATTTTCTGTTGCCTACTTTTTAAATTTCTCCAATATGTAAACCAGTGCCAGAGGGCACATTCTGAAAATCAAAAAGTGGAGATCCAAATCATGCCTCTTGCTGTGCTGGTTTACTGCTCTAGAAAAAGGTTTGATAGGAGACAATGAAAGTACTGAATAAATGCGTTTGGCG
>NW_003852399.1:9764005-9841034 GCF_000181295.1 Otolemur garnettii
GGTTGCAGCTGTCATCGTTTGGCAGGCCCAGGCTGGATTCGAACCCACCAGCTCAGGTGTATGTGGCTGGCGCCTTAGCTGCTTGAGCCACAGGTGCCAAGCCTCAACATCTCTTGATAAATAAATTCTTTATAAATAAAAATAAGGTACATAACACATTCAAGAGGGTGCCAAATAGCATATACACATTTTAAGAAAGGAAAGGATCGGATTAGATCTGTAATACCCAAGTCATGTTTGACTTCTGCAATTGCAAGAAGTGCTCAATGCGACTTGCACTCATCTCCTGCTCTGGGTATATTTTGAGTATTACAATTTTAATACTTTTTTTCCCTTTCTTAAAATGCGTACACTTGAGCAGCTTTAGTGGTATAGTGGTAAGCATAGCTGCCTTCCAAAATACTTTTTTTGGCACCTCCTGTACGTACATATAAGAAGTCCAGAAGAATATAAATCAAACCGTTAGCAGTGCTACACTTTGGTGTGTGGCCATTACACTTCAATAAAGCTGCTCAAGAGCTGGTAACAGTAGTCATCTCTGAGCTAGGAAAGATTAGGGGTAATTTTAATTTTGTTTCTGTTTCTCTGTATTTTCCATATGTTCTTGACTGTACATGCATCACCCTAGTACTAAAAAGATATAAAATTTGTTTTTTTTGTTTCTTTGTTTTTTGCAGGTTTTGGCCAGGGCTGGGTTTGAACCTGCCACCTCCGGCATATGGGGCTGGCGCCCTACTCCTTTGAGCCACAGGCGCTGCCCTAAAATTTGTTTTCAAACATCATACACATTCATTCAATATGGAATTGGTGTTTGTGTAGCTCTCTGTACCTTATCAAAGTCTTTTCACACATTGAATCCATAAAACAGTTGAGGAAAATAGAATGACTGTCCCTTCAGAGAGGAGGAAATAGGCTCTGAGATGTTCCAAATGTTTTTTTTTAATCCAAGAGCTAGCAACCAGCAGGGCCGTGATTAGAATCCAGACCTCTTCTTCCAAATTCCATGACTGTTATTTTCTTTTTCTCAGTATTTGCTGCATCTTAGGTCTATCATGTGCTACTGGCTACATCAACCTCACAGGAATGCACGTGGCGCAGAACTGATGCCGCAGAGTTCTTATATAAGATTCAAATGAAAAGAGACGTGTACTCTTCAAACTCAAGATGGGTTGAGGGGAGAATGTGAAACATCAAGGGAGGTCTGGAGACTAAGAAGGTATTGGCTCTCCTGGTTGCTGCCTCATACGCTCTTGGCTTCATTTCAACCCCACTCAGAAAGGAAAATGGAAATTTGGCAAAATGGGACCAAAACACTTAGGGAGAAAAAGTACAGATGGCACTAAACAATGAATCAGGTTATAAGTCTTTAGACCCAGCTCTATTAGAAGAGGGGACTCAGGAGAAGGTTAAGAAAGAGATGATAGAAACAGAAAAGGCAATGAAAGAAGAGAAGTTAGGATCCAAAGTAAAAAGCATGGTTGACTCAGCCCATAGAACTCAGGACAGGCACAGACAAGCGTGAGAAAAGACTAGTGGGTACCTTCATTCCTGCTGCAGCCGCAGGGCCACTGGGATCCACCGCCTGGATGTGGCACGGCTTACTTCCTCGCACCACAAAGCCCCAGCCAACCGCGTCGCCAACAATCTAGAGGGGAAAACCGCAATTAGCCAGCAGCAAACAGTCCCTGGCGATTTGCCTGTCCTTGCAAGACAGAGAAAACCAGCCCAAGATTAAGTGTGTGCTGTGACATATCTTTCTCCATTTCATCTATGTCAGGGTAAGGGAACACTTTGCTTCTATCACAAACACAGGCATCTCTCTGCGGATAATGTGGTCAGAAACATAATGCTTCTGGGAGGGCAGCACTCGATAAACAACTGGCAGATTGCCCCTTTCTTAGGCTGTTATACAATTTAATATCAGACTCCAAGAGAAGGTTTAGAAGATCTTAAAAGGATGATGAAAATGTCTTTTCCAGCTATAATCTACTCCGGTTTCTTTTTTTTCCCTAATTCCACATGATACTCTCTTGATCTTGCAACCTTCTTGAAGTCGAGGGTAACAATTTAAATTACTAATTCTTCAAACATGAAGAATCCTAGGTTTTTCTTGAAACACAATTTTCTCCACCAAGCAAAAAAAAGTGAAAAATCTGAAAGTTGTTTGGAACTGAAGCACACCTTTTCTATAGAAGTCGTTAGTAGAACTGGCACTTATGTTCCCTGGACAGCTCCCAGACAAATCTTTAACGCATATTCCATCCAAAATCCAGATGAAACACATTCACAACCAATTACTAACAATGTTGGCTTTTAAATTAAAAACCAAAGATAAACACTTTCCAAATATAATCAACTATCTCTTGAATGCTAGAGACTGAGGGAAAATGGGGAATGAGGTAAAATTTTTTTTGGAAATTCTCAAGACTTTTAGGCCATTCTATGACTTCAGAGTTTGGAGGGTTATTAGTCTATTAACCTAATTTTACTTCCAAATGTCCAGTTTTAACTTTTTCCCTGATACAGATGTATTATCAGTGCCTTCTCCTGTTAATTCCTCCACACTCAGAATGTGAAATCGCTCTTTTTTTTTTTTTTTTTCTTTTTGAGACAGAGCCTCAAGCTGTCCCCCTGGGTAGAGTACTGTGACATCACAGCTCACAGCAACCTCCAACTCATGGGCTTAAGCAATTCTCTTGTCTCAGCCTCCCATGTAGCTGGGACTCCAGGTGCCCGCCACATCGCCCGGCTATTTCTTGATTGTAGTTGTCATTGTTGTTTGGCAGGCCTGGGCTGGATTTGAACCTGCTGGCTACAGTGTATGCGGCCAGCGCTTTCACCGCTTGAGCTACAGGCGTGGAGCCGTGAAGTAGCTTTTGACAAAGGTTTGCAGTAGGGATAGATTCTTCCCACCCTGAGTTAATGTCACCAAAGTTAGAAGATGAAAGAAACAGGACAAGTGCTTTAAAGAGGGTATCAGCATGGAGTGAAGAGACAAAGAAGACAAAGGGAGGTGAGTGAGTGATGTCAATAAGAACATTTTCACCGGGCTGGGCAGGGTGATTCACACCTGTAATCCCAGAATGCTGGGAGGCCAAGGCCAGTGGATTGTTCAAGCTCATGAGTTTGAGACTAGTGTGAGGAAGACCAAGACCCTGTCTACTAAAAATGAAAAACTAAGACAGAGAATCAGTTGAGCCCAAGCATTTGAGTTTGCTGTGAGCTGTGATGTACCATGACACTCTACCCAGGGTGACAAAGTGAGACTCTATCTCCAAAGAAAAGAAGACTATTTCATTCTGCTTGAAGAAAACCAATGGAGGCAGAAGGATGCTGAAAGGCTTCCTGAAGGGTGCAGGAGGTCTCAGCTGCTCCAGGTACACAGCGCTCCTAAGTTAGATGCCTGTGTACCTCAAGGAGGGCTGACATCATCAAAGCTCAGAGCCTCTGGTAGAACAACTGACCCTACAGTTTCCTTCTCTACCTTAAGACTCCCCTCATATCTCAAATGAGTTTTAGAATTAACTATAATGAAAAAGGAATTGTTGGCATTTTTTGCTCTGTCATTTGCTTTAAAATCAGTAATTATTTTTTTAAAAGTGCATAATGGAAAAATTCTTTTAAAAGGGCACATCGAAAAGAATTTAAAATGCTGTGTGAGTAATAAACTATGTCAAGTCCTAATGCATTTTAGTGCCTTTAGGTCAAGAAAGCCTACTATTATAATTGTGCTAAAAGCAAAAGGAAAATTAGGAAAACGTTTTCAGTTCAGTCCATAGCGACCCATTAACATGTGTAGGCAAGAAAACCAGACAGCACAGGAGAAAAAAGCCCAACTGTCAGCCTACCGTGAATGTCTTCCTTGCGTAAGGAGCCCCCGGAGTCAAGAGCTCCTCAGAGGTGACAGGTCTCTTCAGCACTGTGGGAGAGACACATGTCAAGGCATAAGCACTTCTGAGTCCTTCTTTCATTCATTCAATAGAGATTTACTGATTTTATGTGACCATTGGTGAACAAAAGTGACAAAGGTCCCTGCCCTACAGTTTATACTCTCACAGACTAGAGCAGAAAATATTACCAAACATAAATAATCTTAAACCTACCTTACAGAGCTCTGAGAAAAAACAAAGAAAGAAGGGGAAGGGAAGCAGGAGAACCAGAGGAGGAGGGGAAGGGGATAATGGACATTTTTCCATAAAGAAAAAGCCCATGTTTTCTAATTCTTACATTTCTTAAATCTCAACGTGCATTTATACACATGAAAGCTACAACTCTAGTATCACTTGAATCTATCAGTTTGAGGTTGCTGTGAGCTAGGCTGACACTACAGCACTTCAGCCTGGGCAACTGAGTGAGACTACATTTCAAAAAAAAAAAAAAGCTAACTTTACCCAACCTTCTACCCAATACATTGTTAACCCTCCCCCCCCCCATGTACTACAGCTAGGACTGCATATATGCACTGTTTTCTACCCTGAGTAATACTAGTGATACTGGTGAACTTTTCTGAATATTCAACATGTGCTAGGCACTGAGCTAGGTGCTGAAAACATATTACCTCACTGTTATCCCCATTTTATAAGTAAGAAAACAGAACTTCAGGAAAATTAAATTGCATGTGTTCCAGGTCCTAAAGCTAATGGGTGGCAGAAGTGGGATCACTCAGGCAGCAGTGCCCATGCTCTCAGCCACTGTGCTCTGCTGTCCCTCTTGTGCCACACTGTTTTGTAAGCAAACGAAACGGTTCTCAGAAGCTCTGGAAGAGAGTGGTGTGGTGTCTTCCTAAGATACCTGTTCTCATCAGCTCACTGCTGTTGCCTAACAAGAAGGCAAAGACAGCAGCTACTTCCTGATCTGTCGGTTGCCTGAAAACTCACCAACAGTGAACTTCCCCATCTACTCTGTAGTCACTAGGAACCAGAGAAGGGACTGCCCCAGCCACCCAGAGCAGCAAGTGGGTTGGGGGAACAGGGGCCATTTTAACCAAGCAATGAAGATATCACACACTTGAAGTACCACAAAGAAACAGAGGGGGCCAGAGCAAAGCCTCAACCTGAAAAAGTACCAGCCTCCAATTCCCTTTCCCAGCAGCAGTCGGATGTCAGATGTCAGTCCTGGAGCAAGTGTGCAAAGGAGAAAGGAAAGGCAGTGAGGGGCAAGGCCAGTAGGACCCACCAGTCCTGTGTGACCAGCCTGCCACCACAGGCCCTGCCTTCGAGTCATAAGCTCCTCTCTCAGTTAAAGGCAATGAGGGGCTTCTTGAGGTGTCTAGTAACCAATATTATTATTTTGTTTTCAGAAAGCTCATAAAAGTGAAAATGAATTTATGTTCCTCAAACAAGAGGAACTGGGTCAAATATCAAGATGGGACTAGAATATCTCAGTAGATGGACTAGGGATCAGTGGTTAACATTTGAAGACTGAGATCTTTTTTATTCCCTATCAGATAACTCCTTCTCTATCACCCATAAATCCTTAGGGAGTTTATGAATTTGGATAAAAGAATCACACTGAACTACGTGTCAACAGTGCTTTTTATTTCAATCTACATTTTCTCTTGATTACGTTCCTTTTGGCCCAAAGAATGAGGAGAAAGAGGAAACAATACTAACCCACCTCAGGGAATGTGGATGTGTTGTTAATCTGTGTATTAACACTTTGTTCATATTCTATAACAGACAATCAAAAAAAAAAGAATAGAAAGGTTAGAGCATAACTGACCCTTTATTGAATCTGAGATCATCTGCTTTTAGCTATGAGAATGCCTGTTAGATTTCTGTCTGGGCTCCAAATACTCCAATCCTAAGAATTCAGTTTCTCTTTTACCTAGTGAGCACACTCCATTCATAGAACCACCCAGTAGTACATGGGTGCTCAAAGATTTTTTTCAGCCAAGGGTCTGAGTAGAAACAAGTTTCTTCATTCACTTGAAGGCTACAATTTTCTTCCTGCTGCTAAGTTTCCAAAAAGCAGTACAAAGAAAAAGTTAGACCAGGAAAAATAGCTACCTTCCTAGATAAAAGCATTAGATGACAGAGTTTTCCCTTACGGCCCTTTGAACAGCATCTATTAGTCCTAATTCTCAGTAACAACACGTTTCATTTTTCTCCGTCAAAGAGAGGGTGTGTGTCTTCACTGAGCTAGAAGTCACAACCTCTTTCTTATCTTTGTATCCCCAACTTCTAATGATATGGGAACAACATGAACAAAGAAAACAAAGTCTCTTCCCTGAAGGTGATAAACTGAATTGGGGGGGGGGGAGTAGTTCAATAAGCAAATGGAGTTGTGATCTCAAGAGACAACTGTGATGACAACCTCACACCCTCATCCCGGGAAGGAGAGCAGGAAGCTGCTAGGGTGGCAAGGGGCAGACAGGGAGGAGGCAATAGTATCAAAAGATTACAGGCTTGGGGGGAGGTTTGAGGAACTGATTAGGGCCAAGGAAGGATTGTTTCCATTGGGGGGCCTAAGGCAGCCACACGCAGACCCTTTCCCCTCTTCTTCCTCTTCCTCTCCTCCTAAGACAAAGACACAAAGGATCCGGCTAGCCCACCCATTGAAGTTTGCCAAAAGACCCTAACTTGCCAGGCAAGATGTGGAATTTGCAGATTCCCTCCAGACCCATATAAAAGGGACCTTTACTTGCCCCCACCCTGGCACTCCACACAGATGCCACCTTTATGCTGCCCCCCTTTCAAATAAACCTGGCTGGAACATCTCCTCTGTGGCCTCCTCTGTGGGCTCCATCGTTTACACCTTTCAGTTTCCAAGTACAAATTCATCAGCAATCTTTGTGCCTGTTTCTTTTCCCTAGACTATAAATAAAGTTCATGGAAGTTGATGGTAGATTTTGATACTACAAGGCATCAAGAGTCAAGCCCAGGGGTAGCTGGGTTTGCACTCCTCATTAGGGGTGCTGGCCCAGACAGATGGATCTTTGCATCTGCTGCAGCCCGGGAGACACTGCCTTCCTGCTGCATTGACCACTGCCCTACACCCCCTTGAGGGCTGAGAGACACCTCCAGGCTGTGGAGTGCTGATGGCAGACAGCATTCAGCTATCTTTGGGGACCATCCCCCGGAAGAGAGCTCTTTGCTCTTTGCCCAACCGCATGTCCTTCTCCCAGGGGCAGCCAATGTCTAATAATCAATCAACAGGTGGTATAAAGGCTCAGCCCCCTCAGCAGGCAACTTTGGAAGGTCATTCCAGCTCCAGAGCTCTCTAGAACTAACTGGGGTCAACTGGGGCCTTCACGGCAATACAGCCCAGTTTCCCTCTCTACCCAGTCTTACCTGCTCTCCTTTCATTCGGCTCCTGTGGTGCCCACTGCATGATCTATCAATAATAAGACTCCCATGCTCTACTTTCCCTCTGGTTCAGGCTCTGCCCCCAAGCCCTGGAGCTGTCCAAGTCCCCAGAGACATAGGCCGTGGGAGGGCCACCTTCCAGGCACTCACCAGATTTGGGGTTGCAGAGCACAGGGGGGCTGCTGCTGAGTGGGGGACTGCTACTGAAGTAGCCGCTGCTGCCACAGCTGCTCATGCTGCTCCTCCTCACTGCAGACACGATCTTGATCTCCTTGCTGGGGCTGACTGTGCAGGCCAAAAACACACAGTCACCGAGAGGGCGGGAGGCATATGGGCTTTCTGGGACAAGGTACAGGGAGGCCAGGAAGGAGCACACTGGCCTTGGAGTCAGAAAAGCAAGACTGTGAGTGGCAGCTGTTCCCTATACTCATAGCACAGCCTGGGGCCATTCCCTTCAGTCATCTGAGCCTCGATTTCCCACACTGCAAAGTGAGAATAATGCCGTCTCACAGGAGAATTAGATCATGTACGTGAATGGACAATATTATCTCAAGAACTACCAAATCCATGTGGAGCAGTTCCTGCTAGGATGTAAATTGAGTTCCGGCTATACATAGGATGAATTAACAGTGATAATAAAGGCCTTCCGATTTAATATTACACCGTGCGTCACCCAGAGCCAGGGAAGAAGGAGCTTAAAATACAGAGCACATATCCAGGCTTTGAAAGTGTATATGAGGCAGGGTCTTTGGTTTTCTGATTTGGTCCTGTCTGTTGTGACGCGGGCTGGCTCTCAACAGTGGAAGGAATAGGAGCAAATGCAATGGTAGAGAGCACTCTGGGAAGAGCAAAACAAATGCCAGTGCTGGAGATGACATAGTTACTATATCATCCCCCCTCACTTTCGGGTCTCCTGGGTCCACTCAATAATCAGGCGAACCACTGCACCAGAGTGAAAATGAACAGTTACTCTGCAAGTGGGGAAGACCGCAACCTTGAGACACACAACTGTGTGTCCCCTTAGACTGGCCGGGTTGGCCCAGAGCACAGGCTGAGGCTCCTGACCCTCAGCCAGTCTTTATTTTCCCACAGCAGCTCTTGCTTCCTTCTCTCCTCCTGCCAGCTGCATCTGAGGGATGTGAGATGTGTGGGGCTGGGGAGCAGGTGGTATAAATAGGAGTGCCGGAGTAATAATACAAAACCGGTGTGAGATCTGGCACTGTACAGCACCTTCTAACCATGGGCAGGTCCCTGGGCTGCTCTCTGCCTTAGTTCCTTCTGAGGGTAAGAAAAGTCCTTTCTTTTGGAGTCACAGAACTAAATGAGAAAATTCATGCAACTAAGCTTGGCTCAGTGTCTGCGGGCACAGAAGTGTCTCAGTACATATAGTTGTAAGCACTCTCAGGGACTGTTCCTATCCATAACTGACACGTAACCCTTTCACTTGGTGTTGGGATAAGCCTAGTACTTGCAAAGCTTAAGCCAACAGCTTCCTTGAGTTAATGCCAGGTTTTCAGAAGAGTTGAAGATACCCCTTTATGTACCTTGCCCCCTTAAGCAGAATGACACTGACTTCAAGTTCACCGTTTCTGGATGAGAGGGGTTATCTCTGTGGACATCAAATACCATCAGTTCCCATCCCGCTAATTGGACAGGTGGGATCTGCTGATGCCCTAGGCTGCTGCTTCCTGGTCTGCTTTTCAGAGCTCTTCTTTGTTCTCGGTCACCCCTTGATAGTGGGTAGAAAATTAGCTGCCCTGTCATTGTCATCCGGGTATATGTCACAGAGGTCTTTTTAGTCATACTTAAATATTATACATAACTTTTCAATGTGGCAACTTAGAAAACTGAATCAGTATTAGGTAAGAATTGTTTGTGAATGAAAAGCAAATAAGGTCTGAGTGAGAGCATGACAGATCTTCCATAGTTCAAGTACATAATTTTATAAAATAGAGTCGCTGCATCTAAGTTGGCTGCCCAGGAAAAACTTTGCTGTGTTTTGCTTTTCTGATCATGCCTACTTCTTGGTTACGAATAAATACAAAAGGGCTAGAGAACAGAATTTTGTAAAGGTGAGTTATTACTCCGCTATTTCCGGAAAGTCAACACCGCCTGGTGTACCTGACATAAAGCTGGTAGATTTGCGGTGGTCGTGGCTCTGCTTCCTCAGGCAGAAGGGACTGTCGTGAGCTTCCTGGGAGGAAGGGGACTTCTCATTGAGCAGCTCCATCAGTCTTCGCCTCCGACGGAAGTTCATTCTGAACTGGTAGAGGAGGTTGCTGTCCACAAACGGGTGCTTGTTGGACACTGGGAAGAAAAGACAGCAGATGAGGACTGTGTGGCATCCCAGCCCCAGAGTCCGCAGCCAGAAGACTCCCGCTAAGAGGGGCAAAAGTCTCAAGAAAACAGTTTGTTCTATAGATGCCACATGAGGCTGTGGCCTGTCCACACATGGTCCCAAACTCTTTCCACATGTCATGTGGTTTAAAACTCTGCTAACCGAAAAAGAAAACAAAATAAAACTTTGCCAACCAATTCTTCTATGGAACTTTCGTGGCCTTGCACCAGCCTGAGCTCTGTTCTTCCTCCACCAGAGCACTGACCAAGCTGCACCCTTGTCCTTCACCTCCTCTTCTCTTTCCCCCTTAACTCTAGGCTCTTCGGGGCAGTGATAGTGGCTTCATTTAGCTGTGTGTCCCCAGTTCCCAGCACAGTGCTTATCCCATAGCAATACCTTAATTCATTTTTTAAAACATTCTATTTTGAAATAATTATAGACTCATGGAAAGTTGCAAAAATAATACAGATAGCACATGTTATACAATCCATTTACATGAAATGTCCAGAACAGGGAAATTTTTAGAGACGGAAGTACAATGGTGGATGCCAGGGGTTGATGTGGTCTTGGGAATTGGGAGGAACGTTAGCTAAAATATGAGATTTCTTTTTAAGGGGATGAAATCTTCTAAAATGGCTTGTTGTGATGATTGCACAACTCTGAATATGCTAAGGCCTACTAAATTGTATGCTTTAAGTGGGTGAATTGTGTGGTATATAAACTGTATCTCAATAAAGCTATTTAAAAAATCAACAACAATGACAGAATACAGAGAGTTCACACGTACCCTGCACTTAGGTTACCCCAATGGTCACAGCCTACATAAATCACTAGTACAACATGAAACGAGGACATTGACATTGGCAAAATCTACATCTTTGTGCAGATTTCACCAGTTCTTATATGCATGCGCATGTGTGTGCAAAAGAACATGTGTGTGTTTGTATATAGCTCTATACAATTTTATCACATGTATAGATTTGTGTTAGCAGAATGATAATCAAGATATAGAACTGTTTAATCATGATAAAGAAGTTTCTTCCCTTGTGTTACCTTTTTATATTCTCCCTTGCCAAGTCTGTAACATCTGCCAACCAATTTATGCCATCATTTGGAGAATATTTTTGTTTGTCTGTTTTTGAGACAGTCTTACTCTGTTGCTAGAGTGCCCTGATATCAGCCCTGCTCACAACAACCTCAAATTCCTGGGTTCAACTCCTGCCTCACCCCCCAAGTACCTGAGACTATAGGCATCTGCCATGACACCCAGCTAATTTTTCCATTTTAGTAGAGATGGGGTCTTGTTCTTGCTCAGGCTGGTCTTGAACTCCTGAGCTCAAGTAATATTCCAGCCATGGCTTCTCAGAGTGCTAGTGTTACAAACATGAGATATAGCACATGGCCATCATTTGGAGAATATTATATATAAGTGGGATCATACAGCATGTAGCCTTTTAAGTTTGATTTTTTTTGTTTTTTTGAGATAGAGTCTCACTATGTTGCCCTCAGTAGAGTGCTGTGGCATCACAGCTTATAGCTACCTCAAACTCTTGGGCTTAAGCGATGCTCTTGCCTCAACCTCCTGAGTAGCTGGGACTACAGGCACTCACCACAGTGCCCGGCTATTTTTTGGTTGCAGTTATCATTGCTGTGTAGCAGGACCAGGCCAGGCTCGAACCCACCAGTTTCAGGGTATGTGGTTGGCACCCTACTCACTGAGCTATGGGCACTGAGCTTAAGTTTGATTTTTTTAATGAATGAATAAATGGCTATTTAGTGATAAAGGCTGTTTAGTCCCTAAGGAAAACTTTACCTTTTAAAGGGATATAATCACATCATTGCGTCAATTCAAAATCAGCTAGCAAAATCTAACTTGCATACAGCATGTTCTATAAAACCAGCATGATTTTAAGTGTTTTTTATGCATTAATTCTTAAGTTATAATAAAAGCGTGGAGGGTAGGTACTATTTTCTTTCCTATTTTAATGAGGAAACTGAAGCCCAAGCATATTAGGAAGTCACTCAGTGAAGACACAGTAAATGGCAAAGTTAAAAGTAATATGATATTGGCTAGGAGTGGTGGAACATGTCTGTAATCCCAGCACCATGAAAGGTCAAGGTGGGAGCATTACTTGAGGTCAAAAGTTCAAGACTAGACTGGGCAATGTAGTGAGACTCCATCTCTACAAAAATTAGGGAAAAAAAATACTATAGTATCTGACTTCAGAGTCCAAATTCCGAATTATTATTCTTTTCTGTCTCTATCAGAAATAATTCCTGTGCTTGTTTACTTTCTCATAAAGAATTGAAACAATATCCCCCAAAACTGCACATGTATGAGTTAGACTGAATTTACTAATTCTACATTATTATTTAGTGAGATTTACAGTTTTAATTTTATTTTCTTAAATTGACAAATAATAATTGTACATATTCATGAGATACATACTAATGTTTTGATACGTGTAATGTAGCATGATCAGATCATGGTAATCAACATATCTATCACCTCAAATATTTACCATCTTTTTGTGCTGGGAACATTCAAAATCTTCCTTCTACTGATTTGAAAGTATACAATATACGTATTATTATTTACTATAGTCATCCTACAGTGGTATGGATCATTAGAACATATTCCTCCTATTACGTTAAGCTATAATTTTGCATCTCTTAACAAATATCTCCCTATCTCTTCCTTCTACCACCTTCCTATTCTCTAGTATCCTTTGTTCTACTTTTTACTTCTACGAGATCCATGTTTTTTAGTTTACACATATGAACAGGAACATGCAATGTTAAACTTTCTGTTCCTGGATTATTTCATTTAACATAACATCCTCTAGCGGTTCCATCTACATTGCCATGAAGGACAGGATTTCATTCTTTTTTATGGCTGATTAGTATTCCATGGTGTATACATACTGTATTTTCTTTATCCATTCAGCTCTTGTCAGACACCTGGGCTGATTCCATATCTTGGTTATTGTGCACAGTGCCACAGTAAATATGGCAGTGCAGGTGTCTCCTCAATATAATAATATCCATTTCTTTGAATAAATTTCCAGGAGTGAGACTGCTGCATCAGATGGTAAGTTCTGTTTGGAGTTTTTTGAAGGACCTCTATACTATTCTCCAAACTGGGTGTATTAGTTTGCACTCCCATCAACAGTGTACAAGAGTTTCCTTTTCTCCACATGCTTCCCAGCATTTGCTTTTTTGTTTGTTTGTTTGTTTGCTAATAATCATCCTCACTAGGGTGTGATGATCTCTCATTGTGGTTTTGTCTTGCATTTCCCTGATGATTAGTGATGTTGGGCAATTTTTTATATACTAGTTGTCCATTTGTATTTCTTCTTTTGAGAAATGTCTGTTCAGATCATTTATCAAATTTTTAATGATTTTTTTTTGTTCTTTTGCTATTGGGATGCTTCAGTTCCATGTATATTCTAAATATTAATCCCCTGTTGGATAATTAACAGGATGAATCTCTGTAAGCTGATCACCCAAAGGACTGTAACAAACTGGTCAACATGTGGAGGTGGGTAACATAAGAAATAAGGCCTACTTGTATGATACATACATGTGGTACATGTCTCATCTATAAAAATTAGGTCAACTTAAGGAAGTAATCAACTATGGAGGTTCTACTGTATTTCCTCCCAATTCTTTTTTTTTTTTTTTGAGACAGAGTCTCACTTTGTTGCCCTCAGTAGACTGCTATTGGCATAGAGCTCACAGCAATCTCAAACTCTTGGGCTCAAGCAATTCTCTTGCCTCAGCCTCCCAAAGTAGCTGGGATTATAGGCACCCGCCACAATGCCTGGCTATTTTTAGAGATGGTGTCTCACTCTTGCTCAAGCTGGTCTTGAATTTGGGAGCTCAGGCAATCCACCCGCCTTGGCCTCCCAGAGTGCTAGGATTACAGATGTGAGACAGGGCACCCAGCCCTTTTCTTCCAATTCTGGAAGCTGACTTTTTACTCTGTTGATTGTTTCCTGTGCTGTGCAGAAGACTTCCCATTTGATATAATCCCATTTGTTTGTCTTTGCTTTTGTTACCCATGTTTTTGAGGTCTTATTCATAAAATCATTCCATAAACCAATGTCCTGAAGCATTTCCCCCAGATTTTCTTCTAGTAGATTTATTGTTTTAGATCTTCTATTTTGGTCTTTGATACATTTTGAGTTGATTTTTGAATAGTGTGAGAGGTGGAGATCTAGTCTCATTCGTTTGCATCTGGATATCCAGTATTACTGGCACCATTTATTGAAGAGACTATCCTTTGGCCAACAAGTGTTCTTGGCACCTCTGTCAAAATAAGACAGGGATAAATATGTGAATTAATTTTGGGTTCTCTATTCCATTTCATTGGTCAATGTGTTTATTTTTATGCTACTGTCATGCTATTTTTGTTACTACAGCTTTGAAATATATTTTCAGGTCTGATATTGTGATACCTCTGGCTTTGTTCTTTCTGGTAGGATTGCTATGGTAATCTAGGGTCTTCTGTGATTCTACACAAATTTTAGGATATTTTTTCTATTTCAATGATAGGGATTGCATTAAATCTGTACATTATTTTGGGCAATTAACAATATTAATTCTTCTGATCTGTAAACATGGAGTATCTTTCCATTTGTTTGTAGCATCTTCTTTAATTTCTTTCATTAGTGTTTTATAGTTTTCCTTGTAGAGGTCTTTCATCTCCTTGATATTTACTCCTATTTTTTTCCTTATAGCTATTACTATAATGGAATTGCCTTATTTCTTTTTCAACTTGTTCACTGTTCATATATAGAAATGCTACCGATTTCTGTGTATTAATTCTGTATCCTGCAACTTTATTGAATTTTTTTATCACTTCTAAAATTTTTTTGGTAGAGTCATTAGGTTTTTCTTTACATAAGATCATACCATCTGCATGGAGGGACAATTGACTTCCTCCTTTCCAGTTTGGACATCCTTTATTTCTTTCCTTTGCCTAATTGCTCTGGGTGGAAATTTTAGTACTAATTGAATAAGAATGGTGAGAATGGGCACCCTTGTCTTATTCTCGTTCTTATAGAAAAAGCTTTTAATTTTCCCCATTGGCGAAGATATTAGTTGTGGCTCTGTCATCTATAGCCTTTGCCATGTTGAGGTACTTGCCTTCTATACATAATTTATTAAGTTTTTATCATGAAGGGATATTGAATTAATCAAAAGCTTTTTCTGCAACTATTGAGATGATCATAGTTTTTCCCTTTCATTCTATTAATGTGATGTATGCTGTTTATTGATTTGCATATGTTGAACCATCCTTAAATTACTGGAATAAATCTCACTTGATCATAATGTTACCTTTTTATGTGTTGTTGGGTCAGTTTGTTAGTATTTTGTTGAGGATTTTTGCATCTATATTCATTAAGATTATTGATTTGTAGTTTTCTTTTTTTTGTTATGTCCTCATCTGGTTTGTATTTCAGGGATATGTTGTTTCTATAGAACTGGAAAGAATTCAACAGTAAAGCCATGTAGTCCTGAACGTTTTTCTGTTGGGAGACTTTTTATAATTGAGTCAATTTTGTTACTTTTTATTGTTCTGTTCATGTTTTCTGAAGTATCTGGGAATTTATCCATTTCTTCTAGTTTTTTTTTTAATTTATTAACATATAGTTGTTCACAGTTGTCTCTAAAGATCCTTTGTACTATTGTTGTATCTACTGTGATATCTACGTTTTCATTCTTGAGTTTATTTATTGGGGTCATGTCTCTTTTTCTCATAGTCTAGCTAATAACTTGTTCATTTAATCTTTCAGACACCAACTTTTTGTTTCATTGATCTTTTGTATTCTTTTATGGTCAGCTTTTATTTCTGCTCTGATTCTTATTATTTTCTTCTACTAATTAGTGGTTGACTTGTTCTTGCTTTTCTAGTTCCTGAGATGCAACATTAGGTTGTTCTTTGAAATCATTCTAGTTTCTTGATGTATTTATAGTTATAAACTTGTCTCTGAATTCTGATTTTACTGTATCCCATAGATTTTTGTATGTTGTTTCTATTTACATTTGTTTCAAGGCATTTTTAAAATTTTATTCTTAATTTCTTCTTTCATCCATTAGTCATTCAGGGGTATATTGTTTAATTTCCATGTATCCGTACAAGTCAATAAGTCCTCTTGTTATTGATGTCTACCTTTATTCCATTGTGCTCAGATATGACACTTGGTAAAATTTTGATTTTTAAAAATTATTTGAGATTTTGTGTTTTAACATATGTCAATTCTGGAGACACTCCCATAAAGTTATGGAAAAAAAAATGTATTCTATAACTGTTAAGTGAAATATTTGTAAGTGTCTGTTACATACATTTGTTCTATGGTTCTACAATACAATTTAAATCTAGTTTCATTGTTGATTTTCTGTCTAGATAATCTAGTCAATACCAAGAATGGAGTGCTAAAGTCCCCAACTATTGTTATATCGTGGTCTCCCATTTATATCTAAGAATAGGTGCTCTACATGTCTGGATGCTCTGGTGTTGGCTACAAATGTATTTATAATTGTTATATTCTCTTGTTGAATTGATCTCCTTATTTTTATATATGCAATTTTTTTAGAGGGGGTGGTCTCTTCTTATAGTTTTTAAAATGAAGTCTGTTTTGTCTGATATAAGTACAGCTATGCCTGCTCACTTTTAGTTTTCGTTGTGTTATGTTTTCCAATTTCTTCACTTTCAGTATATTTGTGTCTTTACAGGGGAGGTGAGTATCTTTTAGGCAGTATAGTGTTGGATCTTGTTTTCTACCCTTCCAGCCAATCTATATATCTTTCCAATGTAGAACTGAATCCATTTACATTCAAGGTTATTATTAATATGTGAGGACTTACTCCCTGTCATTTTATTGATTGTTTTCTGGTTGTTCTGTTTATTCTATGTTCTTTACTTTCTCTCTTATTATTTATTTTTGTGGTTGGGTAGTTTTTTTGTAGTGATATGTTTAGAGTCCTTTCTTTTTCCCTTTTGTGTATGAACTCTACCATTGGGTTTCTTAGTTTGGCATGGTTTCATGATAAAGGATATCATCTTTTCACTTACAGATTTAAGAGTCCCTTGAACATAACTTTTAAGGCTATTCTGGTGGTGATGACTTCCCTTAGATTTTGTTAGTTATTGTAAAACTTTATTTCTCCTTCATTTCAAAAGGATAGCTTTGCTAAGTATAATATTCTTGCCTGGAAGTTTTGTGTCATTCAGTAATTTTATTACATCATTCCATTCTTTTCTGGCATGTAAGGGCTCTGTTGAGAAATCTGCTTTTAGTTTAAGGAAGATTCCCATATATGAAACAATGCTTTTCTCTTGCTTCCTTGTATCTTTGTCTTTGACTTGTGATAATTCGATTATAATATGCCTCCAGAGAGAACATGTATGGGTTGAATCTGAGGTTCTTTGAACTTCCTGGACCTGGATGTTCATCTTTCTTCTAGTACTTGGAATGTTTTCTGCTATTATTTCACTAAATATGTTCTTTTCCTCACCTTTCCCCTTTTCTTCTCTTTCTGGAATGCCCATAATATGAATATTTGTTTTCTTAATGATGTCACATAAATACTGTAGGCTTTCTTCATTCTTTTAAATTCTTTTTTCTTTCTTTTTTATGCCTGTGTTATTTCAAAAGACCTATCTTCAAGTTCAGAAATTACTTTTTCTGCTTCATCTAGTATGTTATTGAAACTCTTGATTATATGCCTTTAAAAAATGGAATTATCTGTCTAGCCATCTACCCATCTTTCTATGTTGAGCAAATAAATAGGGATCTTCAATGCCAAATTTCATGAAGGACAGGTACTTTATCATCCTCTGTGAAAGGAACAGGGTCACTATGTGTTCATCAGTCTAGCTGTGTGGGAGGCACAGGTAAAGTTAAGTTCTCTTCTCAGAATAGAGTCATGACAATTACATGTGTCATTGCATTGTCAATAAATTATTCTGCCTTTAAAGATATTCTGTTTTTCTTGCTCATTAAAAGTTTAATGATATGAATTTGCTTTGTACGTGAGGATAGTCCTAGGTTTAAGATGTATAATCATAGCTTTAAAAGACAAAGGAGTACAGGTAGACAGTCATATTATAGCATCAATAAATTACACATGACATCCGTTCATGTATGCAACAAAATAAAGACCTACAAAGTGCCAGACACAGTCTTAGCTACCTATCTTAGCATTGTGACTGGAATATGACACCTTCATTTGCTTATCCTTTCAAGCACATCAATACCAAAGTCCTGTTAAAAGAGAACAAAACAGGTTGGGACTTACTGATAATTCTCTTTGACAAACAACTTTTAGAAAAAAAAAATCATACAATGCAGAGCACAGGTTTTAGAATCAGATATCCTCAGTTTTGATCTTAGCTCAGTCACATTTACTAGCTGAGTGATTTGGACAACACATTAAACATTTCGAGTCTCAATTTTTTGTACATATTCTTTTTTTTGAAACAAAGTTTATGGAGAAAGATAAGTTTATATAATAAGAGCAATGTATAGGCTTACAGAATAAGATATATTTGCCATGGACACCAAATGGGCTTCCATTGTCATAACAAAGAAAAGGCCTTTTGTACATATTCTACGTGGAGAAGGAATAGATAATTTTTGACATTGCACCTGATATGCAACGTTTCAAGTATTCTTCATCATAGACTTCTAAAGTTTTAGCCTTTGCCCATTTAAGTTTCTGCATAGAACCCATTTCCTATCTTCTCTGCCTTTCTTTGAAAGAACACATTGATTGCTGTTCTCTGAGCAGTTGTGTTACCTTTTTACCTATGGAAAAAAAATCATAACCAGATATCTGGATCAAGTTTAGTGAGTACCTCACCAGAAGATATTTAAATTTTAGAAGTTCAAGGAACAAAAGAAGTAAAGGAGTTTGTTAATACATAGTAAATTTTTGGAAGTAATTAGATTAAGAAAGGCAAAGACTTGTTTTTATAGTCACAAATTGCATAAGTAAAGACTCAAGAAGTAATGAGAGGCAAATGACACATAGTTTATATTCCAGAGAGAAAAGTTGATTCTTTCTATATGTTAACATGTCATTTTCCATATTAAATACAAAAATCTTTTACTACATAAGCAACTTACTCTTTGTTAAGCACAAGAAAAAAATAATGCATTATCTGGGAAAAAATGAAGAAAAGGAAAGAAAAATTTAGGAGAATAGTTCATTAAAGTTACTCCAATTCTTCATTTCTCAGATTACAGTGATATACAGGACCTTCATATTAGAGTAAGTGTGACATACATAGTTTGATAAACTTCATTTTTTGCTCCTTTGGATCATTCATTTTCAAACAGGATGAAGACCTGAGGAGACAATGTTTAATGCATAAGTTTGGTATATCATATTCCAGTTGTGAGCTTATCGGCATTTGTAATTGAAAGCATTTGCACTTTATCCACAGTTGTAATTGAAAACTGACAGTTTTTTACTCATCCAATTTATAATTTCTGGGACTTTCCAAGCGTTCCCTTTTTGCTTTAGAATTATCTGGGGGCTTGTCTTAGTTTGATGTTAAATGGGATATAAAATAGGAAGAAAAGCAGATATAGCCAGAAAACTGGAGCCATGTAAACATAAGAGGATCTGACTGTGTAGGAAAGCCAGGGCTTTAGAAGCACTAAATTTACTAGTCGGCCTAAGAAAAACAGGTCCCTATTCACTGCGTGCCTTAATTTTTCAGAAAGCATGAGGGAAATGTCATATAGTTAACCATAATAAAGTGACATGGTACAGATGTATTCTCTTTTGGTGGATAATGTAGATACATTTTTTTCCCTTTGAAATGATTAGGATGATTTTAGCAGACACAAAGAAATTAAATAATCTGATTATCTAAAGGGGGAGGATAATTTGTTTCCATTTCATTCACACATGTAGTATGAATAGAATGAATAAAAAATTCAAGGATGAATATGAAAACTTATCATCTTGAGCTCTACAAGTTCTGCTGAATATAGAAGATATTTTAGGCTCTTTATCTAGTTGGAAGAAGGAAGGTCACATGCTTTCACTCATCCTTGAAATGTTTGCTATTAAGAAACACTGCACCATGAAAGAAGGGAACTGAATCCAGCACTATGATAGCAGCACATAGAGAATGTGCAGATGTTCACTGTTCCCCAGAAGGCACAGCATGAAAGATTGGATTTGGGATCATATAAGTACTTGAGTAAAAAGAGGGCTTAATGGGGAATAAGGATAATGATCATTATAATGAGGAAGAAGACTCATTCGCAAGAGCCATGACTACAAGCGCAAACTGGTCTTAAAGTTAAAAAGGTCATCTAGGTTGCCCGGAAGAGACAAATAACATCCACACTCGCTTCCATGATCAGAATCTTTAACTGTCCTGCATCTTCAGCAGCCAGGGTGGGCATGGCTTTCTGCTCTGCCAAGTACACAAGGGTGGTTGGAGGCTTCAGAGAAGGATCATTTCTGGTCATCAGAATGGCACTCTAATCAGGCACTCCTTATCTACTGCTGATCCCCACTATCTCCTCTTAAAGAACCATTTAGCCCTTACAGACATTGCTTAAGAGCACTAACAGACTTGAAGGATAAACAGATGGTAGACCTAGTCCTCAGACTTAGTGTTTCTAGAAGGCAAATAAATTCTGCAGATGAAAATGCTGTGACTTCCCTGCCATCAAGACATAAGCTTTAATGTGTTTCATGCATCTAGGGATAAATTTGCACTGTTTTGTCTTCCTACTCCTGTTAGATCACAGTTCTACAAAGTCTAAGCATCTGCTGTAATTTAGAATGTTGCATAATTTAAAAATTGCCAAGACTGAAAAAAATATTATGCTTTTTAATCATGCATTTAGAGGAAAGCATGAATTGAAAATGAGCTACAACAAAAGAAGCTATTTTTTAAAGCAAATTTGAACTGTACTTAAAGCCATAACCACTCACTTCAAATAATCTTAAATGGAGGCAGTAGTGGAAGGAGCCCTGTTTCCTAAAACAGCAAAAGTCCTTGAATCAAGAACATTAAGCGATTGTTTTTAAGTGCCTACTCCACATAAGGACAATGCTAGGTGCTTGGGATACAAAACTCTCTAAAAAGAAATAACAAAAGTGACTCAGAGGACTAAAATAATTACTTCCTTAGTACTGACAACATTAAAAAGAGGATACGAAAGCAGGAAATTGATTTTAGGGCACAAAGTCCTACCAACTGATATTACTAAAACAAAACACGTCATATTCATAAAGTTATATCCCACTTACACTTATTTAATTGAAGTGAATGAATAGAATGAATTGAAGGGAGAAGAGAGGATGGAAAAGACAAAAGGTAAAAGGATTTGAAGTAACTGCCATAAAGATTAGAAGAAAAATCACGACATGGTGTTGTACAGGTTTCTGCTGCTTCTGGGTCTTACTGCCAGAAATGCAGAGGTAATAAACAGATGGAAGGTCAAACTATGCCTTACTCTTTCCTGTGCATCATTAAATGATAGCTGGGTGCATTCCAAAGACTAGAACTTAAATTGTTAGTAATATACAAAACAAAGTGTTGGTTTTTCAGAAACAAGAGTAGAGTATACTCTAAGAACAGAGAAGTCTAAAAACAAAATTATTTTGTCTGACAAATAGAATACTCCAGATACATAATTCAACAAGAGAAATCTATCTCCGTTCTAGAGCTTGCAAATCTGTTGGTATAAGTCCAAAAGCCTGATTAAAGCACTTCAAGGTTGATTTACTTAACAAGTACATATCCAGCACAGACTATGCAGAAGATTCTGTGAAGACCAGCGATGAATGAGACCATAAATCATACTAAGCTCTACTTACCCAGGCATCTGATGGTGGGGACATAAATGATAAAAATGACAATAATAATAATCAGCTAACATTTTACCAAGCAATACTCTTGGCCAGGCCCTGTGCTAAGCACACTGCATGGTTATATCATTTAGTTCTCATAACAGCACATGGAGAGAGTTATTATAATTATTCCCACTTTACAGATGAGGAAACCAGGGCTTAGACAACATAAACTTTCCCAAGGTCTCAGAGTTATTAACTGAAAGATCCAAGAAAGAAACACTGACAGACTAACTCTAGAGACTTATCACTCATCCTCACTAGACTGAATCACACCCTAAGATGGAATAACACCAAACGAGGAGGCAGGTGAGCTTGGAAACACAAGAAAATGGAGTTTGCTTTTTCTTTATTTCTTCTTGTCACAAAAGGCAATTTGGCTGGGTATGTTTTTTATAAAATTCTTCTACAGGGAAAATGTCTATTGCTTTGGAATTGCTTAGGAAAAGGACATAGCTATAGCACAGAAAACATTGCTCTGGCCTCAGCCTTGGGTAGAATACCAGCTTCACTATTTGCTAAATTACTTAACTGCCCTGAACTTAATTATTCTTCATCTGTAAAATGAGTTTAAGAGAAATGGAAGAATATCTGTAAATGGCCTAAAAGAGTCTTGGGTCCATAAGAGACATTCATGCAATAAATGTTAGCCATGTGTGTGCTTCTAGGCAAGGGCCCAGGCTGTCAGGGCCCAAAGGTACTTTCCAAGGCATAAGCCTTTTCAGACTTTACCTAAGCAAAAAAAGGGTCCAGAAGCAACTCCAGGTGGTCTGGGGGCGGGTGGGGGTGGTGGAAGGGGACATTCAGTCTGAATCAGATAAAGACCACAGTACGGACAATACAGAAAAGAACAATGTGATGCTGCAGATGCTGAAATAAAATCCTACCCAGGGCTGGGCACCTGTGATCCTAGCACTCTGGGAGGCTAGACAAGAGGATCACTTGAGCTCAGGAGTTCAAGACTGGCCTGAGCAAGAGCAAGACCCCATTTCTACTAAAAATAGAAAAACTAACTAAGAGGATCACATTGAAACCAAGAGTTGGAGGTTTGCTGTGAGCTATGACACCACAGCACTCTACCCAAGGCAAAAAAAAAAAAAAAAAAAAAGGTCCTACCCAGGAACTCGGGCTGTGAAAGTCCCTCCCCAAGGGTGCATTCCTGGATGGCATTTTCTTACTGTTCTCACAAAGGTTACCACTTTACCATGGTGGTGCTTTATGAAACAATAATTTATCAGGTGTTCCTTTTGAGACCAAAGAGTCTAGAAGGACAGTGGACCCTTAAAGAAGGAAGAGACAAAAGTTCAGAAAAGGAAGACAGCAGTGGTGAGGCATAGTACTTTTTAAGAAAAAGTCTTCACATATTCTCTGTATTAATTATATTTGTACCCACCTCTTTAAAGAAGATGTAGGAAAAAACTCACCTACTTCTAAAAAAAAACTATTATATTTTGAATCATTTTAGAAAAGTCGCAAATATAGTACAGACAGTTCCCTTATGCCCTTCATCAAGCACTCCTTAATGTTGATATAACCATGGTATATTTGCTAAAACTGATACATTAATATTGGTATACTCATCCAGCTTAGGGTCTTAAGGAACTCCGTATGCAGATAGAGGAAGAATACTTTCTGAAAAGTGCCTGTTTCATAGGAAGTTCGTTCAGGTAGTGATAAGGTATTAGTCCTTGTGGTTGTCAGTGCTCTGATTCATTGTCCAAAACTCATTTTATCTTTCTTCCACTTTCAAATTTTGCTCATAGAAGTAGTGTGCCCAGCTAAAGTCATCTGATTTACAACTGCCTTCCAGCATGGGGTGACCATCTGATGTAGGTAGGAATCACTGGGACAGATTACCCTTCCCAAATAACAGGTGAAGTCTTTCTAGGTGATACTCTCTGCCCTTCCCCCCTTTGTCATGTCATCTTCTTCCTGCCTAGAATGCAGACTTGAGATTTGGCATACATGAAGAATTGCAGAGTAGAGAGATGGAAAGAGCTTGTATCACTGACATGGGATAAATCCTTCCTGGACCAAAAAAAGGACCTGCTGAGATCAGTTCCAGTCTAAATAATGGTAGCCAACCATTTTTGACTTGTAAAAATATTTAAAAATCAAAAGTAAGAACAGAGTGAAAAGAAAAAAAAAATTAAAGCTACAAACACACCTCAATAGACTTCTAAACAGCTTCCTTATCAAAAATGAGAAAAAAAGAAAAGACTGTGAAATCATTGTACTGGGGAAAAGGGAACATTTGCTGTGGCTTATGTGGCTGGTACTCAGCTTTATTTAGGTGTCAAAACTAGCAGTGCAAAATATAGGTATCAGAAATCTCAGCCATAGAGGAACAAAGATTTCTGAGATAAGGGACTGAAAAGTACATGCACACTGGCCAGGACACAACCCTGCCCTCTGCTGGTTTCAAAAAGGTCTAGAGCTGTGCTCTCCAAGATGGTGGCCACCAGCTGCAGGAATGCTTGAAGCGAGGCGAATCTGATGTAAGAATAAAATACACGCGGGATTTTAAGGAGTTAGTATGAAAAATATATAGAATAGCTACCTAATATTTTTCATAGAATTTTCTTTTTGAAAATAAAATATTTTGGAGACAGTGAATTAAAGTATATTATTATATAGATTTAATCAATTTCTACATTTTTGGCTTGAGTTACTAGAGAATTTAATATTATATATGTGGATTACATTAGGAGCTCCTATCATATTTCTATCAGGTAGCTCTAGTGTAGTAACTGATCCCCATGGGAAGAGACCAGTCAACCAACAAACAAGTTCATCCCTTTAATCAGGTACAGCACCTTAGGAACCATTTGTCACAGAAGGTGACCCTTGCCCTAACCTTCTGACAAGCAAATGATCAAGAGTTGTGAGAAGGGACACCAAGAAAGAGGCTTCAAAGGGGGTGGGAAGAAAATCTGGCTGGCAGAACCAGGAAGCCTGGAAGGCCCTGTAAGAATGTGGGTATGAAGTAACCTAGGTAACCAATGACCAATAGAAAGAGATAATAATCAATGACCAATAGAAATGGGCAATTCTGTCTCAAGGCACAGAGAGGTCAATGAAAACTTGAAGCCATTTTCAAACAAGAGTGTGCTCACACTGCTGCAGGCCTTGCCCCTTCATCTTACCCTTTCTCCTTCATGAGAGGGACCCACTTCCAACTCTCTCTCTTCTTTTTTTTTCAGACTCTTTTTCCAACTCTCTTTGGAAGTGCTCTAAGCTCTCTTTGTTCTTCCTAAATAAAATTTGTCTTTGTTACACTGAAACTTGTGCAGGTTACTTTTGCTCTCTATTCATGCTGCCTGTGATGCTCCAGTTTTATTTTCTGTTCCCATCCATTTTTGCTATCAATTACTGCTATGCCTTGGTTGAATTTTCTAGATCAGCTGAGTACTCAAAGTAGGTCAACTGGGTCTGGGGAACTGGGACTCCTGACACCCAACAAGCTGTTGTTATTTTTCTCTTACCATCTCCCCCATCATGTTTCCTTCATTTTGATGAGGAAGCACAATATTTTCCCACTTACTAGAGATCCCCCACTGAGGTAGTGCCTTTAGCAACAAGGGAGACTTCAGACAGAAATAAGAGTGAGCCAGGGTGGTAAAACCAACAGCTACCCTTTCTCCAATGGCATGGAGGCTTTAGCAATTGCCAATTTGACCAAAAACCTCGATAACAGGGGAATGGCTGAAATATTAAAATTTTTAAGAATATAAACCCTGATATGTAAGCCTTCCTTGGACAGAGGGAGAGAGGTGAGGGGGAGAGGTGGTGAGCTCCTGTTAGGTCAAATGTCATCACTTAGATAAGAGGTTCAAGCTTTTAAAATTACATGTTAATTTTAAAATAACATCCTAATAATTTTTAAAAGCATTACTCTACAAATCAAATCAAAATTAGTTATAGGCCAGGTGTGCTGGCTTACACTTGTTAATCTTAGCACTCTGGGATGCTGAGATGGGCAGACTGCTTGAGCTCAGGAGTTCGAGACCAGCCTCAGCAAGAGTGAGACCCCATATTTAAAAATAGCTGGGCATTGTGGTGGGCGCCTGTAGTCCCAGCTGCTTGGGAGGCTGAGGCAAAAGAATCACTTAAGCCCAAGAGTTTGAGGTTGCTGTGAGCTGTGATGCCACAGCACTCTACTGAGAGCAACCTAGTGAGACTCTGACTCAAAAAAAAAAAATTAAGATGTGCTCAATGTGACTTGTGTTCATCTTTTGTTATCAGTATATATTAAGTATCAAAATTTTAATACAGCTTTTTCCTTTCTTAAAATGTATATACATTCTTTGATACCCTCTGTATTTTTCCAATTATAATCAGGATAGACATGTACATATGGATGTATGCATGTGTAATTCTTCCTTAAATTTCACCTTAATACTGTTCCATAGCTACACTGATCAGAGTCTACTCATAATCAGTTTTATTCCTGGCAGTCACCCCATATATTAGGATACTTGAGTTTGCTCATCCATTCCTGGCTGGAAGAAGGTGAGCAGGGAACAGAGCAGGAAGACAGAAAAGAGGAGTTTTTCCAAACACCTGTGGGAACTAAGAAAAGACAACCCAGGTGTGCTGTCTGTGCTGGGAAAAGGAGCTAAGAGACTTTGATTTAAAGCGAGGGGCCCTGAATCAAGAGGCAGGAGTGGCTAGTGGGAAACTCCTGGAGAAAGAACCTACAAGACACCAGTGCGGTGGGGGGAAACGACTGAGGATGATGGCTACAACAGCACAAGGCCAGCTTGGGCACCACACAGGAATGCCTGCTCAAGAGTACCCAGGGACAGTCCTAGAAAAAGGTCTGGGATGGAAAAAATAGAAACACTTCACTGCTTAAAGGAGAGCCTCTCAAGTTTTTGTCCCACTGGCCCCTCCATCCCATTGAGGGCCAAGCTCACATGTGTCAGGAATGGGACTTTAACACCACACATTTGTTGATCAGGAGGAGAGGAGGGAGAGTACCATAATCAGCATTTCGAACTGTCCGTTCCTCCCAGGAGATCCCCTTCCACTCTTCTAATATACCTGAGATCCCCCACCCCAACTATGTGTCCCACTAAAAATCACCACTGAACCCCACTGAGAGTTTAAATACCAGATAAGGGCAAGCCGAGTCCCTAGGATGAGATTGTATGCTTCCAGCATACCTCAACTGCATAGCGCTGTGTGCTTGCGTTTTAAGACTTCCTCGAGCTCTTGTGAAAAGTGCATGTTTGGGCAAACTGTGGACCATGTACTGCAGGGGACACAAGGTGACAAGTGGTCGGGAGTGAGGCAGGAGTGTTGGTGAGCACAGGCCTAGAGCCAAACGTGGTTCGTGGTTCGTATCTAGATGATCAGTTTATGTGCAACTGACAGAAAAATCATATCACTGTCAAGAAGGAAAGAGATACTTAGTTATGACACTGTTTACTGAAGAACAACCTCTGTTCTCTGGGCGTAACACTGTGCTTTTGGAAGATAAGGCATCTTTTGTCCCTTGTGTACTTTCTGAAAAGTTAAGGCTTGGTGTGCCTACAGTTCTGTTTTCCATTAACCAAAACCAACACTATATTTAGCGCCAAAGCCTTATCCCTGGACTTTACCTAGCAACTCCCCGCCCTTTCTCTTATATTTACATTACAACAGCATTCTGCCTGTCTGTTTTTCCTTCTCCTGTTTTGGATTCAGCTACAATAAAAAGTAACAGAGTTAAAGCACAGGAGAGAGCACAGTGGAAAAATTCCCAGAATTTCTACATTGAGAAAGTAAAAAATTATTTAGATTTGGACTGCCGCTAAGATTACACTTGCTCTATTAAATATTGAAAGTACATAGAGAAAATATTCTACCCAGCTTTTAATCTTTTTCCATTCCAAGCTAAATATTGAGGAGCTAATAATGATTATAGTGGTTGCGAAGGCCTCAGAGGGATATCAACACCAAGTGCATAGACAGCTCGTGAAGACAGTGAAGAACTTCAGTCTGACACTGGCCCAGCACTCCCTTCCCTGTGGGAACAGACTTGTCTTCCCTGCCCAGTGGATCAACTCCCCTCCCACAGTTGCTGACTGTCAGTCAAAGGCTCCTGCCCACCTAGGGGCAAGAGGTGGACACGTGACCCAGCTTCAGCCAATCAGGGCCCCTCTCTAGAATACTAATGTCTGAAGAGAGTAACTAAATATGCAGAAAATAGCTAGAGCTGATTCATCTGGCTGTAGGCGGCTGGACGTGATTATCTTTTTAGTCACTAGTTCCTGGTACTTAAATCCCTAGAGCTGCCCCAGTTCCACTTCTTAAGGTAGCCTAGTTTTTCAATGCGTCCTTAACTATCAGCTGGCTCTACCACATATTTAATGCAAGTGGTGACAGGGGGCTGCTGGTATTCAAAGAACTCTAGCTGGCATAAACACAGGTGCTATGCAGCAAATGGCAAGTCCAAAGTAAGTGGTCGCTATTGTTGTTTGTTCATGTGACACACTTTTACTAAGGACCTAATATATAATTGCCAAGCCATTAGGGATCCCAAGATGCAGAAAACAAATTCTCTATCCTTAAAGTATTTGTACTCTAGTTAAGAGGAAAGAAGGGATAAGATTCTGGGTACCATTTGTAATGGAAAAATCTCCATATTCGTGATGGCAGCCATAGCAAGAAGTCAGCAAACGCAAAAGCAAGAGCACATGAGTAGGAGAGCCTGAAGCAGTGAAGGGAAGTAGGTAAGCAGGGACTGGCCTGCAGGGACTGGCCTGCAGGGACAGCACTCTTCTGACCATACCTCCAGCCCTCTGATCTACCAGGCCTCCTGCTCACTGCTCCTTCTGCCTGCCCATCCTGCTGGCTTTGGCTCACACAGCCCATTTTTTTTGAGACAGAGTCTCAATTTGTCATACTTTGTGGAGTGCTATGCTATCATAGCTCACAGCAACCTTAAATTCTTGGGCTCAAGTGGTCCTCTTGCCTCAGTCTCCCAAGTAGCTGTGACTACGGGTACCCGCCACAACAGTCAGCTATTTAGAGACGGGGTCTTGCTCTTGCTCAGGCTGGTCTTGAATGCCTGAGCTCAGATGATCCACCCACCTAGGCTTCCCAGAGTGCCCGGATTACAGGTGTGAGTAGGGTGACCAGACGTCCTGCTTTTCAACAATTTGTCCCGTGTCCCGTGGTGTTTTTAAAAAGTCCCGATTTTTGGAAAGAATGCATGAACGGGCAGGAGAACAGGAAGGGAATATACGGTTTTCGGCTGCCATGTGGCTATTTTGCCAGAATATGAGTTTTATATTATTTTTGTTAATTTTATAATGTTAAACTGTAATAATTACAAATAATTGCTGAGAAGTGATTATCGAGAGCTGCTTATCAAAGTTTGCATTGTTGTCAGGCCCTGCCCTGCCCCGTTTCTGCCCCGCCCCCGCCCCCATCCCACTCCCCCCACTCCCCCGGCCATGTTGTCCCGCCTTACTGATGTTAAAATCTGGTCACCCTAGGTGTGAGCCACTGCACCCACCTAGAGAGTATTTAAAAAATACATTTTTAGAGACAAGGTCTTGCTATATTGCCCAGGCTGGACTTGGACTCCTGGACTCATGTGACCCTCACACCCAGCTCAAAAATATTTTTCTTTTTCTTTTTTTTTTTTTCCTTTTTCAGTAATGGAGTCTCACTCTGTTCCCCTGGCTGGAGTACAGTGGTACATTCATCGCTCACTGCAGCCCCAAACTTCTGGGCTCAACTGATTCTCCCACCTTAGCCTCCCAGGTAGCTGGTCTACAGGTGCAGAGTAAGTATGGCTAAATCACCAGACTCTTAATCACCAGAGAAGGCAATGACATAAATCTGCATAACTTTCCTTAGTTTAAGGTGTTCTGGTGGCCCTCTTATCTTTACCTTGTCTTCCCCAAACCATTTTTTACTTATTCCAGAGAACAATAATATTTAAGCCTGAAGTGTACATCATGATATCTACCCTAGAGATTTACTCATTTCTCTGAGTTATCTCCCATATATACGGAAGACATATGTTATTAAGAACTCGTGAAGGGCAGAGAGAAAATTGCTTTTCCTCCCCTGAACAATCTTGCCTTAGCCTCAATCATTAGTCCCTACTGTCTCCTTCCTTCCTCTTCCTTCCCTCCTTCCTTCCTCCCTTCATTTCCTCTTTCCCTCCCTCCCTCCCTTTTTTCTCTTTTCTGCTGGACTACTGCAGGCTTAGGCTGAACTCTGCCAATGATCTTAATTACTGGAAAGCTGCAGTTAATTCCTGTCTGGATGTGGCATCTAGTTTCTTCCGCAGACTCCAAATTCTCTCTTCATGGCCATCAGGGCAAATGTCTCAGCAACTGGGCTTCCACTGGAGGAGGAGATGATCATAACTACTCGTGAGCAACTGGGAGGATTAAATAGATAATATATGTAAAAGTGCTTTGGGTATTGCGCAATGTTATATAAATATATCTTCAAAACAAAAGAAAAGGAAAGAGGGCTTTACAAAGTGTTCAAATTGCTGAAGTCCTCTGACTAAAGCTCTCAAAGAGGAAATTATCTGTCCAGACACGGGCAGTAGCCTGATTAGCCAGGGTCAGCTGCTGCAGCTGAAAGCAATTTACTCACATGACTATCTGGTTTCCATTCCTCTCCACATAAGGCAGCTAAGACAGCTAGAGGGCAGCTAAGGCAGTTGGGGGAGATGTGTGAATAAAGAAGTGTGTTCATCCCATTTGCTAAAGATTACACAAAAATCTCAAGGTCCCTGGTCATTGTTTGGAAATGGTGAATCTTGTAGACTTTATGGATTAACAACTTTTATAGTTGCAATATGGGCCAGACTGTGTGAATGATGCAATAAAAGTTGAGAATTTTTTTCCTAGTCTAGTGAGGCTTGCAATTAACATCCTATCTTCTTTGGTGGTTAAGAGCATGGGATCTGAAGCTAGACTTCCTTGATTTGAAGTCTATCACTCACTAGCTCTCATCTTCAGCAAGTTACTTAACCTCACCACAAAAATAAGAATGATTATAATACGTAATTCATAGAGTTATTGAGAGGAGTAACTGGGTGAGCAGAATGCTTAGAAGAGTAGCTGACATATAGTTGGGCTCTGTTAATTTTAACTATTTTTTTTTGCAGTTTTCTTTTTTTTTTTTTTTTTGGCTGGGGCTGGGTTTGAACCCACCACCTCTGGCATATGGGGCCAGCGCCCTACTCCTTTGAGCCACAGGCACCACCCAATTTTAACTATTATTTAAAGTTGATCAGATTACGTGATTGAGAGCCATAAGAGGTAGACATTGCATTAAAAGCATCTGCCAAATGCAATCATTAATTCTCCCAACTCTGTGCAGCAAAGAGTTACCGCGGAAGCCTCAACACAAAAAGGCCTGTTTATAGCATTGGTCTGTAGCTATTATCTGGGAACCTGGCTTTTGAAAGGTTCCCTAAGTTACTAATTGATAAGACAACTTTGCCCACCTGGGGCACTGACTTGTGCTGTATCAGCCTCCTTAGACTGTACAAAGAATGTGATTTATCAAGAACACCTGCTTTCCTTCTAAGAGTCTGGCTGGCATTGTGTCTGGCCAAGCAAGCAGAATGTACCCACAGGAGCAGCCCCCAATAGAAAACGGGCTCTGAGTCTCAAGAGGGCTTCCCTGGCCAGAAATATTGCACATTATTACTATAGTTCCCTGTTGGAGGGAGGCACCAGTGCTAGGTGGCTCCTCTTAGAAGGAAGGACACAGGAAGCCTGTGCCTGAATTTCTCAACACTCTACCTAATAGGTATTTTTCTCTTGCTGGTCCTGCTGTACACACTTTCACTGCAATTAATCTTAACCATGAGTACAAGTATATGCTAAGTCCTTCCAGTACAACACAGAATATAGGGATGCTCATAGGACCCCCCAAACAAACAAACTTTTCTATTTTTAGTAGAGATAGTGGGGGGGGGGTCTCACTCTTGTTCAGGCTGATCTTGAACTCCTGACCTCAAGCAACTCTCCTACTTCAGCCTCCCAGAGTGGAAGGGTTACAGTTATGAGCCACCATGCCTGCCTGGCCTAAAAATGTGTTTAATTCTTTTATTTATGTGTTAAAACTATAACTCTGTTAAAAAAGACATGCTAAAATTCCTTTGTAATACAATAAATAAGTACCTACATATAAGCAAATAAAGATGTGAATTAAAAAATTAAAATGGCCTGGGTGTCTTGGCTCAAGCCTATAATCCTAGCACTCTGAGAGGCTGGCGTGGGTGGACTGCTTGAGCTCAGAAGCTCAAGACAATTCTGAGCAAGAGTGAGGCCCTGTCTCTACTAAAAATAGAAAAACTAGCCAGGCATAGTGGTATGCACCTGTAGTCCCACCTACTCAGGAGGTTGAGGCAAAAGGATTGTTCAAACCCAAGAAGTTTGAGGTTGCTGCGAGGCTATGATAATGCCATGGCACTCTACTCAGGGCTACAGAGTGAGACCTTGTCTCAAAAATGAATAAAATAAAAGAAGATATTAAGCCAGGCATGGTGGCTCACTCCTATAATCCCAGCACTTGGGAGGCCGAGCAGAGTGGACTGTCTGAGCTCACAGGTTTGAGACCAGCCTGAGCCAGAGCAAGACCCCATTTCTAAAAAACAGCCAGGGGTGTGGCAGGCACCTGTAGTCCCAGTTACTTGGGAGGCTGAGGCAAGAGAATCACTTGAACCCAAGAGTTTGATGTTGCTGTGAGCTAAGACACCATAGCACTCTGTCAAGAGTGACCAGTGAGACTGTGTCTCAAATAAATAAAAAATAAAATTAAATAAAACTAGCCAGACCTTGTGGCAGGTGCCTGTAATCCCAGCTACTTGGGAGGCTGAGGCAAGAGAATCCCTTGAGCCCAGCAGTCTGAGGTTGCTGTGGCTATGACACCACAGCACTCTACAGGGAGCAACAAAGTGAGACTCTGCCTCAAAAAAAAAAAAAAAAAAGGAAGAAGAAAAAGATATTAAAATGAAAGATTTATTTCAAAATTTTCAGCTAAAATCATGGGCGTGCATTATACACAGCAAAATATGGCACATATTAAATACACAATATATTAAAATCTATAAAGTATTTAGCCTCATGCCTGTACACAGTACATGTCAATAAATTTAAAAGCTAAATAAATGTACACATATGGATAAATATATATATATAGAATTACATATATATACATGCACACAAGTTAATTCCTCATCTCACAAGTTCTGCCTTCATTACAGAACATCATTTGCCAACTATGCATGAAGCTAGTTAGGATTTCATAAGTGGGCTTAAGTTTTTATACCTACTGGTTTCAATCTAGGGAACCATTTTTATCTAAAACCCTGCTGCTCAAAGCCTAAAGGCTAACTTTCTTTAATGTTTAACCTATGAAATTAATTATTAGCCAGAGAATTCACAGCTTTGCTTAAGACATTAACTGGTACTTATCATTAGTTCTAACGCACACAGATATGGTGGCCGTATGTTCATAACTCCAAAATAGAACCTGTGATTTAGCAGTGAAGGACTGTGCCCGGAAAACCTGGAAACCCGGGCATTAATACAGAAAATATTCAGTCCTCCTAAAACCATGGGAAGGAAATATACTTCTATGGTTATGATTTGTTACCAATAATGCCTTATTTTTATCATTCACATTGTACCTTTTTGACATTTGTGTTCATAGCATTACAAAATTATGCTGTAATTGAAGTGTAATTACTCATTTCTCGGAAACCCATTTGGCAAACATTCATGGCATCCTCTGTCTTCTCTCTAAAGTCAACAATACACAGTATGAGTCAGTAGATCACAGTACGAGGCCAGTTTTCTCCTAGAATTTGACATCATCTGACTTTTTCTATATTGAGCAAAGTTGACAAAATCAGCGTAACCCAAACATACCATTTTCGCCCCAGTCGCTGCAAATTCACACTTAATATCCATTTGGACGTGACTACCTGAGTGGCCTCAAACAAATTATTTATGCTCTTGGCGCCTTAATTTCCTAATCTTTAACGTTATTTTAATAAGAATACCTATTATATAAGCATATGTTTATCTCTAACTGAAATAAACATTTAAAAAACAATACTTATGCGGGGGATGACTCACACCTGTAATCCTAAAACTTTGGGAGGCTGACATGGGTGGATTGCTTAAGCTCAGGAGTTTGAGACCAGCCTGAGCAAGAGTGAGACCTCATCCCTAAAAATAGCTGGGTATTGTGGCGGGCGCCTGTAGTCCCAGCTACTTGGGAGGTTTAGACCAAAGAATCTCTTGAGCCCAGGAGTTTGGGCTGTGAGCTATGAAGCCACGGCACTGAGGGCAACATAGTGAGACTTGGCCTTAAAAAAAACAAAAAGAACTTATTATTACTACATCCCATATGGTGTAATCATTTCTAGTTACACCTAGTTCATTGCCTCTCAAACCTTAACATACATTCACATCTCTTGGGGATCTTAGGGGTTGGGTTCAAGAGACATGACATGTGTAGTAGGCTCAGAGAATTTGCATTTCCATCATGCTTTCAGGTGGCACCGAGGGTCCATGTACCACATTTTGAGTAGTAAAAGTCTAGTTAAGCCTATTCACAGCTTTATTTTTAAAATCTTGAAATTGTTCTCTAATTTATTTCAAGATCCACTAAGGTGTTGCAGTCTGCAGCTTATAAAACACGGCTCTAAATAATTTCTAAAGCGTCATTCATCTCTATAATCCCATTGTTATCTTGCTGTCCTTGGGATAAAATTCCTAGACCTGGGTGTTAATGGAGTTAGGACATTGTCACAGCAAGAATGAGGAAAGAATCAGCTTTCACACTGACTCTCAGGCTGAAATGCCTGCCGAATTCCCAGCCCCTCCTTCACTGTCTCAAGCGTATGCCTTGCAGCTATATTAACTAACTGATCACTTAGTAAGAACAGGGACTGAACGAAGTGCTCCTTATCTACCACATTTATTCCTACAACTCCCCATGAGGGAGCCCCATTTTACAGTTGACAGAGGCAAGTAACTAATAACAGGGGGAGCTGGGATTCCAGAGGCTGTGTTCTTATGACAGCCAGCCTCTGTCATGGCTTTAGTGATCTCTGCCTCTCGATATTCACACTCTGGTGTAACCCCTTCCCACACTGAATGAGTCTGACTGATAACTGATAGTTGAGGAAAGGATAACAGGGGACTTCCAAGGTTCATTTAGAAGGAACCCTGTGGCTTCTTTCACTCTCTTGGATCTCTCTCTCTGAAGAAGCCAGGTTGCCCTGTCATGAGAAGTTTCAGGCAGCCTCAGAAAGACATCCATATAGTGAGGACTGAAGCCTCCGGCCAATAGCCAGTACCAACTTGTCAGGTAACAGGTGAGCCATTGTGCAAGCAAGCCTTCTAGCCTGTGTAGACTTCAGATGACAATAGCCCCAGCTGATGTCTTGACTGCAACCTCATGAAAGCTGCCAAACTAAAAGCATCCAGCTAAGCTTCTCCCAAATTTCTGACCCACAGAGACTATGTCAGATAACAAACAATTGTTGTTCTACATGATTAAGTTTTTGGAGTAATTTGTTATTTATTTATTTGGAGTAATTTGTTATATAGGAAAAGAAAACTATACTTGTCCCTCAGTATCATGGGGGATTGGTTCTAGAACCTCCCTTAAATACCAGAATATGCAGATGCTCAAGCTCCGATCTAAAATGGCATGGTATTTGCATATAACCTATGCACATTACACTGCACTGGGGTGTCCAACCTGTGGCTTGTGGGCCACATGCTAATTTTGTGAGAGCATTTATACTTATCTGTGGCATCAGATATCAATGGAAAGTATATATGGACTTTTTTTTTGCTAATCAGATTTCGTCCATGTTCGTGTATTTAATGTGTGGCCCAAGACAACTAACTCTTCTTACAATGTACAACAGAGAAAAGGTGACCCTGGTACAATGTCAATGCTATGTAGTAGTTATTACACTATATTGTTTAGGGAATCGTGACAAGAAAGAATATTTATGCATGTTCAGTATAGACACAGTTTTTTCCAAATATTTTCCTTCTGCAGTTGGTGGAATATGAATGTGGAACTCATAGATACAGAAGACTAAATGTAATACAGTTCTTAAACAATAAGTTACGTTGCATCACTATAATTCAACCTTAACAAGAAAGTGGAACTTTTGTGAAAACCCTTCGGAATAATTCTTCTCTGTGGCTGCTTGTGCCTATCATGGTTCAGGACAATACAACCAACCATGTGGGAGGCACCTACTGGCCAAGTCCATGGGTATTAGACTTGACTACATGCTTTGGTTAGCCAGCTGGATATAGAGTTGTGAGGTTACATCACATCAAGCAAAAGATTTTGGAGCCACTGTAAGAATCTGCAGTCATCTGTGAAAACAACACATTCTAGACAGTGGATATTCTGTTAGCCTGGGTCCCAGGATGAGAAGCACTGAACACAGACCTGAACTTGGAGACAAGCCAAGGTGAATCAAAGCAGAGGGGCAACTGACTTACAGACCCACGAGTGAGAAGCCAGTGCTATTGCTGGAAGACCTAAGATGTGGGGTTATTGCTACTGCGGGGAAAGCTGACTGCCACGCTCACCGTGCTGTATGATGCCATGCTCCATGAGCCGCTGGCAAAGCTGCTCTGCCTCTTTCCTCGTAGTGGCCTCACCCTCCTGAACTAGCCAGTCCAGGAATTCAGACGCCATGAAGGTGCGCTCATACTTGACTCCTTCCTCCTCCCTGGGCTGCAGCAGGGTGTTTTCTGGGCTCATCAACCTGAAAGGAAGAAAAGGGAAAAGAAAGATAAAACACACTGACACACAAGGAAAACAGCTCATTTGAAATCCTACATCGTAGGCTTCTGTGAAGTATCACAGCAAAGTTGTCAAACAGATAGATGTGGCTGTCATGTGCTGTCACATAGGCAATTTCTAAGAGGAGGATCTGGGTCTGTTTCAGACGTGGACAAGATATATTTTTTCCTCGTAATCAGAAAAACATGGAAATGCAATCCAAAATTTTATCATGAGCAGACTGCATTCAAGCTAATCTTAAAAAGGAGTTACAGTTTACTGAACACACCTTTCTAAAAAGGTTAGTGTTTCTTTCCTAAAGGCCTTATTTCATTCCCAAATGATTGTGCCGATAAGAAGACTACTGCTGTAGACTGTGCATCCTCACAGATTTCATATGCTGAATCTTTAGACCCTCATGTGATGGTATTTGGAGATGGGATGCCTTTGGGAGGTTATAGGGGTGGAACCCTCATCCTGGGATTCGTGCCCTTATAAGGAGAGACACAGGGAGCTAGCTTGCTTCCTCCTCCCTGCTCTCTCTCTCTCTCTCCATATGGGGACACAGCAAGAAGATGGCTATCTGCAAACCAGAAAGTAGGCTTCCACCAGACACTGGATCTGCTGGCACCTTGAACTTGGACTTCCCAAACAAATGTATATTGTTTGAGCTACCCAGTCTACGGTATTTTTTGTTATAGCAATGTAAACTGACAGAGACAACTACTTAAGTCATTCCTTTGCCACCCTCTCATCTCCACATAGCTTGCTTCTCACACCAGCATTCCCAAGCATTGCTCAATTCCTTTGGAGTCTGTCCTCACATCTCCAAAATAGCTCCCGCTGGGCCCATGGGTGTTCGTCTGTGCATCCAGACATGACACAATGCAAGTCTTCTTTTTTTTTTTTTTTCCTTGTGCAAGTCTTCCTTTTGATTGACATGAATGCCATTAGTTGCTGATCACTGCCCTCAGCTAGAGGGGTGTCACACTCCACTGGTTTCCCTCCTGTCCCTCTGCTCCTCCTTCTTCCCTAGCTGTCTCAGGAAGAAGGTTGGCTCCTCTTCATCTCCCTGGACATCAAATGCTGGAATCCCTTGAGATTGGGCCCCCATTACCTCTTTTCTCATTCCATAGTCTCTCAGGCGAGCTTCTTCATCCCCAGGACTTCTATCACTGTCCATTTCCTAAGGATTCCCAAATTTATATCCCCAGACCAGGCCTAAATACCTGACTCAAGAGCTTCACATGCACAGAGACATCTCAAAGACTCCTTGGAATCAACAAGCCCAGAACTGAACTTATGTTCTGTCCCCATCCCTGGTCCTGCGCTAGTTAGGGCTTCCAAGTGCAGCCAGGAAACAAAGCGTTGTCCTTGATGCCACCCTGTCCTCGTCCCCTGCCTAGTCTGTCAGTGTGAACTGTCAATGTTGTCTCCTGAATCTCTCCCAGGTATGTGTAGGCCTTCCTGTCTCAGGCACTGCCACTACCTTACTTTAAAATACCTATAAAGGCCAGGCGCAGTGGCTCACACCTATAATCTTAGCACCATGGGAGGCAAAAGCAGGTGAATGGCTTCAGCTCAGGAGTTTGAGAACAGTTGCACTGGAGCCAGACCCCATCCCCACTAACAACAGAAAAAACTAGCTGAGTGTAGTGGCTCATGCCTGTAGTCCCAGCTACTCAGGAGACTGAAGCACAAAGGCTACTTAAGCCCAAGAGTTTGCGGTTGCTATGAGCTATGACGCCACTGCACTCTACCCAGAGTGACAGAGTGAGACTGTCTCAAAAAAAGAAAAAAAAACCAGTAGATTTAATTTACATGACTAGTCTTATCTTTTCTTTTTTCTTTCTTTTTGGAACAGAATCTCATTCGATCACCCTAGCTAGAGTGCACTGGTGTCATCCTAGCTCACTGCAACCTCAAGCTCCTGTACTCCAGTGATCCTCCTGTGTCAGCCTCCTCAGAGCTTAGACCATAGGCACATGCCACTCCATCAGGCTAATTTTTTCTATTTTTACTAGAAATGGGGTCTCTTGCTCAGGCTGGTCTCAAATTCCTGAGCTCAGGCGATCCTCCAGCCTCCGCCTCCCAGAGTGCTGGGATTACAGCTTTCTTAATTAGACTGTACCATGCATCATCCTCTCTTGTTCTCAATCCAACCTGAGCACCTAACTCCAGACCTGGCAATTAAATGATCTTCTTAAAATTCAAACCTAATAATATCCAGTTCTTGTTGAAAATATCCTTCAGTGGATTCTCACTAATTTTAAATGAAGACCAAAATCTTTAACATGCTGGTTTCTGCCCCCTACCCCATTAGAACTGCTCTCAGCTTTTACTTCTGTGTGCTCCGGAGATGCTCATCATCTGTTAGTTCCTCAACATGCCCTGCTCCATCTACCCTAGAGCCTTTGAATAGGGCATCCCCAAGGCTGGCATGGTCTCTTCCCCTTCTACCCACTATTCTCTGACTGCTCAGGCCTACCTAACTCCTTGTTCTTTGTATCTCAGTTATGGTCAGGTCTCTACAAACTCATGTCATTACTCCCTGCACAGGTTTTATGAGAGTAAAGACTACTCATTTAGAGGCTCCAAGAAGGTAGAGACCATGCTTGCCCATAAAACCTTGTCCAGTAAAAAATAAGGTTTATAAAATACCAAGTCATTATGTCATCTTCCTCCATAAAACTATTTCTGATGAGTTCCTGTCTATATGAAAGTCTGGCACTCTCTTTTAAAAACCTTCATTTCCTCTGAAACTTACAATAATATGCAATACAAATTGAGCTATTTCATCCTTGAATAGGAAGAAACCTCAGAGATCATTGTAGTCTAAATCATTCTTCATCCACATGAGAAAAACATAGTTTTCACCCAAATGAGAAAAATTGAAAGACAGCTTTCAGTATAGCGGAAAGAAAACTTGCATGGAAACATGCACTTTATACCTGTCTACCAGTCATCTCATTTGGGGCCGATTAAACTTGCATACCCCATGCCATATGATGTTCATTTTGAATGCTTTTAGAATTAGAGCTCAACAATGCTATAGACAGAACACTGGACTAGGAATTAGAAGGTTTAAGTTTATCTTCAATGGGTCACTCTGTAGCTTTGAGACACAAGTCAAGCCATTTTTCTCTTTTTTTCAGAATCATTTTTCTCAAGAGTATCATGGTATCATCAGCTGGCAATTGTCAGAATGATATGTGGGTATGAGTGAAACAACTTTATAATACAAAACAACGCACGGTATATCCAAAGCCTTACACATAACATTAAGTAAACTTTGTGCCTGCATCAGAGCATGGTGAATTTTTGCCAAATTGTTATGAACTACCTTCCCTAACAAACGCAAACACTGTAACCTAATCGTTTGGACCCTCTTAATAATCTGAACTAAAAAAAAGTAAAAAACCAATAGAATAGGTAATTAAAGAAAAAAAGGTTATGGATTGATGAAAATGGAGATTCCTTCAAGCTCCCTCTGCTCTTCCTACAAGAATCATCAAAGTTCAGCTTGAAATCCACAGACGGAGCAAAGGATTAGACAATAGGAGCCTTGGGAGCCAAACCCCACTCGGCTGCAAACTAGTCATGTGGCTTCCCACTGTGTCTCTGAGCGCACATTAAATGAGGAAGAGAAAGCTGTTCTGCTTCCTTCACTGGACTGCTGTTATCATCAAAACCTTTGGGGAAAAAGTTCTAAGTGTATAAAAGTAGACTTTGATATTAACCGTATTTATAAAAGCTATTAGCATATAACCAAACTCATTAAGACTTCCTATTCAGCATGTGACAGAACTCACTTAAAAATCTTCTTTAGATCTTTACCCAAGCCAATCCTTTCTAGCACTTTAATCCAGATGTAGAAATAGCCGCTAGGCTGCTTTCCCAGAGTTAGTAACAGCTACATTGGTGTGAGCAATGAGAATTCTATTTAGTGCGTGATGGACAACTCCTTCTTAGAAGGTGACATGCACTGGTCAGCATGAAGGACAGAAGCACGATTATGTCCTGTGGGAGAATTTGGGCAAAGACGGCCACCATCGCTGCTCTCACACTTCCTTCCAGTCACCTCCCTGTTTCTTTCATGGACAGGTTGAGTCATTTCAACTTCCCTTGACTGACTTTGTGACTTGCTCTGCCCCACAGGATGCAGCAGAAGTGACTACGCAACGTCTAAGGCGAGGCTTTAAGGGGTCTTGCAGCTTCTGCCTTTGCCCCTGGAACACGCTCCTGAGACTTCTATGTCATCACACAGCTCTAGCCTACTGGAGAAGAGTGACCAGAGAACCAAGGTGCCCCACAGAGCAAGCAGCCTGTGAATGAGGACATCCAGGACCTTCCAGCCCAGCTGACCCTCCAGTAACCATACGAATGGGTCCAGGTAAAACCCATAGAACAACTGTCGTGCAGCCACAGAATAAGAAGAAATAATATATCACTGCTAAGTTTGAGGTTGCCAAGTTTTAGGCTGATTTGTTGTGCAGAAATAGATAACCGGGACACACTGGCAAAAACATGTGAGTCTCTACATCCAGACATATCATATAGATCAGAAGCACCAAAAAAATGTTGGATGAACAGAGGAAGGTCCTGGAAATCCAGAAAAGAGAATGGAAGTTTCATGTGTGTGCCCAAATAAGGAATACCTCGACTCCTTTTTTTTTTTTTTTGGCCTCCAAATAAGGTTTTGGGGGGTGAAAATAGAGAAAAAAACTAGCCACCCAATTTCCCGGTTTTACACATTACTTCCTCTGAGAAAGTTCTGATTATTATAAATCTGGACCATGCCCCACTTCTCAGAGCCCAAAGGGAACCACCTGCTCCCTTGACTATTAGCTTTGTGAGACCAGAGTTCCTGTTCATGAGGTTTACAGATGTTTCCTAGAATAGTAAGTTTTCAAAAAGTATTTGCTGAATGAATAATCTCATTTCCATGCATTCCCCTGCTACACATTATTACTCAAAAATGATTTCCTAAGGATGACCCTGTGTGGAGATGAGGTGAATTGAGAGAGTTCTGTACAACTGACGTCTCCATTTAAAACACAGACACAGACTCCTGGATTCTAATCACCCTGCCCCGTCAATCTCAGTGATTTTCCTTTCATGGAGTAGGAAGGGTGAGTGTATGGGGTTAATTCGTGTCACTTCTTGTAATCAGAAATATGACCTGCCAGCCCTCTAGTGCTCCTGCTAAGTAGCTGGTGGCTTCTGGACAAATGGCTGGTGAGCTGCATCTGCCAGGGTAGGCTCTGGGAGGAGGCCAGCTGGCAGCCCTGCCTGCACTGGCTGACTCTGCCTTTAAAACCTGCCCCACCACCCTTAGCACTTCCTTATTTCGTTTCCCCTTATAATGAAGTCACGTCTGCATCCAGGTTCCTCTCTTCAAGACCAAGTCTTCATTGGGATTTGATTTTAGGTTTAATATGTATTCACAGTATTAAAATAAGAATTTCCCAGCATCAGTAAGAGTGATGTGCTGTCTCTACAAAAAATAGAAAAATTAGCTGAATGTGGTGGTGGGTGCCTATAGTCCCAGCTACTTGAGAAGCTGAGGCAGGAGGATCACTTGGGCCCAGGAGTTGAAGGTTGCAGTGAGCTGTGACAACACCACTGCACTCTAGCCGAAGGACAGAGCAAGACTCTGTCTCAAATACAAACAACAACAACAAAACGAATCGGACTTACTATTTGTCTCAATTCTCTTTTGGTCTGTAACATGTTACCCCCAAACATGGTAGCTTAAAATGACCATCACTAAATTACAACTTAATATTCTATGCATTGCCTTGGACTCCACTAGGCAGCTCCTCAGTGGTGTAGTGTGGGCTTACTCACAAGTGCATGCAGGTGGTGGCCACAGCCAGATGGCTGGCTCCATGGTGCTCCTCAATATAGCCTCTGTGTCTAGTAAGGCAACCTGGACATCACACATGGTGATGCAGGGCTCAAGAAAGAAGGACCAGGTCCTGCCAGGATGGCTGCTGCTGCTCCTCCTTTGAAGGACTTCCAGCTTAGTACCAGCTACTAACAGATATAAATCACATACCATACAATTAACCCATTCAGCACATACAATCCAGTAGCTTGTAATACATATACAAGTTGTGCGACCATCTCCATCATCTATGTTAGAACATTTTCATCTCCCCAGTAGGAAACCCCGATCCCGTAACAGTCACTTCTCATTCTACCAGCCCTAGGCAAACACTAATTAATTTCCTGTCTCTGAACTTACCTATTCCAGATATTTCATTTAAATGGACTCACATGACACTTGGTCTATTGTGACTAGCTTCTTTCACTGAGCATAATGTTTTCAAAATTCCTCCATCTTGTAGCATGTATGAGTATTCCATTCCTTTTCATTGTCAAATAATAGTCCACTGGATGGATATACCACATGTTGTTTATCTACTCATCAGCTGGGGAATAGCTTTCCATCTTTGGTTATTATGAACAATGCCCCTATGAACACTCATATACAAGTTTTTATAGATATATAGTTTCATTTTTGTTGGCTATGCCCTCAGGAGTGGGATTTCTGAATCATATGCAACTCTATTTAACCTTTTGAAGAACTGCTAGATTGTTTTCTGAAGTGGCTTTGTCATTTTACACTCCTATCAGTAAAGTATAAGCATTCCGATTTCTCTTCATCCTTGCCAAAATTTGTTATCATATGTTCTTTTTCAGTATAGCCATTCTTGTGGGTGAGGTTTTGAGTTGTTCCCTGATGGTTAAGGACACTGAGCATGTTTTCAGGTGCTTAGTGTCCATTTGTATATTGTCTTTGGAGAAATGTTTGTTCAGATCCTTTGCCCATTTTTTAATTAGGTTACTGCTCTTTTATTATGGAATTTTAGGAGTTCTTACATGTTCTGGATGCAAGTCTGTTACCAGACACATGATTTGGAAATATTTCTCTCATTCTGGGAGTTGTCTTTTCACTTTTTTGATGGCATTGTTTGCAGCACAAAAGTTATTAATTTGGACATAGTCCAATATGTCCATTTCTCTTTTTGGTTGTTTGTGTTTTTTGAATCATACCTAAGAAACCAATGCCTAATTCAAGCCTATGAAGATTTGCTCCTATGTTTTCTTCAGAAAGTATTATAATTTTAGCTCTTAAATTTAGTTCCATGATCCATTTAGAGTTAATTTTTATATAAGGGGGGAGGTGAGAGCCCACCCTCATTCTTTTGCATGTAGCTATCCAGTTGTCTCAGCACCATTAATGAGAGGACTATTTTTTTCTCCCATTGAATTAATTATCTTGGCACTCTTGTGAAAAGTAAATCAACTATGCCAGGCTTATTAATGCCTAGGCTCAGAAGCCACAGGATGACACCTGTCCTGAATTATACAGCCTGAAGCTGTCACAGACACAGGCCAGACTCAAGCCGAGGGGACATACATGGCAGCTCTTCATGGACTGGGCAACACGAACACATTAGGAAGAGGTGGAGACTTTTGGCGGCACCACTGGAGATGACCCTACCATACTGCTCTATTTCAGGCAGTTGAAGGGCAACTACAATATTTATGGCTTGTTCACAATTTTGTGTTGTCTCTCTCTTATTTAATTTTTTTAAAATTTTACTTAAACTATTGGGTAGTTTTAAAAGCATGAGATCTGAAGTCAGACAAACCTGGCTTCAAATTCTACATTGTACACTTGTTAGCAATATGACTCTGCTTCTCCATATGCAAAAGGAGGATAAAAATGGTGACTACTTGTGGAGTTTAAATGTGATAATGCATCAAAAGCTCCAGTTGTGGTGCTTGGTACACCACAGACACTGAATGAATTTTAGCTATGATAATGATGATAGACTTTGAATGACTTTTAGCCATGATAATGATGATAGTGATGACAACTATAAAAGTTTTATAGATGGAGGCATTCTAAGAATAAAAAATCAAACCCCTGTCTTTGTATCAATATGAGTTCAGGACAAGGATAACTCTGTTTTAATAAGTAATCAGAACTGTGTATAATGCTCTGAGACATCTTACACTTTACTTTATAAAATGAATTTATTTTTAGTCAAAATTTTTATATGATGACCTATAATCATGACATAAAGCCATGTACCATGTAAATTGTTGAGCATTCACATATTTGCTTCCTGAAAGTACCAGGTTTTGACTGTGTAGCAGAGCTGGTTTCAAGCTTTCCTGGATCTCAGTCTGAGTCAGATTTCCCAGACTCATATTAACCTAGAAGGAAGGCAGCATTACAATAGAAGGAACTGCTACGTTTAGGGGTCAGCACAGGAATAGAAATAAGCTGATAGCGATCTCTTCGTACATTGAAAAAAATTCAAAAGCGTTGAGAAGGCCCCATACAACGTGGGAATGAATATATGTGAAGGGTGTACAGGAGCAGAATCCAGGGAGGGAGCTGGAAGGGGCTGTGGAACTTAGGGCACAAAGACGTTTTAGAATTTACAGAGAGGGCTTAAGAAAAAAGATCATGTGTTAATATGATAAATTAGTCTAAAAAGTGAATCATAAAATTCTATACACATGATAACTATTAATTTGCCTTTAAAATTAACAATTAATTCACCCTAATATTAAAAGTGTTACCTCTGGGATAGCTTGGGAACAGGTTTTTTTCTCTTCTCTTGTTTTTCTTTTCTTATGATAAGGGCTGGCTCTGTTGCCCAAAGCGGCATGATCTAGTTCACTGTAGCCTTGAACTCCTGTGCTTAAGTAATTTTCCTGTCTTAGACCCCTGAGTAGTACAGGTACGTGCCTCTGTGCCTGGCTAATTTTATTATTTTTGTTTTCATAAAGATGTTATGTTGCCCAGGCTGGTCTCAAACTCATTGCCACAAATGATCCTCCTGCCTCAGCCTCCTACAGTGCTGGGGATTATAGGTGTGAGTCACTGCACCTGGAGTTTTTCTCCAAAATAGAATTTCTTATTACTCAAATTCTCTCCCAAAGAGAGTATGGTACATCTGTAACTGAAGAAAAATGTTACCAATAAAGAAGCTAAATTAACTTTATGTTTAACCAGATGCCTGGTTTCTCCCAAAATGCTTAAATCAATACCCACTATAATAAATTCATTCTCCATGTATAACAATATGTTTAGATATATATATTCAGATGTACACTTCCAACAAACAGTTTTGAATGTATAACATTGACCTATGTTATTAGCAAGAGAGAAATGCTTACATGAACTTTAGTATTTTTAAGCACTATGCTATTATGCATAGAACAGATATGATAGAGGTTAAGTTGACATAATGTCATAATAATTTGGTTTGGAACTAGTAAACAGAAAGAAGTTCAGTTTTATTTATGAAGAAAGATAGTGCATACTAGAAAAGGTGAGGAAAAGGCAAAAAAGTAGCATTTTGTATTATTTGCCAACAAGTGTCCTCCCCCCTCCTCTCCTTACCTCCACATTGTACCCTGAACAGAACATACTCCTTCACCTTTGTCCTTTACTCACGCTGCTCCCTCACATTCCCCTCCTCCTCTTCCCTGAGGACACTGAAACTATTCCATAAAATACGGGTTGTTTGTACGGAGATATGTATTGTTCACGAGGGGCTGGTGTCAGGGACAAAAGAGGACTGAAATCCAGCCCCAGGCCCCCATGGCCAATCTTGTGTGGAGCGGAGGGGCTGCAGCAGCCTGAAGGAAAGGGCAGACGGGGCCTGGCTCTCATAGTGGGACTCTGCTGTAAGGCCACAGAGTCACAGATTAAGTCCTGAGGCTTCCATGGAAGTGCCCCCAAAGAGGGAGCAGCCCGCACAGGTCATATTCTCACTCTCTTTTTGAACTTGAACCAAATCAGTGCCTTGGTTTTGTATGTATCTCTTTAGTTTTTAATGTACTGTTTTTACCCCTCTAGCTAAACTAGAAGCTTCTAAAGAGTAGACAACATGTCTTGAATATTTATGTATGTATGTATGTATTTAAGACCGAGTCTGTCTCTGTTGCCCTGGCTAGAGTGCTGTGGCATCATAGCTTACAGTAACCTCAAACTCCTGCATTTGAGTGATTCTTCTGCCTCAGCCTCCCAAATAGGTGGGGCGACAGGCACCTGCCACAATGCCTGGCTAGTTTATTCTTTTTTTTTTTTTTTTTTTTTGAGACAGAGCCTCAAGCTATCCCCCTGGGTAGAGTGCCATGGCATCACAGCTCACAGCAACCTCCAACTCCTGGGCTCAAGCGAGTCTCCTGCCTCAGCCTCCCAAGTAGCTGGGACTATAGGCACCCGCCACAATGCCTGGCCATTTTTTGGTTGCAGCCATCATTGTTGTTTGGCAGGCTCGGGCTGGGGATTCGAACCCGCCACCTTAGGTGTATGTGGCTGGCGCCTTAGCCACTTGAGCCACAGGCGCCGAGCCAGTTTATTCTATTTTTAATAGAGACCAGTTCTCACTCTTGCTCAGGCTGGTATTGAACTCCTGAGCTCAAATAATCCACTTGCCTCAACCTCCTAGAGTGCTAGGACTATAAGTGTGAGCCACTGTGCCCAGCCTATCTTAAATATTTATAATTCTTGGACAACTGAATCCTGGGAGGAGGTATACATTAGGTGACCAACTGGTACAGTCTTCTAAGCAATTGACTGAAAACTAAACAAATGCCACAAGCAATAGTAATGGAGAGCATTACTTGTCTGTGAAGGATAAAATCCCTTCCTCTTTGTTATTTTAAATTATTTGGGAAGAAAACCAAGAACACTTTAGTGCTGGTTAATATGTTCTAAGAGGCTCATATTCTGGGAACTAAGTTGTAATTTTCACATTCCTCTCAGTTTTTAGTGCTGTATTAAACAGGCATTTTCAGAACTTGAATCAGCTTTACACAGAAGCCAAGTGTGGATTCTCAGGCCATGGCCATTGTAAATGGCCACATTCAACTATGGTTTCATAACCACAAAATTACACAAGAAGGAGAGAAACCAAGCTCCCCTACCCTCAATTCTAAACAATTCGAACCTCTGTGAGCCTTTTCAAACAAGTGTCAAGGGAATGTGGGTTCTAAAAGGCTCCTTTTAAAGGAATGGTTATTCTTTATTTTGGATGCTTTCATAATTATTAGGAAATAGAAGAATTTACCACCAGAACAAAGAAAGAAAAGAGGGGTAAGGAAAGAAATTTATTTGGAAGGACAAGATGAGGTGATAAAGAAAAAACCTTTAAGACAGTGCTAACCAGGAGGAATGGATGAATATATTTTAAAGGCAAGAAAGAGTGATAAAAAATGGAACACAACGTAGGGACTGCCTTTCTGCAGGCTAACAGGCTAGGTGACAGCAGGACCACTGTGTCCTGCATATTTGTGGAAACAGTGTAAAAAAGTAAGAAAACAGCCCCTGGTCTTTACTCAACCAATGTCTCATATTGTAAAATCATAATACTCCCTCTCTTAAAATAAATTTTCAATCACTACTTTGATACATCTATTTTATTTATTTATTCAACTGAGATAGGGTCTCACTCTGTTGCCCTGATTAGAGTACCACAGAATCATCATCGCACATAGAAACCTCAAACTCTTGGGCTTAAGAAATCTCATTGCTTCAGCCTCCCAAGTAGCTGGGATTACACTAGCTGCCACAATGCCCGGCTAGTTTTTCTATTTTTAGTAGAGAGGGGGTTTCGATATTGCTCAGGCTGATCTCAAATTCCTGAGCTCAAGCAATCCACCTGAGTTGGCCTCTCAGGGTATGAGGATTCCAGGCATGAGCCACTGTGCCTGACCAGCCCACCTGATTTTTGACAAGGGTGTCAAGCCCATCGCAGGGAAAAGGACCAACAAATAATGGTACTGGGACAATTAGTCATGTGGGAAAGACTAAAGTTGGATCCTTATCTCATACCTTACACAAAAAATAACTTTCAATAGATTAAAACCCTAAATGTTAAAGCTAATACCATAACACTTTTATTATTTTGGATTTGTCAAATAATTCTTAGATATGATGCCAAAAGCACAGTTGACAATAGGAAAAATAGATAAATTAGACTATATCTAAATTTAAATTTTTGTAAAAAATATTTTTTAAAAAGTTTATGCTTGAAACAAATCAATAAGAAAGTGAAAAGATAACTCACAGCTTGGTGCCTATGGCTCAAGCAGCTAAGGCGCCAGCCACATACACCTGACCTGGCAGGTTCAAATCCAGCCAGGGCCCACCAAACAATGACAGATGCAACCAAAAAATAGTGAGGCATTGTGGTGGGCGCCTGTGTTCCTAGCTACTTGGGAGGCGGAGGCAGGAGAATCGCTTGAGCTCAGGAGTTGGAGGTTGCTATGAGCTATGATGCCACAGCACTCTACCCAGGGTGGCAGCTTGAGGCTCTGTCTCAAAAAAAAAAAAAAAAAAAAAGAAAAGAAAAGGCAACTCACAGATTGGGAGGAAATATTTGCGAATCATGTCTTAAAAGGGAGTTATATCTGAAATATATAAAGAACACTTAAAACTTAATAATAAAAAGATAAATGACCCAGTTAAAACTGGCAATTGGTCAGGTGCTGTAGCTCATGTGTGTAATTCTAGCACACTGGAAGGCTGAGGCAGGAGAATTGCTTGAGGGCAATAGTTCAAGTCCAGCAACACAGTGAGACCTTATCTCTACAAAATATAAAAAAATTAACAGGGTGTGGTAGTATAGGCCTATAGTCCTGTACATGAATGTTTATAACAGCATTATTCATTATGGTCAAAAAAAAAAAAAAAGAGAGAAAAAGAAATAATCCAAATGCTACCAACTGAAAAAAAAAAAAAAGAAAATGTTGTATAGGCATACAATAGAGTACTATTTGTCTATAAAAAGGTGGGAAGTATTAAAACATGCTATAACACGACTAAGCCTAAAAACACTATACTAAGTGAAAGAGGACAGTCACACATTCATACAAAATATTCAGAACACAGAACTTTAGAGAAACAAAGTGGGTTAATGGCTGCTTAGAGGGAAGGCATAGGGGAGTGATAGCTACAGGATACGGGTTTCTTTATAAGGTGATGGAAATGCTCTAAGATGGATAAAGATAATAGTTGTACACATCTATGACTATACTAAAAACATGTTTTTGAAAAGCATAAAATTGACATGCATGCTTTAAATGGGTGAACTATATGGTATATGAATTACATTTCCATAAAGATCTTAAAAAATTAGTACTTTGGTAAGCAGATTTATTCATTCAGTCAGTCAATAAATATTTATTGAGCATCTTCTATGTCCCAGGAGTTTCAGAAATAAGAAGACATGGCCTTTGCCCTTGAGTTGCTTACTATCAGTTGGGGAGGCTAATATCAAAAACATTTAGGCAAGGCAGATAAACTCTCTAATAGAGGTTCAGAAATACATAGGACGAAGGGGAAGCAGGCGAATGAAATACCTAAGTCTACGCCAGGGGACTTTCAAGCTCCAAGTTAAGAAGAAATAGAAACTGGCCTTGTGAGGCCATGAGAGGATACAGGGTCAAGGAACAGCCAATACATGCGTGGCGTGAGTGAGAGGATGGGACAAATGGTTCCGTGTTGGGAGGGGACCAGGTGGGAGGTGGCCCCGAGAGTAAGGCACGGGGAACTATGCCTGGGAAACAAGCCAAGATTAGGTAGGAAAGGCTCCATGTCCAGGAGGTGATAGAGAGACATGGGAACATCCTGAACTCAGAGTTGTCCCTCAGGAAAAGAAAGGTGACAGCATTATGATCCCTTTGTATGACAATCGTCAGTTGCCTATTCTTTTTGGAGGTAGGGTTTTTCTATAATGTCCAAGCTGGTGTCAAACTCCTTACCTCCAGGGATCTTCCCAGCTAGCCTTCTGAGTAGCTGGGCTTACAGGCATAAGCCACCACACCCAGCCCATCAGTCCCCTTTGCACTGTCCATTATCTTGCTTTCAATTTGGTAAACTATCCGGTCTTACTGGATACCATGCCCTGTGCTGGTCACTGGGAATACAAAGATAAGGCAAAGTTCCTACTCTAGAAGACCAGGAAAAAGTAAAGAAAATTCTTGAAAGTTGGGAACTGCTCTTATGTGCTTTACCCACTGTCTGGAAACCAGCAAGAGGCACCAGCACCAAAGGACCAATTACTCACCTCAGTCTAAGGTAAACAGAAAAAGAAACACTCAGCAGGCCGGAGGTGCTTAGCGACTCTCAACCGTCTCTTAGCATGGACTAGAGGACAAGGAACAGTCTGCAAAAGTGGCATGTGATAAAAAGGACAGACTTCATGGTTCTTTCTGAATCTATCCTTCCTACTCAGGAAGGAAATATAATGAGTACAAAACAATACCCCAGGGCTACGCAAGAAGAGCCAGGATGATTTGGGAGATTAATTTGTCTTCCTTTCTTGCCTATTAGCACACACAGTTCTGGAGAGGTCATGGCAAAGAGAGCCATCTGGGTTTGTATCTCAGAACCATGCTTTCCAAGCTGCAGCTGGGTTGTGTGATTCCGAGCTTGTAATGAGGACAACAATACTTAGCTTAACAGAGTTGTTGTGAAAATTACAGCAAATCTATTTAAAGCATTCAGCGTATTTCCTAGCGTCTAGTAGCAGTGGACAAATGACACACATGGGTACACACAGGGTACAAATACACTCGCCCCTCCAGAGCTGACTCTTGTAGAGGTTGGACAACAGTCTCAACTGGCCAGAAGAACCAATTCTAAGCCTCTGGAGAGGATGAAGGGAGGAAGGTGGTGACAGGTAAAACAGAGAAAAGACAAAGATGTTAAATTACTTACAAGGAAGTTTTGTATTCTAGAAAACACACTGAAGCACGAGTTCATGTAAGATATTAGACCTTGGGAGAATACAGAGAATATTAAGAAAAAAACTATTTGGGTGGTGGCTCCACAGGTGTGTTCAGTTTGTGAAAATGTAGTCAGCTATAAGTTTATGGTCTGCATATTTTATGGGCATTTCAATAAGCTTAACTTTATAGTTAAAAACTGGACTATAAATGTAACTCTAATGAAGTTAAAAATGTGATTTGGATTTTCTTTCCGTTCCCTTTTGTTAGGTGGTCTGAAATCAATAAATGTTTTCCGTCACTTTGGTGCTTTTTCCATTTAGTAGAACAATGACTTTGCCCTCCCTCCCAAGCTCTGTGTGAAGGGAATGTAATTAAGTGGGGGATGTTTTCATTTAGCCACTGAGAAGAGACTAAGAAAAGAACTTCAAGGGAGATGGGAGGAAAGCCTGTCCTAATGCACAAGGAAGCCTGGAGGGCCCATAAGAATGTGGGTGTGAGGTAACCTAGGTAACCAATGACCAATAGAAAGACATAAGAGACAATAATCAATGACCAATACCAAAGGGCAATAATGCCTGGAGGCACAGAGAGGCCAATGGGAGACTTGCCACCAATTTCAACCAGAGAGAAAGAGGGTATTTAAACCTCTGCAGGCCTTGGCATCTGTCTCCCTCACCTTTTCTCTATTTTTTATTTCATTTTATTTTTTATTTTTTTTTTGGCAGTTTTTGGCCCTGGCTGCATTTGAACCCACCACCTCTAGTATATGGGGCTGGTGCCCTACTCCTTTGAGCCACAGGCACTGCCCCTTCACCTTTTCTCTATCTCGCTTCCAACTCTTTTCAGAAATGCTCTAAACATTCCCTTTGTCCTTAAATAAAATTTCTCTTTGTTACTCTGAAACTTGTGCAGGTTACTTTGACTTTCTATTCACCATGCCTGTGCTGCTCCTGTTTCATTTTGTTTCCATCCATGCCTCAGGTGAACTTTCTAGCTTGAACTGGGACCTCAACCCCAAGAGAAACCAAAGCAAGAAAAACTAACACTGCAGCTACACCTCTTGGAATCATCTGTGCACGTATGAACAAAGCCACCAAAGCAGGGGGGCTCCACACAGAGCCTCTAGCCGTGGAAGATACCCTCCTCATAACTCCAGCCATGCCTTCCTCTAGTATCTTTGCTCAAACATCCACTGTTGCTTTGCTCCAAGTGCCTCTTCTCTCAGAAGGTCCCAGCCTCCCTTCTGTGTGTGTTCTCTTTCCTCTCTGCTGCAGATTGTTCAACACAGCCTTACCCTGCCCATCCCCCTTCATCCATTCAGTCTAGAGCAGCAGTTCTCAACTTGTGGGTCACAACCCATAGGAACTGTATTAAAGGGTCGTGACATTAGGAAGGTTGAGAACCACTGCTCTAGAGTGTCAACACTTAACAACAAATAAGAGCCATTTCCTCTAGAGAGGACTTGTGTTTTTAACCTCTCTCAGATGAACTGGGCTTGGTGGCTCATGCCTGTAACCTAATACTCTGGGAGGCTGAGGCAGGTGGATTGCCTGAGCTCAGGAGTTCCACACCTGCCTGAACAAGAATGAGGCCCCTTCTCTATAAGAAAAATAAATAAGAAAAAAAAATAAGTAAAAAATTAGACACCGTCCTGGTGCACACCTCTAGTCCCAGCTACTCTGGAGGCTGAGGCAGGAGGATCACTTGGGCCCAGGAGTTTGAGGTTACTGTAAGCTACAATGACCCCACTGTATTCTACCCAGGATGACAGAGTGAGACTCTATGTCCAAAAAGAGCCCCAAAGAATAGGTTTGGGCTGATGTCTATTCTTGGGCCTTCCTGGCTTCATCTTCCTCCTGATTCCAGCTTTTCCAAGAACAACAAACTGTTCCTCACAGATGCTGCTCCAATACATCACCTAAAACCATAGAAAAATCACACAACTTATTTCAAATGGAAATGAAAAAACAAAAATTAGTTCCTCTTTGGTGGCAGACAACCTCAACCCCTTTTTAAAAAATTCTCTCTTTCAGCCCTACTATGAAACTAATTTATAGCTTTCATAGGAAAGCTATACTCCAATTTTAGCCCAAGAATATGGGGAAAGGGGAGAGGGAGGGGAAGGGAGAGGGGAGGATGTGTGGAGGGAGCGTGATTGGTGGGATCACGCCTATGGTTCATCTTATAAGGGTACATGTGAATCTTTCTAAATGTAGAATATAAATGTCTTAACACAATAACTAAGAAAATGACATGAAGGCTATGTTAACCAGTTGGATGAAAATATTTCAAATTGTATATAAAAACAGCACACTGTACCCCATGACAGTATTAATGTACACAGTTATGATTTAATAAACAAAAAAAAGAAAAAAACCCTCTCTTAGATGAAATCAGCTAACCCTCAGATTCAAAGCCAGCTGAACATGGCTTTCAATTCCATGTTCTCCACAAGGATTTTCCATTTTTAATTTTTAATGCCGATTACAGGAGAGTGAAGAGCTTGCGCTACCAGCATCTCCTGGCTAGGAGGGTGTTACTTGGGCCATCTCAAATTCACTTTTCTTGTAAATTAGTGGTGGAAATGTCTGTTCCTTAGAGTGTAGGAAGGATTAAATGAACTAATGTATTAAAAAAATACATAAGAGGGTGCCTAGAACACAAAAGTTCTCAGTAAAAGATGGTTTGATCATTATTCCTATCTTCTCAATGTTTATGATTAGAATCTATAATCAATAAACATAAAATGAACATAGAATAATAAATATTTACTACTGGTTTTACTCAGACTTGAACATTCTATGGGTAAGGACATGGAGTAAAGGATTGGCATTGAATTCTCCCCTAATAAGAATGACCATGCATTCCTTTATCTGTTCATCTCTTCAGTAAACAATGTACATGAAACAAAGTTGTGTGAGGCCTCAGAGAGTTTATAGTCAAACCCGGAAGACAGAAACCTCAGGATCCAGCCATCCTGTGCAGAGGAACCCAGGGTAATGCAGAACCAGAGAGGAAGGGAGCCAACGTGACTCATTATGATCCAACCATGCTCCATACTCATACAGCAGCGGCCACTGAGAGTGTATGTCTCAGTTTCAACCATCCCATGGTACACAATCAGAAAAAAAAAAAAAAGTGAGTTTTCCATTTGCAGAGTGTGGCAGATCTGTCTGCCTGTCCATTCAAGGAGATGGGAGACAAGAAGTCATTTCCCAGGTGGGTCTCACCGGCTCTATGAGTGAGTATCCAGTCAAAAACAAGACGGACATACAAATGGGTTTATGAAAGGCAGTTTACAATAAAGGAACTACTAAAGCTATTTGTAAGGTTAAGGGAAATTAGAAGGGATGGTGATCCTCCTACACTAGCAGACTGGCCATTAACAATTCTAGGCTGGAGAGTTAAGAAGAAAGGGCTGTTTGTAGAACCCAAAGGAACAGATGTAAGGAGGGGGCCGAATGTCCGGACCCATGGCCTTCAATAGTGGGGAGGGAGCAGGGCAATAAATACCCTGACCTCAATCCCCTGCCTTCCTTCCACTGAGGAGCCACACCAGAAACCAGAGGCAGTGGCACCTGTGGGGGCAGTCCCTAGAGGCCAGGCTCCTGGGGCACACAGCAGGTTGGAGGAGGGTTGAGAAAGCGTCTGAAAGGACAAACAGAAATGTCCCTCATACAGACCGAACAATTCACCATGGTCAATAAAACTCTAGTGTATAAAGATATGTGTGTCTGAGTAACACAAGGATACTTTGGCTATAGGCATTTTTTCTTATATATTACAAAAGTAACATGTCCCGTATTTGATGAGACTCACAGGACTTGATCTCATCTGTCCTCACAAGAAGCCTGGTATGCATTTCTTCCCGTTTTTCAGAGGATAAAACAAATGCTCCAAAAGGTTGAAAGCATCAGCATTCTGACCTTGGCTTCTTCAACTCCAGAAATCTTAAGTGGTTTTTCCATTCTACCAGGTTGAAAAGGAACCACAGAGATGGATGGGCAAAATTAGTGTTACAGAACTGATAGTAATTTCAGTGTTCATAGCCCTGAAATTACATATGATTAAGAAAACTGGGCAGAAGTAGCAAGTACAGCCATCATCAATGCATCTAGTCCATAGTTCAGATAACAACATGATTACCTTTAAAATCAAGTCATTTCAGCTCAGCGCCTATGGCTCAAGCGGCTAAGGCACCAGCCACACACACCAGAGCTGGCAGGTTTGAATCCAGCCCGGGCCTGCCAAATAACAATGACAACTACAACCAAAAAATAGCCGGGCGTTGTGGTGGGCGCCTGTAGTCCCAGCTAGTCGGGAGGCTGAGGTCAGAGAATCACTTAAGCCCAGGAGTTGGAGGTTGTTGTGAGCTGTAATGCCATGGCACTCTACCCAGGGTGACAGCTTGAGGCTCTGTCTCAAAAACAAAAACAAAACAACAAAAAAAAGAGTACACTTTAAAAATAAATAAAGAAAGAAAGTCATTTCTAAATAATCAACCAGAGCTCGAACTCGGCAGATGACAATCTAGGGCTGATGACTTCTGACAAGCACAGCTGGCCTCCCTGTTCTGCATGTTAACAAAGCTCCAATGTCGCTGCCATGGGGGACACAGCAGGGGAGGGCGGCACTACCAAGACACAGTCAGGAGAACGTGATTTCCAAAACCAGACCCGAAGAGCTGACAGGAACCAAGCGACAATTTTTTTTTCAATTTTTCAATTTTCAAGTTTCAATTTTTCTTAAACTGCCCCGTTTACCATTATCAAGTGGTGTTCCTTAACACTACTTAGGATGGGGCTGCAGAAACTTTGTGAAGTAAAAGCTGCAGACTGAACAAGAGTCAAGATCAAGGGCTCTAGAGATGGAAAGCAGGGTCTGAGGATGTCCTCACGCTTTCTGGCTGCATGAATTAGTTCACCCCTCCAGCCTCAATTTTCCTAATTGCCAAAAGGAGAATAACAGTATTGAACTCCTTGGTTGAACAAGGCTTTGTTAACACACTTGTAAAGTTCCTGGGATAAAGTCTCAGTAAGGGCTACTCATGTGTGTTTGCTGCCTTCGTTATGATCAACAGCTCCATGCTGATTCTATCTCTGCAACACCTCTCCTGAGAAACATCTGGCCCCAACAGTTTAAACCACTTCACTTGTGTCTTTCTCTTGCTCACCAGCGCACCCATGAGATAACCCAGTCTGCTTCTCACCCCACCCCATCTTTCTCTAGTGGGTTTTTATTTTTTTATATTTACTTATTTATTTTTGAAACAGAGTCTCAAGTTGTCACTCTGGGTAGTGCCGTGGCTCACAGCAACCTCCAACTCTTGGGCTCAAGTGATCCTCTTGCCTCAGTTTTTTCTATTTTTAGTAAAGACGGGGTTTCACTTTTGCTCAGGTTGATCCCAAACTTGTGATCTCAAGCAATCCACCTTCCTTGGCCTCCCAGAGTGCTAGGATTATAGGCGTGAGCCACTGTGCCCGGCCTCCAGTGTGTTTTTAAATTTTTATTTACTTTATGTTTTATTGTGATATGCATAACACAAGATTTACCATTTTAGCCATTATTAAGAGTACAGTTCAGTACTATTAAGTACATTTACTTTGTTGGGCAACCATCACCACCACACATCTCTAGAACTTTTTCATCTTCCCAAACTGCAACTCTGCACCCATTAAACAATGACGCCCCATTCTCCTCTCCCTCTCTGACCCCTGACAACTACTATTCTACTTTCGGTCTCTGTGAATTTGACTACTCCAGGTGTCTTATATAAGTGGGATGTACAATATCTGTCCCTTTTGTGCCTGGCTTATTTCATCCAGCAAAATGTCCCCAAGGTCCACTGTGTTATGTCGCATGTGTCAGAATATTTCTCCTTCTTATGGCTGGGGAATATTCCATTATTTGTATATACTACATTTTTTAAATCCATTCATCTACTGATGGACACTTGGGTTACTTCTACCTTTTGGCTATTAGAAATAATGCTGCTATGAACATAAGCATGCCAATATCCCTTCAAGATCCTGCTTTCAATTCCTTCAATTCTCACCAGCAATATGTAAGTGTCCCAATTTCTTCATTTCTTCACTAGTACTTTTTCTATTGTTTTAAATCCTAATGTTGCACACAACCCCCAACCCCACCCATCACTCTTTTTTTCTCCAACTGTTCTGTGTTTCCAGATGTATTTTACCACCTCCCCTTCCTAGTCCCTGGGCATAACCAAATGCACAAACACTGACTAGTTCTATGCCCAGGGAAGAGGGTTGAGCTCTTTGGATGAAACTAGCCGCAAGGCTGCCTCCTGAGACAACCCCCCTCCACGCCCCACAGGCTGAGGTTACTGCTGTGAGCGATGAGAGCCAACAGTTAGGTAAGCTATGGCTGGTTATTTTCAATATATAAACACACTCTCTGGCATCCTTTAAACTATACTTATAATTTATATGGCAATGTTTACACAGTAAAAGTACTTGAAAATGACTGCAGCATAAGACTTTTGTTAAGATTTAAAATTAGAAAACACGAAGTTTTCTTTATATCCTCTTTTTAGTCCTCAGGATCCTGATGGACAAATTAGTAAACATGTGAATAACCAGTCAAGCAAGACACACAGCTTGGCATGGCTGGCGCTAAGGAAAGGAAAGAAAATAAAGACAGAGACAGAGAGGGATAGAGACAGGAAGAGAAAGAAAGGAAGAAAAGAAAGGCAGAAAGAGAAGGGGAAAGGAGATTATTAGGAGTCTCCAACCAGGAAGTACGGTACAAGCTCCATAGTTGACCTAATTCTCATAGACCAGACATGCACCACATGTACATATCAGGGCAGGAGGCCTAGTTCCTTATATTATAGTTCCTCTGTATGTTAACCAGTTTGTCACAGTCCCTTGGGTGGTCAATTTACTTCTACTATATTTACGTATTTTGACACAAATTTCCTAAGGTGCACATGAACAATGAAACTGCTAAAATTTTTGTTCTAAAATTGGTGTTAAATATCCTATGAGAAGAGATGATGGTCCTTTAAAAATTGAAGTTTTATAGAACTTGTAAACAATTAACCCCTTTTCTCAAACCTTATAGAGAATCCAGTTTTCTAGTTTATAACATATCCTGCCCAAAAGTTTGCTACCCTTTATGAGAAATAAACCTCTCTTATTCCAAAGTATAAAGCTTTTCAAGTTAACAAATTATGACCATGAAGGGGAGCAGGGTGGCCCCATTTCCCCCCAGCATGATTGAAGGTCAAGGCACTGACATCTGTACAAATTCCTTGACCTCCCGGAGGAAGACTCTGGAAGCTTCCCTGGATCCCAGATCTTCCACTTTTAGTACAGAGATCTCAGAGACTTTATTTCTCTCCACCTCTTCCCTTCATTCCCTTCTAGATTTGGTTCCTTCTATTCCATACCCAGGAGGAATGTCTTTGTTAGCCCCGGTTTGGGGGCAGGCCACCCCAGTTTCCCTGTCTCTCCCCACGCTAGACCCTGGAGGGAACGTCTCTGTAGGTCCAGGGCCTAGCTGGATTCAGCTGCTCCCTAATGGTTTGGGAGGACCCTCTCAGGAAGAGAAGTACAGCCATAATAACTTTAGTTCTAAGAAAATGGTGTCCATCAGGGTAGAGGGAAGCAGGAGGGGGAAGGTGGGAGAAGGGAGGATAATTGGTAGAAGAAGGGGGGAAAAAAATAAGAAAGAAAATGGTCTCTGTGACACTGTCAGAAACCCTGAGAGGGGATGCTAAGAAAGGGATTTCAAGGGGGTGGAAGGGAAACCTGACCTGCTAAGCCAGTTAGCCTGGGGGGCACATAAGAATGTGGGTACAAGGTAACATAAGTAACCAATGACCAATAGAAAGAGACCATAATCAATGACCAAGAGAAAAGGGCAATACTGCCTGAAGATGCGGAGAGGCCAATGAAAGACTTGTGGCCAATTTCAAATGAAGAGGGTATTTATACTCCTGCAGGGCTCTGCCCACCCCCTTCAATCTTTCATGAGAAGGACCCACTTCCAACTCTCTGTGGAAGTGCTCTAAGCTTTTTCTTTGTCCTTCTTAAATAAAATTCTCTTTGTTACACTGAAACTTGTGCAGGTTACCTTTGCTCTCTATTGACGTTCCCTGCGCTGCTCCAGTTTTATTTTCTATTTCCGTTCATTTTTTCTTTCAATTACCACAGTGCCTTGGTTGAACTTTCTAGCTCAGCTGAGTAATCAAACCAGGCCAGCTAGGTTTGGGGAACCCCCAACCCCCAACAGATACTAGTGACTAACATACTAAAAAGTATTAAAAAGTCTTTTTGTTTTTTTTTGAGACAGTCTCACTTTGTTGCTCTCAGTAGAGTCCCATGGTGTCATAGCTCACAGCAACCTCAAACTCTTGGCCTCAAAGCAATTCTCTTGCCTCAGCCTCTCTGATAGCTTGGACTACAGGTGCCCACCACAGCACCTGGCTATTTTTTAGAGACAGGGTCTCGCTCTAGCTCAGGTTGGTCTTGAACTCCTAAGCTCAGGCAATGGACCGGCCTTGGCCTCCCAGCGTGCTGGGATTACAGGTGTGAGCCACTGCACCAGCAAAACGTTCTTGTAAATGTTTGAACTCTAACCTAAAATAATGCAAAGCTCTGCTGACCATAATAAAATCTTAGGAGACCTCTAATTGATCTGTGCATCCAATTAAAACAAAGAGACTATCAAACCTTTAGAAACAATGAAGATAATGCTATAATTGGTTTTTCAAGTTTTCCAAATGGAATGCAAAGTCTCTCACAGAATCCTTCAAAGAGGGTGACTGAAAATTAAAAGTGACTCCCCCCCCAAAAAAAAAGAAAAAGAAAAGAAAAGAAAGAAAAAAAGGCACATTCAAAATGTTCTTTCTTCTCCTTCCATCTCTGCCCCTAAACAATCACCTTTTTTCTCAACTAGTTAAAAAAAAAAAAAAAAAAATGCTCCAAATGTTGACCTTTGTTTTTTATTTCTGCTTAGAAAGCTCCAGGAATACACTGCCACAGTTTAGCATGACTAAACTGATTCATTCCTAGAACTACAAAATTGACTAAAGAAAGTATGGATGATATGTTTGAATTGGGGGGTTTCCTTTCCCCTCCTTTTCCTAATTGGCTATTGTTTTTTCTTCTCTTTTGTCTATCTCCAAGGACCTCTGACCCAAATTTCTCCAAAACTAACAGGTTTTATTTGTATTTATTTTTTCTTTGAGGCAGAGCCTTACTCTTTTGTTCAGGTAAGAAGAGTGCCATGGTATCAGCCTAGCTCATAGAAATTTCACACTCTTGGATTCAACCCATCCCCCTGCCTGAGCCTCCTGAGAAGCTGGGACTACAGGTACCTGCCATCATGCCCTGGTTAATTTCTTAATTTTTCTGTCTTTCTTTTTTTATGAAATAGAGTCTCACTATGTTGCCCTCAGTAGAATACCATGGCATCACAGCTCACAGCAACCTCAGACTTGGGCTCAAGCGATTTTCTTGTCTCAGGCTCCCAAGTAGCTGGATCTACAGGTGCCTGTCACAATGCCCTGCTATGTTTAGAGATGGGGTATTGCTCTTGCTCAAGCTGGTCTTGAATCTGTGAGCTCAAGGCAATCTACCCAGCTAGGCCTCCCAAGTGCTGGGATTATAGGCATGAGCCACTGTGCCCTGCTCTGCCTCTTAATTTGTTAATTTTTTTATTTTTAGTAGAGATGGGTCTCATTCTTGCTCAGGCTGGTCTGAACTCCTGAGCTAAAGGGATCCTCCCTTCTGCGCCTCCCAAATTGCTAGGATGATAAGCTAAGGTGCTAAGCCTGGCCTATCAATTTGTTTTTCTGCTTTTCAATCCCTAAATGACTTTGAATTTCCTGTCCTCTTCCCGCTATGAGTTGCAGAAGAAAGAGGCATGTGAAATGATAAGGGCCAATTTGAGGGATAAAATGGTCTAACAAATTGCTTATTTTTTTGTATAACTAATTGCTACATGTCTACATAACTAATTGCTAGGAATCTGTAACAAAAAACAAGACTACAGTAGCTCAGCACTTATTGATAAGTTCATTTTATAACCTTGTTTTTAGCTGTTAGTTTTCAACTATATTGCTTCAAAAGTTTTAAGAGAGTGATGGGTGCCTGTCTACCCCCATTCCCATCTGGCCCAAATGTTTAATGGACTGTCAGCTGTCTAAACTTCTCCTGGGCCACAAAGGTCCCACTGAAGGCCTAGATGCCATTCTACCCCCATCAATGATGGAACAAAATAAAGTCTGGCCATCCTAGTGGCACTGGAATACCTTGGCCAAAATGGGGGAACTATGAACTAAAAATGAAATCTTAACCCCCCTGCTAAGTGCATGGACCCTTCTCAGCCAAGGGAGTCCCAGAAACACCTTAAAATCAAGCTGTCAGCCATAGTGAGATGGGAGAGATAAAGCACAATCTCCTGCATATGATTTCCCTTCATAAATATTCATGCCTCTTCTTATAACTTGTTGAATATGTATATTTGCCTCACTCGGTATCAAACCCTGCTCCCTTTCGTCTCTTTGAAGCAGGTGTGCCTGGCTGCCGGCCGGGGCTCTGCTTCCCAATCTGTTGGAATGTCCACCCAACAGGTTGCTATCCTTTATGAGAAATAAAGCTCTCCTTTTTCCAAAGTATTAACCTTGTTAATTATCTTTTTTAATTGACACATAGCATTTACTTCTGAAAGTTCAACAGTGAAAACTATAAGATAATTTTGGTTAACACACACACACACACAAATACGGAAATAACAGGAGTGGTAAGGATAATTATCGCTACCTTAAAGATCAGGTACAAAATCCAATTAATTTGCGTATTCTGTGTTAGCTGGAGAAGCTAATTCTCCATGGGTCTCTGGGGTTTCTTCATCGTTTACATACAGAAACGCTGACAGCTTTTGTTCCAGACTAGCTTTTGTGAACAGACTTGAGAGGTAAAGATAGTTTCCCCCTCTGGAGAAAAAAAAAAAGCAGATTTGTTTCTGCCAATATATGGAAGGTGATGGCTCCCTCTGAGACAGACAGCAGATTTGCTTGAAGACCATTATAACATTTTCAGGTTCCTGAAGTTTAGGATGCCTCTTCTGTAAAATGACTTAGTGTCAGTCATTCAGTGTGCTATTTTGTGGGAAATAAGAGTTAGGACCTGAGTCATCAAAATGATACTCTGGCTACTGCTATTGCTCAGAGTAATAAGCCATCTTGGTTTTAACCCGGGGTCTTGTGTTCTTCTGTCATCATCCACGAAAACTTGTTAGCCTACAAGTGGGGTAAAAATCTCTGCCTCTACACAGTTCTTAACATTATACACAAAATAGCAAAATCATCCCTGGTGACACAAATAAAATACACAGTTAGAAAAAGTAACAACTTTTAACCCACATTCCAATCTTAGGACAGACATTCTTCAAATAAATCAAGAAGGCAGGAAATGTTTATTTCAAGAGTCTGTGACACTATCGCTTGGACAGCACAAGTAAACTGAGAAAATGCACATAACACATCAGAAAATATTTTTACTACAGTTTATAAAATAGTCAAAAGTTTTGGTTTTTGTTTTGTTTATTTTGAGGCAGGGTCTCACTCTGTTGCCCAGGCTAGAGTGCCATGGCATCAGCCTAGCCCACAGCAACCTCAAACTCCTGGGTTCAAAGTGATCCTCCTGCCTCAGCCTCACAAGTAGCTGGGACTACAGGTGCCCACTACAACATCTGGCTATTTTTTCTATTTTTAGTAGCAATAGGTCTAATTATTCTATTTTTAGTAGCAAGGCATCTCCCTCTTACTCAGGCTGGTTTGGAACCACTGAGCTCAAGGAATGCTCCCACCTCAGCCTCCCAGAGTGCTAGGATTATAGGTGCGAGCCACCATTTCTGGCCCAGAAGATATTTTGAAAATAAAACTGGAATCAATTTGCAGAATACAGGATCTCAGTTTGAAAAACACTCTACACTGGAAATGGAGGATAGTCTCAAAAGCATAGGACTTTTTATTCATCACCCCAGCTTCCTATCTTAGGGTCTATATGGATTATTAAGCCTCTCTATAGTTCATGTCCCCTATTTCTGCAAGGGGATTAATTGTGCCAGCTGGGTAGAACTCAGTGTTGCACAGAGGATCAAACAAATTAGCGTGTAAGATGCTTCGTGAACTCTAACGAGGCCTGACAAGGTGAACCTCTGGCTATTGTTGCTTGTCATTAAAAGCTCTGTGTAGCTCTTTCATGGTACAGCTCAGCAGCTCATAGCAATCACAACATGCGGAGTCCTTTGTTCCTTTAACAAACATTTATTGTCCCAAGTACTGGAGAGAGCAGGAGAAAGCCCCTGAGGCAGATGGCAGGGAAACCTCTGATAAGACAAACCACACAGCCCTCTGGATACACTGCGTCCTTTTATTTCTCTTTGGTCTTGTACAAGACAGCATGAAGGAAGAAGCAGATATCTAACTGCATACGGGCATGGTGAGGCAATTCTGGAATCAGGTGTAAACTCCCAAGCTGGGTATATAGACTGCAGGAGCTAGTCAGAGAAAATCCTGCTGCTGAGAAAATCAAGGTTCTTCAGATGAAAAATCGGACTAACGTCTCTATGAACCAGTCCTAGAAGAGAGTTAATTCTGTATGAACACTGAGGTCAAATTGGAATCGAAAAATCTCTCACTCTGAAGATGAAATTAAAGTTGGTTTAAAACATGCATTTCAACTAATTAGGTATGGTAAGGAAAGTCCACATTGTATCCCAAGCTCATATTCATTTTTATAGTTAATTCTATACAGAGCACTTGATAATCCTGAGTTCATCTTTTTTCTTAAAGAAATTTTTGTTGCCAAGAGATGAAAGGCAGTCAAGATTTTCAGTTTGGAAGGTACAGCCAAAGCACCTTCCACCACCTAAAGGCAACAGGTGCAGATTTATTCAATGTTGTTCTTTTAAGTGATGGATATTAATCCTGTTTATAAAAGTTTCCTTTGAAAACTAAAACTTACACGTTGGGATAAAAAGGAGACTTACATTCATGTTTGAGTGTCTGAGATATTGGTGCCCATGCAAAATTCAATGGGAAACTGTAAGTCCCCCAGGAGAGATGTTATGCTAGGCCTGTTCTTTGTGCCCTTGGTCCATCAGCTGGCCATGGGGAAGACTTGATGGTCCTTGTTGATGAAAGCGCTTTGGTGAACTTTGTCTAAATAAGAAAGACAGGGCCTCAACTTATAAGCCCCCACCTGCTTTCTCCTACGCTCCCCAAGCTGGCGGCAGGAGATGAGCATTAGCATAGCCCTTTCCTCAGAGGTAGGCCCTGTCGTGGGTACGTACACACAGGAGTCCATTTTATCCCCATCGTCTGTGAGGTCAGTATAGTCACTCTCTCCATTTACCAGAAAGGGAAAAAGAGGCAGAGAGAGGAGAAGCCATTTGCTCCAAGGCATGAAGCAAGAATTCATCCCCAGGTAGCCTGACTCCTGGGTGTGGGGTCCTAACTGCCATGCTCAGCTGCATGCTGCAGTAACAGGTTAAACAAGAGAAATAGGTGTCCTGTATTTATGTCATGGGTCAGCACTCTAATAGAGGCGGTTTACATTTCCTAGGCTTGCCAGGCACTGTGCAGATGGATCTCAGTTAATCCTCCCAAGAGCTTTCCAAATGGGTCCTGGCCTTTTCCCCACTAATGACTGTGCATCAGAAGGATTAGGCAACCAGCTCAAGGTCATACAGCAAGCAAGTTCTGAGGCTGGGATTGAAGACTGGGGCTGTGTGATTCCAAGGCCAAGCCTGCTGTCACTGTTACTCACTGTGCAGGAGAAGTCAGGCCACCCGTTTCCCTAAAACTTCCCTTGCAGTGTGACAAGCAGAAAGGGCCAGCGTCTGGCCTGTTTGGTAGCGTTTGTTCCAGCACCTCAAAGTAAGGAAACTGGAGTGACACAGACACGCAGAGACGGCAGAGTCACTGAAATGCTAGTTTTGAGACCCAGCTTTGTCCTACAAAATAGCAGCCTAAGCAACACCAGCATGTTAGAAGGTCAGGGAACCCGAAACGAACACAGTTCAGCAAAACCTCAGAAACCACCATGTCTCACAAAGTCCTATTAATAACGCAGAACAAACACAAGAAGAGCCCAAAGGAAATAGTGACAGTTCAGCCAGCCCCTGAGAGCTGTGGGAAAGCTGCGGAGATGGCAGCAAGTACCTGCCCTAGGTCCAGGCCTCATTCCTGTCCCCTCACACTGCACCAGCACCACACAGAAATTACTCAATGTCAGAGGGTCCCGGATGCTCCCTCTGAAAAACGGGCCAGCAAGGCGAGGCTCCGTTCATTTTCAAAGAAAGTTTAGGTAAAATAATCTAAAGGAAGTGCTTTAAGACGTTTAAGTCACAAATAATAAGCATTGTTATTTTTATCATAACTGTGGAATACTGTATCTATCTACCATGAAGGAGAAACACTTTACTCTCATTTTCCAATGTCTACTTTAAGATCATACATTTTCAGTGAACTTTTATAGACTATCCTAGACCCTGATAACATGTACATTTATTATTATACTTCAAGGTTAAGTACATTTTGAAGTAAATGCTTATTTCATTCACTTAATCTTTACCAAAAGATACAGAAAGAATTGTTTAATAGTGGCAACAAGTTTGGGCACGGGGTTCCTGGGTTCAATTTTCAGCTGTTACTTACTAGTAAGATTACTCTGGGTAAGAGATTTGACCTCTCTGCCACATTTTCTTCATCCATAAAATGGGGACAATGATAGGATGTAACTTGGAAATGGGTATGATGATTTAATAAAGTGCATTGGTCATGATATCTGATAGTCAGCAATAAGCAAAAGTCTACGGTTATTATCTTAAAAGGCAAATAACAATAGGAACATATATTTGGCAAAATCTTCATTCACAAATGTTAGAGTTATTCTAAAGAAACGTCTGGCTAAAAGAATGCAGGAAAAAACACTTCAGTATTAAAGTAAAAAAAATACCTGAAAAGATAATCTCCAAATAAAACCAACTATTCACTTTTAATGTTATAAAAAGAAAGTATCTAAAACATAGAAAACAATAGTTTGAGCTGAATTCATAGAAAAGATACCCTAGAAAGTAAGGAAAACAGATAAAAAAATAACTAAGTGCATACACTAAGAATAACTGGTCAAACAGATAAACTGAACTATCAATTCCAAACGTTCCAAAGTCTGATCCACATGTGTTTCAACAACCAACAGTAGGGGCCAAGTTTTGCAAGGTGACAGCTGTGTCATTGGAGGTTATGTAGTCACTAAATTACTTTTTCCTAGATCAAATTTCACAAGGAGGTGGAAAAAATACATTAATATGGAAATTGAGACACTGAACACCAAAAACTAGAAAGTCAACCACACACAGAAAAAGTACAGCAAGATCGATCAACTCAGCTACAACTTTATGCAGACTTTTAAGCCCGTGGTATGCCATAGGAGATACAAAGAAGGTCATCCCCATCCTTAAGTTTCCTAGCCTAATGCAATAAATATTCAAAGTCTAAATTTTAATACAGGTCTTTTGTTTCAGTGAAGTTTTAAAAATTTCACAAAATTAAAGTGGTAAAAATGTTGTTACCTAGGTATCTTGTATCATGCGTAAGTCAGAGCTTTCAGTGTGTCTGTCACCAGAATAGTGCTCATTGTCCACCACAGGTAAGTTTTTATTCCATACCCCTCCCCACAACCTCCCCCGTCCTTGGTTTCCAGTGTCCTTCATGTCTCTTTGTGCCCATGTGTACCCATGATATAGCTCCCACTAATTAGTGGGAACATATGGGTCTTTGATGGGGTAACATGCAGGATGGGCACCTGAAGAGGGTATAGAAGGATTTCCCGTGAAGGTCATAGCTAATGTTTAAGCGAGGGGAATCAGAGTGATCTGGTGAAAGGAGTGAGAGCAGCAGAAAGAGTCCTCTAGGCAAAGGGAACAAACAGCATATGCAAAAAGTATATCAGATTCCTACTCCCTGCTCCAGTCTTCAATTCTTACCATGGCATTAAGGGCCCTATATGGACTGGGCCCTCATGTCCTACAACCAACAGAATCTATGCTTATTATTACAAAAGGCAAACAACAATAGTACCACATATTTTGTAAGACTATCCACTTCCTGCCCTCCAGACACTCTGGCCCCATTTCTGTCCTTAACTTTCTCAAGCACTTTCCCACTTGAAAGCTTTCATCTGCACTGTTCCCTTGGCAGGGATGCTTATCCACCAGGGATCTGCAAAGCTCATTTTATTCAAATGTCACTTCTCCGGGAGGTCTTCCCTGACCCCTCAATCTAAAATACCTTACTTCCTTCAGTAAGTCTATTTTTCTTTCTAGCATTAACTACTGCTTGTCTCATACTACATTGCATTTCCCCGTAAGGCTGGCTTCTTCAACTGGAATGCAAGCTCCGTGAAGACAGGTGCGTTTCAAGTGCCTATAACTGTGCCTGGCATGTGGTAAGGTTCAATACATATTTGCTAAATGATTAATGATTTAATAAATCTCTTATAGGTGGAAAGGCCCCTTAGGTGGTCCCGAGACACATAGTTTAGTCTGGCTGGACCATAGGATAGAAAGGAAGATGCGACAAAAGATAAGGCTAGAGTTAAGTCTGTTGTCCGAAGTTACGAGCATCTGTCCTTAACTGTCCTTATTATCTTGCCATCCTATCCTTCCTATCAGCAATACTAGTTTTCTATCAGACATTTTCAATTACTGCTAATACCAGCCCCATAGTGTGGTTCCCCAAATCCCGAGGCATAGACTGTAGCCAGAGAAAAGCATGCAGAATCCCCTGGTCTCCATCGGACTGCATGTTTTTGGCAGCATAGAACCTTGGAGTTTGAAGAAACCATCACGGTTATCTAAATACCTACCACCTATTAGAATTCTACAAAGGGAACTAAGAAAGTAAATGAAAACAGCCAGCAACAAAATATAAACACACACTCAAGTATACAAAGGGAGGTGTTGATTCCTTTCCATTCAGATGCACGTGAGTCAGGAAGATGAGGGGTTTTTTACACTTCAATATAGATTGCAAGTGACAGGAGAACTAGTGCAAATTAGGACATTAAACGGTGAGATACTATCAGCTCCAGAAACACAGGCAAATAGAACTGGGCCAGAGAGCAAAGCACAGAAAGGTCAGAATCGAGGGTGCTCAGCCGTATCGTGTTCATATCAGGAATGGCTGTTTTGTCTGTAGGCTCCTGCCACACCCCAGAGCTCCTGAGCTAAATACTTAAGTACATGACACAGTTTACCTTTTTAATCCCCACAACCATCTCTGTTCCTCCATCATTTATGAGGACATTGAACTTTACAAAGTTCAGGTGGCAGGGCTGGAGTCCAAACTCTGGCTCTCAATCATCACACCACTTAACCGGAACACTCAGACATGGCCCTGCCCCTGCCCCCACCCCTCTTACAGCAGGCTCTTTCATGTAACCGAGAGGTATCTGTCAACTCCTTCAAGCCTTGTAAGGCACCCAGGGATTAGGAGTCATTGCTTCGCATTCATTTCTCTGGTGGATACCCTGGCAGGATGGGAAAGAGGCCAGGGAAGTAGCAGATCAGCTCAGAGACAGACCACTGGGGGGATCTAAGACCCACCAACTGAATTTTCCTGGGCTACAGAATCTATTCAGCTCTTCAAAAGAGCTGAGAGATTATTCCTGGCAGACATCCTGCTCTCTGAAGTTCTGTCACTGCTCTTCCCCGGGCCTGCCCTGAGTGTCCCCTGCACATGGCCCTGCTTATTTAGCCATTTACAAACCTGAACCTCTGAGTTACACAACAGCAATTACAAGAGAAAAAGGGTATCTGAATCGTTTGATGACAAACATCAGTCTATCCTTTTGTTTTTACTTCTGGGGTTTTGTTAAATCAACTTAAATATAGAAAATAATATTTAAATAAGTTCTTTATTAAGAATGTTATGAAATTGACTTAATTTCTGGCAATGAGAAAAGCAAATGGCTGAGAGTTTTCCCATATGAAAAGGAACAATTATGTAATCAGCCCACGTGGAGAAACCAGGCTGAAGTCAACACGATGAGAGACTGAAATAGCCCTGCTTCTCTCTACAAGTCAGGACTGCACAGGGATTTCAGGTGGGACATACTTCTCATACAGCCTCTGTCCTCTCATGAAGGCCTTCACTTCATTGTCCAGTGGGAACGTGCCGTCATCTTTTCTGAAGCGGTAGAAGAGTTTGACATCCTTGAATTCCTTGTGCTCATCACACACTGAAAAACAATATGCACAGAGAAGCATGTGAGAAAAAAATCACGGATTCAATTATTCCAGTGATCCAAGATGCTAATGAATAACTGTTTCTCTAATTCTTCAAGCACACAAGTATCTGCTATGTAAGTTAATACATGTATTTACACAGAAGCTGGTACAGTGTAAATGCTCAGTATTATTAGCAGCACCATCATCATTATTATTACCTATTAAGAGGTTCACAAAATTCAATTCATCATTCCACAAACTCTTTTTTCCTGCAGACCAAATCTCACTCTTTGCCCTGGGTAGAATGCCTTGGTATCCGGGCTCATGGCAACCTCAAATCTGGGGGCTCAGGAGATCCTCTTGCCTCAGCCTCATGGGTGGCTAGGTCTACAGGTGCCTGCCACAAAGCCCAGCTAGTTCTATTTTTTTTTTTTTTGTAGAGATGGTGTCTTGCTCTTGCTTAGGCTGGTCTCAAACTCCTGACCTCAAGCAATCCTCCTGCCTCATCTTCCTAGAATGCTAAGATTACAGGCAGGAGCACTGTGCTTGGCCCCCACAAATTCTTTCTGAGTATGATATTGGGCTATGAATCAGCCCCAAAGAATGTGGAATCTAGTGAGATGAGGAGAAATGTCAACATGTGATTAAAATGTGGTATGACAGGCTAAAAAGGTAAGGAAAAAGCACAGTGTGAGCACAAAGGAGGAGAGCCCCACATCCCAGGAACGTAGGAACTTGGCTTTGAGAAATAGAAGCTTCCCTGAGCAATGTGCATGTTAAGTGGAAGCCTGAAGGATGACAGAATGAGTAGAAATTGAGGCCAAAATGAAGAGAAAGGGTATTCCAACCCCAGAGAACAAAAGCATGTGCAAAGGTTGAGGATAGGGTGATAGATTTCAAGGAGACATGTTCATGAATGTTTACCAAACCATTGAAAGTAACAGAATATGCAGCAACTACCCAAATGTACATCAGTAAACATAAGATAGCCTAATTATACATGAACAAACAAGAGATACACTATCTACATGGATTAATCTCATAGTATGTTGGTTAAGTTGCAGAAGAGTAAACATACATATCTGTAATGATTTAAAACACATAAAATGGCTAGGCAGAGTGGCCTATGCCTACAATCTCTGGACTTTGGGAAGCCAAGGCAGGAGGGTGATTGAAGCCAGAAGTTAAGACCCCCATCTCTACCAAAACAGAAAAATTAGCCTAGTGTGGTGGCGTGTGCCGATGGTCCCAGCTACTTGAGAGGCTGAGGCAGAAGGATTGCTTGAGCCCAGGAGTTGAAGGCTACAATGAGCTATGAACACGCAACTGCTCTCCCGCCTGGGAGACAAAGTGAGACCCTCTCAAAAAACTAGAAAACACAAAAACAAGAAAAAACACAAAAAATAATATGATATGTTGCTTAAAGATGCATGTGTAGAAAGGAAACAAAGAAGTACATGCCCAAATGCCATTTGGGGGCAAGAAGGGCGTCTAATTAGGGAGAGAGACACAAGAAACAAGACAAAGCAAAACGTTTTATTCTTAAGTGTATATGTTATGAGAAGATGTAGTCATTCATTTTCTCTCAAGTCACCTTGACTGCTGCCTACTTACTCACCATGATGAATAATGCCCCGGTCTGCTAATTTCTGCATGAGTTTAATTGCCGTCTCTCTGTCAGAAGCCTCTTTGTGTTCAATCAGCCAGTCAATCAGTTCTTTTGCAACAAAACAGTTTGGGTAGGTCTTGAGATGATGTCGTCTATCTTTAATAACCTTTTCTTCATGCAGCCTGAGTCTGGAAGAAAAATTAGCAATCACTTTAGGAATGTTGATGACAGCACAAATTATTAAACCATCCCAGAGAGCAATAACAAAACAGAAGCTCTAAGTGCATTGGAGGTCATTAACTATTTTAGATGATTTCCATGCTGTCAGAGCTCAAAGGCTCCAGGAAGTGATTACACCCTCTAATCTAGAGATGAACCAGGTAAAGGAGAGAGGGAAACAACCACAGCCAATCACTGAGAAGAGTGAGAAAAGCTCTGTCACACCCTACTCTCACATACTCCCCTCTCTTTCTCTGTCCATCTGTGAGGTTACTCCTTCAACCAACCAAAAAACAAAAACTCTAGAAACTTGGTGGAAATAAGGTACCCCTCTTCATCACAAATTGCTCAGGGTCCACCATCCTTGCATTCATTCATATAAACATTAATGAGTGCCTACTATCTATTTCTGAGGTGCTACTGGACATTACAGATATAAATCAAAAAAATACACAGACAGGTAGTGGTTTCTGCATCCAGGTCTAGATGCTTCTGGTCTAGTGGGGTCCATCTAGGAGGGAATACTAGAGACCTACAAATGTTGGACAATGGGATTCAGCAGAGAAATGAGTCCCCCATTCTTCTTTTATCTGTCATTCACACTTCCCAACTGCTCTTCCACCACCCACTGTCCACATGTCTACCTTATTCCTCAATCTGGACTTTGGGGAACCTCCTCCCAAAAAGGCATCAGAAGGAAATGCCAAGTACAGAAACTTTTTTCAAGAAGTGGCAGCTCTAGAACAGGAAGGTTTTCTGAATAAGAAGACCCAACCCCCTTGCAAGGCATCTAAGTTGCACTTAGAACCTCCAAAGAAAGGCAGAAACTCCTAGGGGGGATGGCACTTGGAAGATCCCTCCCTTCCCCCCAAAGAAGAACAGTCCATGGACAAGAAAGCAGCAGTGTCTTGGCTGACTCATAGACCTTTGAAGAAGGATGATTCTGTTGTAGCTAAAGTAGATTTTCTGGGGGAGCCCCAGAGTGCCCTTCCAAAGATTACGAGCCACTCAACTCCCAAAAGAAAGACCTTTAGAAGGAATTCTCTCAGAAGAAGCCTCCTCAGAAGAATGGTTCACAGAACTCCACTCAAGCTCACTCAGAGAACAGATGCTCTGGACCATCCCAGAAGTTGCCAAAAAAGATGATAGCAATGTACTGTGAGATGGTGGATATAGGACCTTGGTTTCATGCAGCATTATCAACTGTAATGGAGATTTGCTTTAAGATGATTATATCCTTCCCCCCAGCCACATTGTGGATGACCAGACCTGATGGAGTGGTACCTGGAAATAGAACATGGTAAATGTCATAATCTTCAAGATTGCTTGAGACCAGATCTTGAAGATACTCACAGGGAAGACAGTGGTGGGACATGCTGTCCACAGTGATTTCAACACCCTTCAATACTTTCACCCCAAATCGGTCACCTGTGACACCTCCTATATCTTTTCCTCAACCAGGCGCTGACTGCTTAGACAGTGCCTTGCTGTGTCTCTGAAGAGAGCTTACCAAGAAGCTGCTGAACTCAGACATCCAGGGTGGTAAAAATGAACATTTCTCTTTGAAAGATACCTAGGCCACCATGGAGCTGTATGAATTGGTTGAAGTCAAGTAGGAACAGCATGGGACCCAGAATCCCCCCAAAGACTAGCAGCAGTGGGGATCTGGTGATGTGGGAGGCAAGGGCAGGCACCAGGAGAAACAGGGCAGTGGACCAATGGACAGCTCTGCTAGTTCCACATATCTGGAAAGTAAAATTGTTGAGGAAGAGAGCGGTTCTACCCTAGGCTTATTATCCACTGAATTTTACCTCAGGTGTTGTGTCCTGTGTTGTTAAATGCCCCATGGATGTGGGAGCTCCAAGTCAGACCCCAGTCCTATACAGTTTACCTCTTAAATAGTGAGTAACCAGAGGTTCCAGGGTGCTTTGTGCCAGTCAAGCTTTTTGACTTTCAAGGGCAAGGCACACTGGGAAATGTAGTTTCCCAAATTGTTTTACTACTAGGGTGACCATGCGTATCATTTTATGCTTTTTGCTTTTGAGTAATTAACAACACCCTATTTCATTCTCAAAAGTATCCTGGTAATATAACAAATTGTACGGTCACCTTATGGATCAAAGACTCTGCTTTTGGCTCAGAGTCTCTATCTGTGTCAGGATAATTGCCTTCGGAGGAGGCATGGCTGGTGAGGTTTAGTTCTCTTTAGGGTTACAAGGCAGTAAAGGTAAAAGCATAGCTTGGAAATCAACTTTTTTGACCTGGGGAAGCATTTTCTTTCCTAAGGTAAGAGAGGATTTATTCAATTTAGATTCTGATTGGTAGGTTAAAAAAGGATTTGAAGTATTTTAATGGTTTTGGTCTTCTTTTATCTTACTAAACCAAGTCTCTAAAAACTCAAACTATTCTCTCCATCAATTTTTACAACATAAAAGCAAAACAAACAAACAAACAAAAAACCCCCACAGATAAAGATTCTTGCCTTTGCAGGCATTATTTCCTAGTAGAAGCAACAGCTAATTTTCTTGTGAGCCTTACTTACTAGGTTCCAAGTGCTGGTGTGAACACTTTACAATGACTGACTCACTTAATGATCAGAACAACCTCATCAGAAGCTATTATTTGTATCCTCATTTTTTTTTTTTTACAGCAGAGAGACTTGAAGCCTCAGAGAGATTATTTAAGTGACTTTCCTGACACCATATAGCTAATAAGTGCTGAAAATTAGGTTTAAAACCTGGTGCTCTTGCTTAGACTCCAGATACTGTCTCTAGCTAGTGAGGAATAAATATAGAGAGATGGGTTAAAACTGTTGAACAACAACAACAACAAAATACAATTCATTTACAGGCCAATGGATTAGTGTAGAGAAAAGTGTTTCACCTGGGGCTTCCCCTACTTTCTCATAAACTTTCTCAAAAGAATCTTAAATCTGTTTTTTAAAATAAGATTCTTGATCAGCAGAGCAAGATGGTGGACAAGAAGGATTGTTTCACTGAGCTCTCCTAGAATGACTAAGGAAAAAGAGAGAAACCAGCCATAACTTGTGCAGGGATCTTACCCAGAGTCACAGCTCAGGGAGCACAGTGAGGAGGTGGTAAGCTGCATACAGTATATAATCTGGAGTGGTGGAAATCTGATGACTTGGGTAAGTGACTGCAACCAGCTGGGATCAGCTGGCTCCTCTCATGGAGGTCTGGGATGGGAGAAAGCCTTTCCAGAGTTTTGAGTTGTTGAGGGCAACTGAGCATTGAGTGGAAAGCTTGGAAAGAGTAGGCACACTTGAATGGTATACAACAACCAGATCTGAAAGTCAGCAGAAGTGGATTTCCTATAGGTTTGGTGGCTGGCAAGGCAACCATACTGAGAAGGTCACAGCAATCAGGGGCCTTCTATTGTGGGAAGATTGTGAGAAGACCTTAGCAGAGGCCTAAGGCATGGTCATTTTAATTCCTTCCAGGATCAGAACTCCACTTTTGGGACAGGCTGAAGGACTCCCACACCGTACAGGAACTGGAGTCAGGGTGCACGGTGAGATCTGCCCCTGAAGGATTCTTAGGAGCTTTAATGTCCCAACCTGGCAAGGTCTGAATGTGGAGAAAACAATTAGGCCATCAATGAAGGCAACTAAGTTTAAAATAAGGACCACAGAGGTTGCTGGCTGTGCTCTTCATCTTCTAAAAAAAATACAGCACCACCTGTATTTTCACAACATATTGTCATCAAGAGTGAGGACTTCTGTTTATTTGGCTACAAGGAAGAGTTTGGTTTGCTAAGGCTGAGGCCACTTCAAGACCTAAGCTCTGAGACAAGATAATTTGAAACTAAGGAGGAAGTGAGAAGGAAAAAGGAGGACAAGGAGGTGAAGAAGAAGAAAGAACACCTCTGAAGAAGAAGAGAAAGAACCAACAGAAAAATTCAGGCAACATGAAAAACCAATACAGAGGAACTCCCCCAAGGGACCATCAGATGGCTACTGCAGAAGACTCCACCTATAAAGAATTAATGGAATTGACAGAGGGAATTTAAAATATGGATGATAAAGACAATAACAGGAATGGATGAGAAAATGGAAAGACAGAACCAAAAATTGGACAAGAGATATGTAGAATATGGAAAGGATATGGTGGAGCTTAAAGAAATGAAGGGGACAATCAGTGAATATAAAGATGAAGTGGAAACTATCAAAAATAGGTTAGACCATGGAGAAGAAAGAACCTCAGAGTTAGAGGATAAAGTTTTCAAGTTAGCCAGGTAGTTAAAGAGGCAGAAAAGAAGAGAGAGAAAGCAGAACAGACATTTAGAGAACTATGAGACTCCATGAAGCATTCAAACATATGAATAATAGGGATTCCTGTAGGGGAAAAGGACTGTCCCAAAGAAATGGAAGCCCTGCTGGAGACTATCATAAATGAAAACATCTGAAGTTTTACTAAAGACCCTGACACACTCCTTTCAGATGGACATCAAACACCAGGTCATCTCAACTCAAGCAGAGCCTCTCCAAGACATATTGTAATGAACCTGTCCAAAGTCAAGATGAAAGAAAAAATTCTTCAAGCAGCCAGAAGTAAGTGCAAACTGACCTATGGAGGGATAGCCATTAGGATGACAGCAGATTTTTCAACTAAAATCTTCTAAACCAGAAGAGCATGGTCATCCACCTTCAATATTCTTAAACAAAACAATTTTCAGCCCAGAATCCTGTATCCTGCTAAACTAAGCTTCAAAATTGATGTAGAAATCAAATCTTTTTTGGATATACAAGCACTGAGGAAATTTGCCATAATAAGACCAGCTCTACAGGAAATACTTAGACCTATTCTCAACACTGACTATCACAATGGATCACCAACAAAGTAAATACCCAGAAGCTAAAGGTCAAAACTTAGCTTCCACAATGATGCAAAGGCTAAAACTATACAATGGACTTTCAGAAAAATAAGATGAATAGAACTTTACCATGTTTATCAATTCTCTCAATAAATGTCAATAGACTAAATTCACAATGAAAGAGGCACTGTCTGGCTTAATCAATAAAAAAGCACAATCCATCCATATACTGTCTCCAAGAGATACATCTATCCCTGAAAGACAAATCAAGACTCAGGGTTAAGGGATGGAAAACAGTATTTCAAGGAAATGTAAATCAGAAGTAAGGAGGGGTTGCAATCTTATTTTCAGATACAAGTGGATTTAAAGCAACTCAAGTTAAGAAAGACAAAGAAGGACACTTTATACTAGTCAAAAGAACAAACAATACAAGAAGACATTTCAATTTAAAATATTTATGCACCCACTAAAGAGGTTTCAGATTTATGAAATAGACCTTGATGGTTCTAAGCAATGTGATATCTCATAACGTTCTAAAAGCTGGGAACTTTAATAGCCCTCTGACAGAACTGGACAGATCCTCTAAACAGAAACCAAACAGGTGGTGCCTGTGGCTCAAGGAGTAGGGTGCCGGACTGATATGCCAGAGGTGGCAAGTTCACATCCAGCCCCAGCCAAAAATAAAAAAAAAAAGAAACCAAACAAAAATATAAAGGACTTAAATGTGACCCTAGAACAAATGAGATTAATAGATATATACAGAATACACCATCCCAAAGCTAAAAAATATACATTTTTCTCATCAGTCCATGGTACATACTCCAAAATCAACCACATCCTAGGATACAAATCAAACCTCAGCAAAATTAAAAGAACAGAAATTATACCTTGTATCTTCTCAGACCACAAGGCAATAAAGGTGGAACTCAACTCCAATAAAAACATTCATCCCAGCTCGGCGCCTGTGGCTCAAGTGGCTAAGGC
>NW_003852399.1:9841249-9847254 GCF_000181295.1 Otolemur garnettii
AAAAAAAAAAACAACATTCATCTCCACACAAAGACTTGGAAATGAAATAACTTCATGCTGAACAATAGTTGGGTTTAGAAAAAGATAAAAGAAGGTGTGAATCCAGGTATTGATCCATTTCCTCCACATTGTCAAATTTCTGGGCATGGAGTCCTCAAACATAACAACAATGAAGACACAAATTACCAAAACCTGTGGGATACAGCAAAAACCATCTTAAGAGAGAAATTTATCGCATTAGATGCCTACATTCCAAAAACAGAGAGTACATCAACAAACTCGTGAACCATCTTGTGAAATTAGAAAAAGAACAATCTAATCCCAAACCCAGCAGAAGAAAAGAAATAACCAAAATTAAACCAGAGATTAATGAGAAGCAAAAGAATCATTCAGAAAATTAACAAAAAGTTGTTTTTTTGAATAAATAAATAAAATCAACAAAACTTTTGGCCAGATTAACTAGAAACAAAAAAGTAAAATCTTTAATAACCTGGCTCAGCACCTGTAGCTCAGTGGTTAGGGGTCCAGTCACATACACTGGGGCTAGTGGGTTTGAACCCAGCCTGGGCCTGCTAAACAACAATGAGAACTACAACAAAAAAGTAGCCAGGCCTCGTGGTAGGCGTCTATAGTCCCCACTACTTGGGACACTGGAGGCAAGAGAATTGCTTAAGCCCAAGAGTTTGAGGTTGCTGTGAGCTGTGATGGCACAGCAGTCTACCAAGGGTGACATAGTAAGACTCTGACTCAAAAAAAAAAAAAAAATCTCTAATAACCTCAACCAGAAATGATAAAAGGGAAATAACAGATGCCACAGAGAAATAAGAGATCTTCTCTGACTATTCCAAGAAACTCCATGCCCAGGAATTTGACAATGTGGAGGAAATGGATCAATACCTGGAATCACAACCTCTCTCTACATTTAACTAAGAATTTGAGGTTCAGTTATGATGCCAGGGTACTCTACCAGGGTGATAGAATGGGCCCTTGTCTCAAAAAATAAATAAATAAATAAATAAATAAAATTTTTAAAAAATGAATTAGATGAACTATGAGGTCAAGTCCTTTCTACTTCACCCACCCGGCTTCTCTGTTCTTTCTCCTCTAGGGAAAATTAGTTGTGTAACTTTACATTAGAGTGCCTGAAACATCATGCCTAACTTATTTTGCCAGAAGATACTTTGACCCATGTGCTTGATGCCAGATTGGCCTTCACAAATGCAAAGTGTAAGGATTATAAATTGGCAAAGCTGGTGGAGTCAAACCAAAGCACAGAATCTCCCACTCCTAATACTGGTCAAAATAACAATAAAAATAAAAGTAAAATGGCAAAAATTGGGCTAGAAATGGCCAAAGAAGAACTACAAAAGCTAAGTCCATTTTTTTTTTTTTTTTAATTTGCAGCCACGGAAATAAACAGAAAATTCTAGAACAATTGAGATAAGGTAATTAGACCCTCACTACCCAGGATCTTGTTGCTAAGTCAATGAAATCCTCAGAGTTTTCATTAATAACCCCCAAGTTTGAAGGGAAAACAAAATAAAATGCAAGCACTGAGATTTCTGTCTTCTTATTAGGAGATGGTAGAAATGGCTGCAGGGAAATGAGGAAGGCAATAGAGGAAATGAAGAAGTAGACCTTTTCTCTGAAAGTGAAGCCTCCCAGATTCAACAGTAAATTAGAGGACCAGTCCCAGGGCCAAAATACACCTCCATAGTAGGGGGATCTACTTCTGACTATGTGAAGCGAACCCTGAGACAGGAAATTCAACAAAATCTCAGAAGCAAGACTCTCCCCTTCTCCTCACCCTGGACTCTTAAGTTGTAAAAAAATGGAACAAATAATCAGCTATCAAATGTAGCTCAGAGGGGAAAATAACATTCTGTGATAACTTAGGAAGGGGCAGAGGAGACGTCATCTGCCTCACGTCAGAGCAAAGATAGAACAGGGATAACAGAAAGCATGGACAGAACTGTCTGCCTTCAGCATAAACATGATGGAAAAAAGCAAAGAGCTATAAATGATGACATTAAAGGAAAAAAAAGAAGGAAAAGAAAGAGAACATCCAACAGACAAAAGAAAACACAGTTCAAGAAACAGGAAGAAGTTAGCCCCAAAGAATTCTGAGCTATAAAAAATGAAAACACTGACAAAGAACACAAATTTAATCAAATAAGAACTCACAGGTAAAATGGTTATTGAAAGGGAGCCACAGGTTTTACTGAGTCAGACAATACCATTATCAACCGCATTACAAAGACAAATTACACAGCTGAAAACTGAAACATGATTGAAAAAAGTATAATAAAAGAAGGGAGAAAAACAAATTAAAGCAGACAGAAAGACGTTAGTCATTACAGAGATCATTAAAAAAACTACTAAATTAATTCCTAATATTTCATCAATATACATAGTAAAAGCAGTGATTTTCAACCTGTGTGCCATGGTACACAGTGAGAGGATCTTAGGAGTGCTGTGAAAGTTTTGAAAGATCATTAATTAAATTATTTTCAGGATGGCGCCTGTGGCTCAAAAGAGTAGGGCACCGGCCCCATATACCGGAGGTGGCCAGTTCAAGCCTGGCTCAGACCAAACAACTGCAAAAAAAAAAAATTATTTTCAAAAGAAGTTCAAAACACAAGTAAGTATATCCTTTTTTTACTTTTTTTAAAAAAATTAACATAATTTAAGCATGCTCTGAAGTTTAAGTATAGGTTCAAGTGTGCTGTGTGATAAAAAAGGTTGAAAAACACTGATGGTGAGTCTAAACAAAACCACGTGAAACAACCACCAGCACACAGCTCTAAAGAAGGTGTGGGTGATTTTCAGAGCAAAAGAGGTAGCATAAGTGTTCTACAGGAATTCTATGAGGCTCAGCTTTTCCTTAGGTAGGGTGAGGCCATGTTCTAGTTCCAGGATGATGTGTCAGGAAGTTCAGAACCACCAAGCCTCCTAAAGGGGATTTATTCCACTCTTTGTTCATTTTAGAATATCACAGATTTTACCCCAAAACATCAGTCCTGAGGAAAGACAGGAAAACAGGCCTAAAAATACAAAGGCTTGACTACGGCCCTGGCATTGCCAGTCATTCTCCACCTGGCAGACCCCCAAGCATCACAGTTCTCATTGATCAAATGAAGATAATTGTATGCAACTATGGGCTAGTCCCGGTTTCAACTGCTTTATGAGCATATTCCTCAAGACAACTCCCCGAGGCAATTAATTGTGAAACCACAAAGGATACCTATGCAGAGTTGTAATTATTAATAATAGGGAGCCCTAATTTAAAAACGAAAACACGTTTACATAGGTATGCTAGAGTCCTCCCATGAATCCTTATAGTTAAACTCAGTGACGACACTGAGTAGTTTGTTTAACATGCTCAAAGTGGCAGAATGCAAAACACTAATTCTTAGATGTGATGTCTGTCAGGAATCCAGGAATAATGAAGACCGATGTATTTAGAAATTGAAATGTGGAACAAGCTGCTATATAATTTGGTGGAGGAGGAATATGTTATGAGCCAAGAGAGGAGGTTTAGCTCCTGTAAACTTTCCAACTTAAGAAAAAATTATTAGGTAGTGTTTATCTTTAAATACTACAGAATAGAACCTTTCAGTTATTATCCTTCCATGACCCCTCGGCTCAGCGCTAATTCTTGAACAGTCCTAATTTCCACTGATTCCTCGCAAGGGAGGAAGGGGCGAAGCACCACGGTGTTCCTTCTGCCCCACCAGTGCCTGGTACATTTCCATGTTCAAGAAAACTCAGTAGAAATATGATAGAGGGGAAAGAACTTTGGATCCAAAATACAGGCTAGAATAGATATTTTTAGACATGTTCCAAGGGGTTAAAAATGCACAATAACTGTGCTATCATCTTTTTTTCTGTGATAGTCAGAATCACAGAATTCTACTAATGAGCACTGAAAATTGTATATTTCAGAAAAATTATCCCAATACAGAGATAAGAAATTTCATACTGCAACAGGAGACCAAGTGTATTGTCTGACATAGTGAGTACTTAATAAGTATTTGGTGAACAGGTAAATGTCCAAGGACACTTACTAATAGAAATGATGTCATTTTCTTTCTTTTTTTAGGCAGTCTCAGTTTGTCATCCTCAGTAGAGTGCTGTGGGTCACAGCTCACAGCAACCTCCAGCTCTTGGGCTTAGGCGATTCTCTTGCCTCAGCCTCCTGAGGACTACAGGCACCCATCACAATGCCCTGTTATTTTTTCGTTGCGGTTTGGCCGGGTTGGGTTCGAACCTCCCACCCTTGGTATTTGGGGCTGGCGCCCTACTCACTGAGCCAAAGGCACCGCCCAAAATGATGTCATTTTCATAGGAAGAGGACATTTCTCACTACCACATCAGGGGTTCCTATCCTACAATTTAGTAACTATTCATTATCATGGAGTGTACCTAAGTCTTTTTAAAAAGAACTATATTTTCACATCTAGGGCAATCACTTTCCAAAGTTTAGATCCCTGTTGGTTGGGGGGTAGGGTGTTTAAAGCCTTTCCTTTAATTTGAACTAAACTTCTCTCTAATTTTCACAGTATTTTTTTTTTTTTTTTTGGAGACAAAGTCTTACTTTGTCACCTTGGGTAAAGTACCATGGTCACAGCTCACAGCAACCTCAGACTCTTGGGCTCAAGTGATTCTTTTGCCCCAGCCTACCAAGTAGCTGGAACTATAGGCACTCGCCACAGTACCTGGCTATTTTTAGAGACAGGGTCTTCCTCTTGCTCCACTGGTCTTGAACCCCTGAGATTCAGCAATCCACCTGCGTTGGCCTCCCACAGTGCTAGGATTAAAGGTGTGAGCCACCATAACTGGCCTAATTTTCACTATTTTTAATACAGAAATACACATGGATATCTCAAAGAAGAAAGTGGAGTAAGTAATATTTCAAATTCTTATTGAAACAGGGAAACCTTTATAGACCTGAGCCTCTAGTGGAACAGTATTCTCTGGAAAGGCTCCACAGAATGCTGAACTAGTGTCTAAATGCCACGCTTTTTTTTACATTTTATTTTTTTAGAGATAGGGTCACCTCACTTTGTCACCCCGGCTGGAGCAGTGTACGGATCCTAGCTCACTGGTACCTTGAACTGCTGGGCTCATGTGCTATCACCCCTAGCTAATTTTTTTATTTGTTTTTAATTTTGTAGAGACATAGTCTCGCTGTGTTGCTCAGGCTGGTCTCGAATGCCTGGCCTCAAGAGATCGCCCTGCTTTGATCTCCCGAAGCACTGTTCAGGCCTTCACATTTTAAATGTTGCACGTTGCCAGGACTCTTCAGTCACATTGTCTGCCATGCCCAACATCCTTTTCTATTTAAAATTACCTTCCATACTGTACTAATGCTAGGCGGGGCTCGAAACCCAGGGCCTATTCCCTGGCCTACATGCAGGTGTCCCTGGCTTAGGGTGAGTTGGGTGGTCTCTGCACACAACCAGGGGAAGTAAATGGAGAGACCAAGGACATAGATTCTCTCTAGTCCATGTGACAGCAATTAGCTAAAGCAAGCCAAATGGCTCTTGCCAAGATTTAAACCAGAACTGAAGTTTTCAAACGCGATTTATGCCATTAAACATTTCCTTGAAATGAAAATGTCCTCAGCCTTCAGTGTGTAAAACAATGTGTCCTACTCTGATTAAAATGCAGGTGAGGGCTGCCAAGTCCACAGTATATCCTGGTTTTCCCGTGTGGCTCTCCCACATATATCTTTCATATCCCCTAGACTACCTACATTGAATTCTTGGAAGGAAGATTTTTAAAAACCCAGGCATTGAGGAAAGACATTGAGGAAAATGAACAATCAGGTGGCCAGCACAGAGAAGCTGAGGAACCAAGAAACCCCCCTAAAGCTGCAAATGAGGGAGAGCAAGAGACATCATTCTGGGGAGTGCCTCCCTTCCTGAGCTTTCCAGTTCCCTCCCAAGCCATAAGCATCCTCACAATAACCAGGGATCTACCAGTCCCTGGGGGGCGGGGGG
>NW_003852399.1:9847295-9891158 GCF_000181295.1 Otolemur garnettii
CCCACCCAGGCTCTAAGGAGACCTTCCACCCAGACCTCATCCCCCCTTCTCACCTCTTTCTCACCTCCCAACCACAAGCATTCCTGCTTTGTTCTCTGAACATTCTGAACTCTTCTTCAAGCCAATCACCCTCCATGCCTCTGCTCAAGATAGAGAAACCTCTGCTGGGAATCCATCTTTCTGCCTTCAAAATTCAAAAAATTCTACTTGGCTTTTCAAGGGTCAGCTTTTCAAGGGCACCTCATCTGGGAATATTTTCATGCCCTTCCAAAGCCAGAAAAGAGCCTTCTCTCCTCTGTCCTCCCATAATATTTGAGTGACACTAGTCAAGGATTCATCCCACTGTATTGCAATTAGACGAGGTCAGGGAAAACCAAGGGAGAGTTGTTTACTTATTGTTGCAATTCTAGTGCATGGCAGATAGTAGCCCCATGGATCCTCATTAACATGAAAATCAATTAGTGCATGCCATGCGCAGGGCATGGTGGGAGGCAGAGGCAGAGGCAGAATAATCTTTTGACCAGCAGAGTCCCAATCAATCCACATGAAACTACTGGGAAGAATAACCACCTTTATTTTAGCTGCATTTTCAATTCCACTGGCTCGGAAATTTAAATACAAAAAAAAAAAAAGCAACCAACCCACTTTCCCATCGTTCATCTCAGACAGCTGGTTCACAGGCTTTAGATTCAAGGTGATTCTGTAATGTTCTATTCCTGTCCAGCTAACCAGCTGCTGAAATTGCATCAATTTCCTCTTCCAGCCCTAGGAGAACAAACATTACTGAGTGCAGGGTGTTAATAATACCTGCAAAATCACTGACCATCTGATAAGAAATATAGAAATTGTTTTTCAAAAAATAGCCTGCAGAGAACTACAGCCGGTTCTGGGACACAGGGAACAAAGAGGAGATTAAAACTCCATATTCTCATTTAAAAACAGTGTTATAAATCTCAGCCAAAGTAAATAGTTTAATTAACAAAAACAGCAAGCCAAATAGTAGGGCTGACAGAGGGAGCCTGTGATATGGGCAATAGCACTGACATAGATGGGCTTTAAACCACAGTTATTGTCCTTCCCAACTGTTCTGCAAGAATCAATATCTGTCTTTGGGGATCTGTGAACCAGGGAAAGTCACTCTCAATCACCCCCCCTGAAAGGCCCTGAGCCTAAAAGAATGAGAGTAAAAACAGGAACAGATGAAATCTAACACATTGCATTTTCTTCTAGTATTTGGATTTCTTCTGAAATCACAATTTTAAATCATCAAAATGATATATGCTCATAGTAGAAAAAATTCAAATGCAACGGAACTTCTCTAGTTGACCACCTCCCTACATTGACCACCTCCTTATGTTAACCTAATTTTCATAGTCCAGACATGCACCACGTGTACGTATCAGTACAGTAGGCCTAGTTCCTATGTTGGCCATCTCTATATGTTGACTGATTTATTATAGTACCTTGAGCGGTCAACTTATGGAGGTTTTGCTGTATGTGGAAAATGAAAATTAAAAGTCTCCGTCTGACCAGGCATGGTGTCTCATGCCTATAATTTTTTTTTTTTTTTTTTGAGACAGAGCCTCAAGCTGTCCCCCTGGGTAGAGTGCCATGGCATTACAGCTCACAGCAACCTCCAACTCCTGGGCTCAAGCGAGTCTCCTGCCTCCGCCTCCCAAGTAGCTGGGACCACAGGTGCCCGCCACAACGCCCGGCTATTTTTTGGTTGCAGCCGTCATTGTTGTTTGGCGGGTCCGGGCTGGGGAATCGAACCCGCCACCTTAGGTGTACATGGCTGGCCTCGGTCCCGTGGTGGGAGTATGCGCGGAGCCTTTGCCTATAATTCTAGCACTCTGGAAGCCCAAGTCAGGCGCATCACTTGAGCTCAAGTGTTTGAGACCAGCCTGAGCAAGGTCGAGAGCCAGTATCTACCAAAAGTAGAAAAATTAGAAAAGTAGAAAAATTGTGGCTGACATCTGTAGTCCCAGCTACTCAGGAGCTTGAGGCAGGAGAATAGCTTGAGCCCAAGAGATTGAGGTTGTTGTGAGCTAGGCAGATGCTATGGCACTCTAGCCTGGGCAACAGAGTGAGACTCTACCTCAAAAATATATATATAAATAAATAAATATCTCCTTCTTAGGGTTAGATGACTTCACAATCATTGAAGGTGGGTTAACTGGCATTGAACTGATCATTGCTGAAGCCAGGAGATGGGGGCACAGGAGTTTGTCATGCTATTCTGTTTATAATAATACGTTCGAAGTTTTCCTTGGCCTCTACTTTCCAAAGGAACCTAATGATAATAGTTGCTTATGTAAAAATCTTACATGTATGTATACATGTGTGGCTATATGTATAATATCTTTTCCATAAATAGGATGATAGTACACATTTCATGTAGGTTTGCTTCAAGAAGATGCTTCAATTCTCCCAGCCTGATTGGAACAACAGAAGAAACACAGACAGAAACAGAAAGGAAAGAGTACTTGTTCTCATAAACAGATCAGAGGTTGAGTCTGCAGAGCCAGAAGGAGCAGGTCTCTGACAAGACACACACACAGCAACCACTTTCTAGGGTGGTCACGCCAAACGTTCTACTAGCAACAGCTCTATGAATAAGGAAGCCATAAGTTTTGACAGAGCCCATCCAGGGCTCATGTCCAGTGAGTACAAAGTCCCGTGCAAGTTGTGTGTCTTGTGTGTCTTATCACTATGATGAATTGAGATGATAAACACACCCAGGAAGAGACTGTGTTTCATTCTGAGTCTCACGCATCACGTAGTGTGTTGAAATCAAAATGAAGGACATTAGCCGTTTAGATAAGGAAACTCACGTAAAAAGCCACGTTTGCGCATTTCTGTCACCAACATAATTTCACAGAGACCCTGACTCTGTGACAGGGGGCAGCTCTTCAAAAAGATGTTTACAAGAAAAACTAGGCTAGAGCACATGGCCTCCCCATCTCTTACCTGAGTCATTATTCTCCCTAAAAGATAAATAACCCTAGTCTTTGCCGTTTCCTAAGATAATGTCTCCCAGGGTTAGTGATTATGCCTCTGTAATCCATAACCAGATGTGCTCTTACACAGGAGCCTTGATATGACTCTGCTTTACTGTAACTTTTAAACACGTTTTTGTTGGCACATACTGTACATAAACAGTGGGCTGAAATCCCGTGCAGAGCATCCTGATAGACCTTCTCCCAAGGGCTGCTCCCAGGCCTTAACCCAGAGCTGACGTCGGAGATGCAGAAGGGGAGAGGGTGGGAACAGAATAAGGGGTAAAAAATTAGCTGTCAGGTTCAGTACACACCATTCAGGTGACAGGGACACTAAAAGCTCTGACTTCACCACTATGCAGTTAAAATCTAATCACTTTAAATTCCTCAGCAACTTGACTTTTTTCTTTACTCAATTCCAGAAATCATGAGAGTAATACCTTACATCTGAATGAAGCCATAATGCGCTGTCAGAGCTGAGCCTAGTAATAGCCCCTGTGAATCAGGAAGGCAATGCCAGCCTAATTTGATATACAAGGAAGGGAGCTCAGGAAAGTAAAATGACTTACTCAAGTCATGTGTTTAATAAGGAGTAATGTTAGGACTAGAAGACAAGTCCTTCTAATTTCTATGTTTAGAGAGGATTCTGTGCTGTCAAATGTCCCATGGCAGAAGCACCTGTCTTCTGCCTACTGTATGCTCATATAGGCTAAGCAGGAGAAAACATTCTAGTTATATTAAAGTGCCATGATAAAGGTGGGAATTTATGCCATTTATATGTGATATGGATTCTACTACCATTTTAAATACAGATGGAGCTCAGAGAAGTGTCTGCAAAAGAAATTGTCACATTGTCCTCATGTTTGCATTGAGCCAATGTTGAATGATTAACATGGCACTCTTGAGGGGCAGGAAATGGTCCTGGTGACACCTTTCCAGAGAGCATCAGCACCTATGGGACATATAACAAATCCTTTTTAATTATGTGTACATATAAGTTCCTGAGGTCCTATCTCTCATCTCATCCTTGCAATAGGCAGTAAGTGCAGGGTCAACATGGGAAGGTCCCTAAGTCAGCTTCCTTATCTCATTAGGCCTGAGATGTTCCCTTAATTCCTCCTTCTTGTGAGGTCTCTTTTAAGAGATCTCCTGTTCAGAAGGCACCAGGAGCAACTGCATCAGCATCTCTAGCTCTGATCTGTTCCTCTGTGAGTCAGAAGAATGGTGTTCTTCCTGCTTGCAAAATGCCTTTCCAAGATGCACAGAGATTGTCCCCTTCACAACAGGTCATTATTTGTTTACAGACCACACCCGGGAGTATTAGTCCTCTAATGGCTAATTTATAGGGGAAGAATCAAGCCCAGAATGGCTCTGGGACCTTGCTGAGGACAGGGTGACTCACAAGACCAGTACTTGTTACTATATCACTAGTCGCCGCTGTCTCGGTGAAGGACTTGGGTAGCATACTCCCTGCTCTGTGGCAGCTCCTTTTGATCGTGGTCCCCTATCCCTGTCACACCCTCTGTAACGAGAGGATGCTGTGCCCTGATTCCTTCCTTCTAAAAACACAGGATTCACTCTTCAATTACAACAGTGGTTCTCAAACAGGGACATACATTGTGACACTCCTTCATCACTGGTCCCCATGATCAAGTGCATAGCCGGTAATTGTAATTCAGGTTGTAGCGAATGGGGTTGGGGGTGAGAAAGAAAGTATAGCTCCCAGGTAAGACGATGGGGCTCAGCTGTGTTTGTCAGCAAAGAACTTCCTCCCATCCTTGCTCACTATTCACCATTCACTCAGAGCACAGATACATAGCCAGACAGCGGGGATTCAAATCCAAGCTCTATCCATTATTTGCCTTGATTTTCTCATCTGCAAAAGAGGAATGATACAGTGTGCCTGCAACTCTACATAAAGTATTTACTTAGCACATCAGAAACTCTCAAACATCATCTCTCATTGCTGTTATTATTATGTGATATGTTTCACTGCCAGATTTTGCAAGACGCACCATCAAGAAATCGCTAAAAAGGTATTTCAGTTACTTTTTATTTATTTATTTATTTATTTTTTGAGACGGAGCCTCAAGCTGTCCCCCTGGGTAGAGTGCCATGGCATCATGCTCACAGCAACCTCCAACTTCTGGGCTCAAGCGAGTCTCCTGCCTCAGCCTCCCAAGTAGCTGGGACGACAGGCGCCCGCCACAACGCCTGGCCATTTTGCGGTTGCAGCCATTATTGTTGCTTGGCGGGCCCGGGCTGGGGATTCGAACCCGCCACCTTAGGTGTATGTCGCTGGCGCCTTAGCCGCTTGAGCCACAGGCGCTGAGCCTTCAGTTACTTTTTAAAACAAACGCAGTCCTGAATCAAGGAACAATTAGGGGGCTGGCCACTACTACAGAGGCAAGGCGGTCCTTCTTTGGTAAAGGAGTAGAAAGAGAATCCTGTAGATGGAGAGGCAGGTTAAAGCAGAGAGATGTCAAGGAGAGACAGGAAAACTGAGACTGAGAAGTTAGGTGACTTGCCCCTTCCACTCCCACTCCCCTCCACCCCCCATGGGATTTAACACTTGGCCTCCTATCTGCAACCAGAATTTTTGTTGAGTTCCAATGTGTCAAGAGAGGCTTCTAATCTAATGCTTCATCCAGGAGTGGCCAGCTGATGAGAGCGCTGCCCTGGATTCTGTTTACAACAATCTTGAGAATCTTTTCTGGTAACACCCTGCATTCACGTTTTAGAAAGACAGCTCACTGAAACCGAACGTTTAGTGTTGGAAACTGGAAACTTATTCCCTGAGAAGAAGAAAACAGTGTCCGGGCCAGTTTTAGACAAACACACACACACACACACACACACACACACACACGTATGTATATTTAGAAGAATCAAATACAAAAATGTTATTTAAATGGTAACCAAAACATTTTCCAATATACTCCCCCAGGTGATCAGGTGATCAGCAGACAGAGGCAGCAGTTACAGTCAGATAAGGTAAGATCAGTGGTTCTCAAAGACCGCCCGCATAGGAATCACCTGGAGGGCTTGTGCACCCACCGAAGGCTGAACTCCTCCTCTTATGGTTTCTAATCCAAAAGTCTGGGTTGGGCCCAAGAATTTCCATTTTTACAAAGCACCCCTGTGAGGCTGCTGATGCTGATTAGGGACCACACTTTGCAAACCCAGGGATTAGCAGGAAACAGCTACAACATTATGTGAAGAAACAAAAAAAAAAAAAAAGAAAGGATGGTGGGAGGGGGGAGGCAGAGGGAAGCAGAGGGAAGCAGGGTAGCAGGTGAAAGCAGGTCTATGCCCAGCAGGGCGTGGTCCAGGTGGGGCGTCCTCCCCCTAACCCTGCATGCTTCTCTCACCTGGGCACTACAATGCCCTTCTCAAGGAATCAGGAAGCCCTCCCTGAGTCTAAGGCTTACACCTTACCAAAACCATACAAAGCTGACAAGCAAAGTAGCCTTGGCACCAATCTTAACGGTAGGGTCCCTCCCTCCTTTACATGTGTCTCCCGGCCTGCTTACCGATGTTTCCTTCTCTTTGAGAGCAAGCTTGGCCTTCTCTTCCAGTAAAAAGAGGTTACTTCTTGGCCTTGTGGCTAAGATCAAGAGCAGTATCTGTTCTTATCTGTTTAAAAACTATAAGAAAATGTTTCTCTCTTTTTTTTTTCTTTTAAGCTTCCAAGGCTGCCCATCTGAAAGAGGCTTTTTGTTTTGTTTTGTTTTGTTTTTTGAGACAGAATCTCACTCTGTTGCCCAAGCTAGCTAGAGTGCTGCTGTGATGTCAGCCTTGCTCACAGCAAACTCAAACTCCGGGGTTCAAGCCATCCTCTGGTCTCAGTGTCCTGAGTAGCTGGGACTACAGGTGTGCGCCACAATGCCCTGCTAATTTTTCTATTTTTAGTAGAGTCAGGGTCTCATTCTTGCTCAGGCTGGTTTCGAGCTTTGGAGCTCAAGCGATCCAACCCCTACCCTGTCCCAGCCTCGCAGAACGCTAGGATTATAAGGCATGAGCCACCGCACCTAGCCTGAAAGAGGTTTTTTTAAAGACAGCCCTTTGAGGAAGAGTGACAAGTTCACTCACATAAAATGTGATCAGTTCATCAGCCAACGTAATTGATTACATCTGTTTCCATTTTGATGGAGATGAAATCTATATTAGGAAAGCTCAAGATTTAGAAGGAGGAGCTTGTCCCAGTGTGGGGAAAAGACTTCCGAAGGTGAAGCCAGGACATGCTAAGCTGACTTGACACTTGTCCAAGCTTGGGCCAAACGACAGCAGCCAGGCACTGCGTTGTCTCTGGGTAGTCAGGATGCCTAAACTGCAGAGTGTGCCTTACTGCTCTAGGTAATGTGGCCTGGGGGAGGCCTCTTAACCAATCAGAACCTCGGGGTCCTGGTCTGGAAAATGAGCACGCTGACTAAAGTAATCTCTAAGATCTTCCAACTCTAACTTTATGGACACCCCGATGAGCCATTTATCTGTGGAATGCAAGGCCCTTTGAATTATCGGCCCAGAAAGGAATGTAAAGTGGAACAGCAGTCCAGACCTACTGCCCCGTGAGCTAAATATTAATAATTACCTTTTGAAGCCTTTTGCTAAAATGCACCCCAGAGTTCAACAGTGTATAAGCCAGTCACTCACCAATGTTATTTCTAGAAATGATGGATCAGAATTCCTGACAACTTTTATAATCAGCCCCTCTAGATTCTTTAAAACCTCCAGCCTCTCTTTGGTTCTCTGGAGCACTCCCCAAGGCAACTGTCTTTAAACTAGATTCTGATCTTTTTGATGACTTTAGGTTGACATCATCTAGGGCAGCGGTTCTCAACCTGTGGGTCGCGACCTACAGGAACTGTATTAAAGAATTGCGGCATTAGGAAGATTGAGAATCACTGGTGTAGGGTAAATCCTCACTCACAAGATCAAAATAGAACAGAGCACATTTTGTACCGAAAAGATCTACCACAAACCACAAGGCCAGGGGTCACAAAACAGCAAATTTCATTTCCTTTGGGCTTCCAAGCAAGGATGAACATGTTAAAGTGAATCTTGCATTAAGCACGCTGTACAAACACCGTCTAGGGTTACACTATTTTCAGCTCCTAGGACAGATGCTAAAGCTGCCAAAGTGCCACAGGCTTTAGGTGTTCCGTGTCTACAACATGGGCACAGATAAGCTTTCTCTGGGTTTAAACATATTTCAAGAGTCCTGAGAAGTTTTATCAGTGACATTTGCAGCTCTAGTGGAGGCTGCTATTGGTTAAAGGGCTTATACAAAATTTCTCAGCCAAAATGCGTTTCCCGATTCCCAACTGCATATTTGGCACAGCTTAAACCACTGCTTAAGCTGGCCTCGTTTCAGTAGTTCAAGGACCACGTAACTGAAACAGGTGTGGTTTCTCCCAATTGAAAATGTTGTATTCTCTATGTAGAGGATGTGTGGGTGTGTGTACCAATGTCGTCATAATCTGTTACAACTCAATCTAGTCAACATTATTTTTCTTTTCTTCTGTTTCAGCTGAATGTGTTGCCTTCATTTCTACTTCTGTCTCTATAATTATGTCAGTCCCTTTCCAGACTATGTTCTCTGTCTTTTTCTATCTACCCATCAAATTCTAGTATACCTCAAGCGTCTTCAGGATGTCTTCTCTCACCCCGCATATATTCTTGTTTCCCTGACTTCTCCGTGATCTATTTTCTGCACTGCTTATGTTTACCAATATGTTATTTTGTATGAATTTACTCTTATTTACATTAATTCTTTTCTCAGTTAAACTTCAAATCATATATTAAAAAAAAAAGATCTCATTCTTCTTCCATAGTTAGCAAAAGTATCCAGGACAAGGCTAGCTAAAGGAAAAGAATACTCAGTTAGGGTTTTTAAAATCTCTGTTTAAAGCTGGACAGAAAGAAAGCAGTGTACAGGACTAATTGCGAATCTTGAGCGTCTAGGGTTGGGCCCTTTGGTGACAGGTGAACATAACCAGCGGCACTTCAAAGTGTTTCTGCCATGGACTTTCTATTAATATGAAGGAGCATTTGGTCCACCTGTGTGTTTGGTTGTGCTGGATAAAAAATGTTAAATGAGGGTGGCGCCTGTGGCTCAAAGGAGTAGGGCGCTGGCCCCATATGCCGGAGGTGGCAGGTTCAAACCCAGCCCTGGCCAAAAACTGCAAAAAAAAAAAAAAAAAAAAAAAAGAAAAGAAAAGAAAAAGAATAAAATGTTAAATGATTCACCCTCCAGGAAGAGACATGCTATTTTTCTTTCTTTCATTTTTTTTTTTTTTAGAGACAGAGTCTCAGTTTGTTGCCCTTGGTAGAGTGCTGTGGCATCACAGCTCACAGCAATCTCCAGCTCTTGAATTTAGGTGATTCTCTTGCCTCAGCCTCCTGAGTAACTGGGACTACAGGCGCCTGCCACAACGCTGGGCTATTTTTCTGTTGCCATTTGGCCGGGGCCAGGTTCAAATCCACCACCCTCAGTATATGGAGCTGGCCCCCTATTCATTGAGCCACAGGCACTGCCCAAGACATACTATTTTTCACAGACTGTGTATACAGCAGGGGTCTGAGCTTTGGCTGTAGCTCAGTCTGCTGTCAGGATCCAGGCAGATCTGGACAGGTGTGGCTGAGGCTGGTGGACAAGGTCTGCCAGGAGGCAAACCACTGGCCAGGAGGGAAATCAGTAGAAGGCCACAGCATCTGCTAGGTGCCAAAGATGAGAAGGCCAAACTAAGGGGCTTGTGTTCCCTGAAGTTCTGTGAGACGGTGGGCAGAGGCCACTGCTGCGCTGAAAGGGGGACATGCAGAAAAGGGGAATATGGACGACAGAATCACACAACACTGGGAGACAAGACAGGTCCCAAAAAGAACTATTGAGAAGGACCCCAAACCACCGCACATGAAGCATTTTTGAGGTTAATTATTCCTTAAACATAGCCAATCCATGTATATCCAGCTGTTTAGGCCTTCTTCTGTACCCAGGGTAGACATCACATATAGCAGGTATAGTGATTTATTTTTTACGACTAACAGTATGTAAGTTAAAATGAAGCCTGGATGAAACTCAAAAAACCCTAAAAATTTATATTTCACTTATGACTATGTATAAAACAAAAAGTTTCTCAAGGCTACAGAATAAAATGCTGTATGACATGTCTGATACCAACCTCAAGAAACATATCTGAGACTCAACTGTCAGATGTTGAAAAGCAACTTCTCGTAATCGACATGTTTGGTTTACTGTTCTCCTTTCTTGGCATAGTTGCTCTGACTCTCGCTGGTGCTCAGTACACTCATAGTCAGATTTTCAGGCTACCTGTTACCCTCAGTAGTCCCTAAATACACACACCATATGTTGATATTTAAATAGACTTTGGGAGATACAACTTCCCACACGGAGAATCACACCTCTCGGGATTCCCCAGGTCACTCAAACTACTTGAGGATCATAAAAAAGGGGGGGAGGGGAGGGCAAGATCATTATTAAAAGCCAAGAGGGAATGATGCCAAGTGTGAAAAAGGCTACGGATGGTCAACCAGATTTTCTGTATGTCTAAGACACATGAGGTTCCACATAATAATAAATCCATGTTTGATGTGCTTAGCAAATTATGGTTTATAAATTATCTCTGCATACTTCATTCTCATGTGATTTTGCAACAACCATGTGAGGCAGTTAGGCAAGAGAGATAATTAATCCCTGTTTACAGATGAGAAGAAGGTTTACTCTGGTGATTAGAGTTGGTCACTAATATTTTGCAAGTGACATAGGCACCTGTTGCACCTAGAACTTAAAATTTGTCACTGACCAAGACTTACACTTAACAGTGTATCTCTGACCTTATTAATAAGAATATTTTTGCAGAGTTGCAGTTGGTCACACAATGGTTGTTTCTGAATGTTGTTTTGTATATTTATGTTTTTTGGGGGGGTCCTCCTTCATTTCGTAACCACCCCAAAGACTCTGTCTTCTCTATAGCTCCCTAGTTTACCATGGTAGATGGGCAGGTATTCAAACATTGCTGATGATTATATAAAAAAAAAATCTGAAAACTTACCAACCTCTATTTAGAGTCCAAGAATGCCCAGCACAGTTCCAAACACCTGTGGCTACTTACGAAATACAGCACTCATTAAGCCAAAGACAGTGTCTTCTAAAGATAGCTAGTAACTAAAGATCTCATCAGCCCTCTGCCACATTCTCCTGACAGCTGTCATTTGAACTGGAGTGGCACTTGGCAATAGCTAAAATGTCACACTCTATTAATTAGGCTACCAGAGGCGAGGTAGGGAAGCCAAAAGGGAACCCTTTGGAAATCATTAAGATTCTAGAGAGCCTTTGAAAGACTTTTCTCAATTTAACATAATCACACTGCTGCACCTGTCTCCAATATCTTTCCATCCCAACATTTGTTTTATTGTGTGTGATGTTAGGAAGCAAAACCAATGTGACACATGCTCACTGCAGGCACCAACAAGTAAATGATACTTGTGTTCTGAGAATTAGTGGGCTGTCTGTCATGGTTTTTAAATGAGAACCTGGCATCTATTTTAGCCTCGGGCTCTGTATCTTGGTGACTCTGATTTACATCGCAGTAACATCTGCTGTTGAAGATAACTATCTGATTTGTTTCTCCCCAAAGCTTAAAATGCCCTAAAAAATCTATCTCCCTTCATCAGATTTGTAACTAACCCATTGATTACTCAAAAAGATCAGGGAAAAACACCTTGATTCAACAGCAACTCAAGTTCTCGATGTCCTTGTTTTAAAACAAGTGGAACCAGCCCAGAATCAGAGGTGTTAAGACTAAAACAATAGTGAAACACACATTTTAATAAAAAGACATAAGTAGAACAAAAGAATAGTCATTTGCATTAGTTTGATAACAGGAAAAGAATGGTGTAAAGCTAATCAATATGATTAGTTAGTGGATATAAGCTATTGAACAGATCAAACAACATGGCTATGTTCAAAGAATCATAACACTTTCCAGTACTTCCTGGATTATTATGGTTTTTTCTAAAACTCTTCTCCACAGAAAAGAATAACCTAACTTGCTTCAGTCTTCCTCCTGTTTTCTGCCACAATTATTTTATTTGATGTAATGATCTCATCATCCAGTTCCTTAAATTTTAGCCTGACAATGGTTAACATTGCCCAAGAAAGATGGGGAAGCTCTCACCCAAACTACATTCAGCCATTGAAACTTTCCACAGTGAATTACATACCAAAAGGTAAAATCCAGGCATGACATTGGACCTGCGATGAGTTCCAGTATATGTGCTTCTGGTGTGACTATCATGACCTGAGAATGTGCTCATTTGTTTCTGTAACACATGATTATATTGAGTTCTATATGGTAGCAGACCTGTTGAGCTATTACTTGAATTAATAGTACATTTATTTTTCATTTCTTGAATACACAAGATGAAATACAGAAGCTAAACATTAGAAGTACAACTTAAGCATGTCATACAGAAAACTTTCCTTCTCTTTACAGAGCACCAGAGTTCCCAGCAGAGGAGAGCTCAGGCTGTTCTCTAGCAAAGGACTCCAATCAAAAGGAAATTATTGAAATGTCAGATATGAAATTCAGAGCATGGATCATAAGTAAGGCCAATGGGATTGATGAGAAAGTTGAAAACAAAGAAAAAAATTTAGGACATGAATGAAAAATTCACTAAAGAAATAGATAATATAAGAAAATCATAGCAGAACTTTTGGAAAGGAAAGAGTCATTTAGGAAATTTCAAAATACAGTAGAGGGCTGGGTGTGGGGCCTCACGCCTGTAATCCTAGCACTCTGGGAGGCCTAGATGGGTGAATTGCTTGAGCTCAGGAGTTCAAGACCAGCCTGAGAAGAGTGAGACTCTGTCTAAAAATAGCTGGGTGTTGTGGCAAATGCCTGTAGTCCCAGCCAGTCAGGAAGCTGAGGCAAAAGGATGAATGGCTTGAACCCAGGAGTTTGAGGTTGTTGTGAGCACACCCTGGTACTCTATCCCAGGGGACAAAGTAAGACTCTATCTTGAAAAAATATATACAATAGAAAATTTTAATGACAGATCAAGTAGAAAAAAGAATTTTAGAGCTTAAAGATAAGGCTTTCAAATTAATACAGTCAGTCCAACATGGAGAAAAAAGGTGAATGAACAATCTCTCCAAGATTTATAGGACTATGTTAAGTGAACAAATATAAGAATAGTTAAAAAAAAATCATAGATGTCCCCGAAGGAGAAGAAAGAAAACAAAAAGATCCAAAACTTATTTGAAGGACAAACAGATACAGAATGTCACAGAATACTCAGAAGACTCATGGCAAAGAGGACCTCACCACTACACAAAGTCTGGTCAAAGTCAGAGAGAAGGAAAAAAACCTGTAAACTGTGAGACAAAAAGCATCAAGTAACTTAGAAAGGAAAACCCATCAGACTAAGAGCAGTCTTCTCAGCAGAAACCTTCTAAGTCAGAAGGGATTTTGGGGGGAGGGAGTGTCATTATTTTAGTCTTCTTTTTTTTTTTTTTGGCGGAGCCTCAAGCTATCCCCCTGGGTAGAGTGCCATGGCATCACAGTGCATAGCAACCTCCAACTCCTGGGCTCAAGCGAGTCTCCTGCCTCAGCCTCCCAAGTAGCTGGGACTACAGGCGCCCGCCACAACACCTGGCCATTTTTGGGTTGCAGCCATCATTGTTGTTTGGCGGGCCCGGGCCAGGGATTCAAACCTGCCACCTTAGGTGTATGTGGCTGGCACCTTAGCCTCTTGAGCCATAGGCACCGAGCCTATTTTAGTCTTCTTAAACAGAATAAATGCTAGCCAAGAATTCTGCAAGACTAAGTTTCATAAACAAAGAGGAAATAAAATATTCTCAAACATGCAAACACTAAGGTAATTTGTCACCAACAGATCTGCACCACAAAATACATTTAAAAATACTCTCCATATGGATGAGAATAATCGATACCACCCCATTGTAAAAACATCCAAAGGTAAAACTCATAGCTCTTATAAAATAGTAACTCAAGTGAGAAAACAAGGCAACTAGGTAATAATCAACATGAACAGACCCATCTCTCACTTATTTGTACTAACATTGGATGTGAAAGTCTTAGTAAACCACTTAAAAGATACCGATTGGCTAAATGGATGAAAAAACACAACCTAAATATATATAGCATCCTTGAAAAACCCATTTAACTTGCAAAGATTCACATAGACTCAAGGTAAATGGGTGGAACAAATACTCTTCACACATGGAAACCAAAAGCAAGCAGGAATAGCTATTCTTTTGTTAGATAAAATAGACTTTAAATCAATGTTACAGTAAGAAAAGACAAATATGATAATGATAATGCAATTCAACAAGAAGATATAAAATCCTAAATATGTGAGGTCTGGCAATTAAGTTCTCAAACTCATCCTAGAAAAAATGCTAAATATCCCATTTCTGAATATCACTGCATTCACCTTTGAAGTATTCCCCTTAATCCACCCTTCCAAGCAATTTTGGAACTCTTTTTTCTGGAATGGCCATCAGAGGTGTCATTGTATTACTCTTGATGTCCTGAATGTCATCAAAATGTCTTCCTTTCACTATTTCCTTTAAATTTAGGTAAAGAAAAAAGTCATTAGGGGCCAGACTGGGTGAGTAGGGAAGGTGTTGCAATAGAGTTATTTGTTTACTGGCTAAAAAATTCCCTCACAGACAGAGCCTTGTGAGCTGGTGCATTGTTGTGATGCAAGAGCCATGATTTGTTGACCAAGATTTTCAGTTAGGATTTTCCTAACTTTGGCTTGATGTCTGTAGCATAGTGGTTATGGTGCCGGCCACATGTACCAAGGCTGGTGGGTTTGACTCCAGCCCAGGCCAGCTAAACAATGACAGCTGTAACAAAAAAATAGCCTGGTGTTGTGGCGGGTTCCTATAGTCCCAGCTACTTGGGAGGCAGAGGCAGGAGAATTGCTTGAGCCCAGGAGTTGGAAGTTGCTGTGAGCTGTGATGCTACAGCATTCTTTCTACCCAGGGCGATAGCTTGAGGCTCTGTCTCAAAAAAAACAAACAACAAAAAACCCCCTAGGAATATATTTAATCTAGGTGGTTAAAGATCCCTACAAGGAAAACTACAGAACAATAAAAGAAATCATAGATGACACAAATGGAAAAACATTCCAGGCTTATGGATTGGAAGAATAAACCTTGTTAAAATGTCCATACTATGGAGAGTGATTTACAGATGAAGTATAAATCCTATCAAAATACCAACATCCTTTTTCACAGATGTAGAAAAAATAATCCTAAACTTCATATGGAACATAAAAGAGCCTGAAAACCAAAGTAATTCTAAGCAAAAAGAACAGGTCTGGAGACATCACATTCCCTGACTTTAAAGTATACCTCCATAACAGAATGGTACTTGTATAAAAGCAGACAAACAGAACAATGGAACAGAACAGAAAACCCAAAAAATAAAGCCATAAAAACTGTAATTAATTTCTGACAAAGCAAGACAGATATATATATATATATATATATATATATATATAGATATACTGGGGCAGGAAAGCCCTATTCAATAAATGGTGCTGGGAGAAGGGAAGAGTCACATGCAGATGACTAAAACTGGGTCTGTATCTCTCACCATATACAACAATTAACTCAAGATGGATTAAAGACTTAAGTATAAGACCTGAAACCAGAAAAATTCTAGACGAAAATGAAGAGAAAACATTTCTGGACATTGGCCTAGGCAAAGAATTTATGACTAAGACCCTCAAAACAAATACAGGAACAACAAAAATAAATAAATCAGACTAAAACTAAACAGATTAAACTGTTAATCTGTTTAGTTAACTAAACAGTTTCTGCACAGCAAAGGAAATCAAGACGAGTAAATAGAAAACCTACTGAATGTGAGAAAATATTTATAAATTATACATCTGACAAAGGGCTAATCTTCAGAATGTACAAAGAACTCAAATCAGCAAGAAAAAAAAAATAACCCCATTAAAAAGTTGACAAAAGACATGAAAAGTTTTCAAAGGAAGAGAAATGGCCAAAAAACATGAAAAGAAATGCTCAGCACCACTAATCATCAGGGAAATGTAAATTAAAGCCACAGTGTGATACCACCTTACGCCTGTCATCCTAAACAAATCCTCCTACCTCAGCCTCCCAAGTACCTGGGACTACAGGTACATGCCATCACACCTGACTAATTTTTTGCCTTTTTTTTTTTTAATAGATGGGCTTTCACTATATTGCCCACACTGGTCTTGAACTCCTGGCCTCCAGCTATCTTCCCACCTCCATCTCCCAAAGTGCTAGGATTATGAGTGTGAGTCCACAATGCTCAGTTTCAAACATCTAATTTCTGTGAATGATTCCTTGAATATTCCAGCTACCCAGGCAAGAAGTCTTGGACTAAGAGCTCCTTAATGGCCCAAACTGGGTCTTAGTCCTTTTATTGTATTCTCAGGACTTACATGGTGGTGACAGCCACTCAGTAAATATTTTTTATGCTAAAATCTCTTTCATCCTCTATGTTCAATCTGTCTTCACATCTTGTTGCTGACATCTTCAAAACATTCTTTGATTCTCCTTCATTCCAAAACCACTTTTCTAGTCTAGAGTCTCCTCATTTAGTCTCTGGGACTCTATTCTTCCAATACATACCTGCTGTCCAACTCACCTGTCCTGCCCCAGGATGTACAAAGCTCCCTTTTAATTTTCTGTGCCACAGACCCCTGGGCCCTATGTATAGTAATGAAAGCTCTTTGCAGGACCCCCGTCCACCTGGTCAACCACACTTAACCACTGCTCTCCAGCTCCAGGCTCCTGCTCCATCAGGTAGGGACACACATTACATCTATCTCATTTCTGTGTCTTTTCCTATCAGTCCCACTGCTGGGAATCCTGTCCTTCCCGCCCCCATCTCCTCCTTTTCCAGGTCACAGGATATCTCCTTTTAAAAGTGTTGTTCTCCATGGTTCTTGGCAATCTTGAGAGATGGGTGGGGGGACAAATAGTTTTTCCCACCTCTACTCACATCTTATTTCGGTGACCTTATTGGTGAGTGTGGGGGGAGGGTTGTTGAGGAGAGGTTCCAGGCATAGCAAATAATTCTACAACAGACACATGCAGGTTGCAATAATTCAATTCAATTCTGACACCATTTACCTGAGGATAGTGTTAGATCCCATAGTTTGAGGGCTCAGTCTCACAACACTGCCCCCCTTCAGATGCTAATGGCACTCTAAGCTTCATGAAAACTAGTCAACTGGCTACAAAACAGGGTTCCCATCACCCCCTTTCCCTGATTCGATCAATTTGTTAGGAAGAATCACTGAATTTCAGGGAAATGCTTATTTATTTTTCCTGTGTCTTTTATTCAGGATATTACAGTGAATAGTGATGAACCCCAGAGTCTCAGTGTTATGTTCTTTGGAGCTTCTGATCGGGGACGCAGGGGAAAGAACTGCAGACGGAATGAATATTCAAGGGAGACTGGGACTCACTCTGGTTGGCGGCCCAGCTAAACTTTACTGATTACCTTATATACTTTCCAACATTCAGTAAGAATTTAACACATATACAAAGAAGTCAAGTAACATTAGGAAGCAACCATTTAAGATTACAATTTAGTGTGAAGGCTGAGGAACACATATACAATTGATTTTGTTTAGAGTAAAACATTTTGGAGCCTGGCTGTCAGTCCTCGCTCTCCCAAGGTAAAGTTATACATTATAATGCTAATGAAGGAGGAAGACAGAGAATAGAACCCAATGCTCCAAGACCGGTCTGTCCACCCCCAGCTTACACCTCAGCTGTTTCTCCACACCCCCTAGGGAGAGTCACTCTGCATATTCCTGCACATCAATAGGCAAGTACAGAAGCTCAGATCCTCAAGGAAATGCTTCTCAGAAACAATCTCCTGAAGGAGCACATTGAGGCGAACTGCCATGTCTTGAGCAAAAGGATCTTATCTCCTACACCAGAGGGAGAGATGGGAAGGGGGACTGTATTCCCACTGCTCCTGCCTTTTCTCCCAACTTCTACAAAGCCTACTCATCTTTCTTCGTGCCCCATCTCCCCATGAATCCATCTCCTCCTTTTAAAACTGTTGTTCTCCATGGCTCTTGGCACAGAGCATCCACTGTCTAGCTCTTGGCCTGCCACCCTCCCAGTCTTAAATGGGAATCACAAATGTCACAGGCCAGAAGTTTTGCAGAACTTGATCTCCAGCCCAACCACAACACCCATTTCTCTTGCAGCTTGGCAGGTGGGTCTGAAAGTTCCAACCCTCTAAATCCTCTTATCTCCCTGACTTTCAGGTGACTATCCCCATCCTCAGGCTACTAGAGGTCATATCCTAAATCACCTCATTAACATAAGCTCAGTTGTACTGATTCCAGCTTCCTTTTTTTTTTAAATAATGGACACTTCCATCCCTTCTAAGTGTTTTACCTCTATGAGGAACCAGGGACAAAGACCAAATATATTTCATCCATAATAAAATGTTAATTGCACTTAATAAAAAAAATGTTCTCATACAGTGCCTTAAACCTTGTTCAAATCCATCTGTTAACTAGAAGGCAATGTCAGACCAGACCCTGTGCTTTATTTGTTGTCATGTGAAAAAGACAGTTCTGTTGCTACAACATTACAGACCCCTGGATTCAAAAGTCAAACAGAAAAATATGCTTTTGATGTTGTTACCATTACCAGCGAGAGCCCTGGTGGGAGGAAGAATGGCCCTCATTCTCTCTGCCTGCTTATACAAGGGTTATTTACCATTTTGATAGGCCTTTCATCTGTGCCAAGTATGTCACAATATCCCTTTTATTAATCACCACAAGCACCATGTAATGCGCAGGACTACTATTGGCTCTGCTGAATGACGCAAATGCCCTGAGAAGATGCAGAGAAATTATGTGAGGGACTTGACTAGGCTAAGATAAACAGCCAGAGTTAGAGCTTGAACTCCAAGCTCTGGTGTCCTGCTTCGAGCCCTGAGGAAACCTATTTAACTTCCTTCAGTAAAGCCTAGGAAACATTTGTCAGCAGCTCATCACTTCAGGTTTACTGATGTTCAAGCAATACTGAACATCTACTCAATTCGACAAATATTTATTGGGTGTCTAGTAAGGCTGGGCACTGCGCTAGACGCAGGGTACACAGCAGTGAGGCTGCAGGTCTGGCCTCCCTCCTGGAGTGACTATCAAGGAGGGGCCTAGGATCATCTACTGGGCTAAAGCCAGAAAATATCAGAATGTCATATTCATCTCATTTTTCAAAGGATTTTTAAATTTCTTCTTTTTGTGTTTATTTATGACATACATAATACATTAGTACAGTAGTACACTGGATAACTGTTAAATTAACATGCCCATGCGGGGCGGAAATCTATGCTCACCTGCTTTTATAGATAGAGATGGGCAGGCAGAAACACTGGAAAACCAATGGATGCCAGCCCAGTGTGGACTTCCCTGAACACACCATGCCATTTCAAGCTGCTAGGTCTTTCTATTAGCTATTGTCTGTGCCTAAGGTGTCTCCCTCTTCCCTGACAGTACTCCTAGTCCAGGTCTTAAAACCCAGCTCAGCTGTCACCTGTTTGAGGATGGCTTCCCTATCCTTCTCCCCCAGGCAGTGTGTCCTTTCCGTCCAGAGCTCCCTTGCACCCTGTGGATCCTCCTACAGCAGAAACTATCCTGCTGGGCTGGAGTTGTGTCCACATTTCCACCTCTAGCTGTAGCTGCCTGTAGTCTCTCCCTGTGAGCTCCTGGAGGGCAGAATCCCAATGGTTGATGTCTTGCTTTCAAGGGCTAGCATGCTGCCTGGCACACAAGAGACTCTCATAGTTTCTGTGAAAAACGGATTCACAATGTTTTCTAACTGCAGTGGACTTGTAGAGAAGTGAACTTTCACACAGCAAATCAAACAGAGTGCATTTTACATCATCCTTTCTCCCCTGGTAGAGCCTCAGGGGTGCTTTGGGAGTGGGAGAGGATGTTCATACATACTCAAGGTGGTAACCCTACACTGCCAGTTAGGTGTCAAAATTACAGCTTGGAGGTCAAAGCAGTACACATTCTAAATTACCAGCCAGGGCTGCCCAGTATCAATACCAAATTAAAGATGGAGACTAAGCACTACTGGGAAAAAGAAATTAAGCCTGTACAGATATGCTGTGTCCAGGTGAAGCTGTCCTCTGATGATGCCAGTGGGATTGAGAGGACAGGAGTCCAAGACTGAGTGACAAGGTTCACCCATGTCCCGTCTTACTCTCTATAGACTTATCTCAGGGGCCACTTGGTCTTCAGAAGGAACCAGTCTCTGTTCCTCATAAATATTTCATAGGTGATATGAGGAAATGGGGGTGAAAGATTGGGGAGTAACCAACGTCATCAATTCTCATCCCTGCTCTGGTATCAAATCTGATGGCAAAGCAAGACTCATTTAAAGGGGCTGGATTAGACCGTCACTAAGCTCCCTCCAGTCTCAAGTTCAACAACTTTACTATGTGGATGACTTGAAGATGTTGTGTTCATCAACCACAGAGTGATCAACCTGTAGGAAGACCTTCCTTAAGGTGTGAGTTAAGGCAAATACTTTGCTTTCTTACACCTCACCGGGTCAATAACCATTAACTGAACACGTACTATTCTGTTCACTGGACAGTAGAAAATAAGACACATGTAGACTCTGCCACCGGGGAGCAGACAATTTAGCAAACTCCACTTTCCTTGTCTCCAAATCAAAGAATCTTAAATCTGAGTGCTGCTTCCATCACTTAGTAATTGAGTGTTCAAGGCCGAGTTACTTAAACTCTCTCTGAGCTCCATTTGTTTTGGTACTTTGTAAATTTTTATTCTAGTCTACTATGTACCCATCTTTGTGCTGAACACTGGGGATACGATAGTGAGGAAGAAAGTCCGTGTTACAGAACTTCATGTAAGTTTCTCACCTTTACATTAACGGCAATCAAACAATCATTCAGGTTCTTCTTAGTTCCCAGAACTAAGGATCAATAGATTTGAAAATCAATAGAATGATGTATGTAAAATCTCTAATATTTAAGATGATTTTAAATGTTAGCTGATGTTCATAACATGTACCAGAAATACTTATCATGAAACTAAGATCCAAAAAGGAAAACCCTACTTTGCACAGAATGGGGAGGAGGGAAAACTGTTATAGAAACAATAGAATTTCTGGCTTGGCACCTGTAGCACAGTGGTCAAAGCACTGGCCACATACACTGAGGCTGGAGGTTTTGATCCTGGCCCAGGCCAGCTAAACAACAATGGCAACTGCAACAAAAAATAGCCAGGCGTTGTGGCAGGCGCCTGTAGACCCAGCTACTTGGGAGGCTAAGGCCAGAGAGTCTCTTAAGCCCAAGAGTTTGAGGTTGCTGTGAGCTGTGACGCCACAGCACTCTACCAAGGGAGACACGGTGATACTCTGTCTCAAAAAAAAAAAAAAAAAAAGAAGAAGGAAGAATAGGGTTTCCTTATTTTATCATCTCCCCTAGTAAGTGTTCTACAGACCAAAGGCTAATAGTATGACCTATTCCCATTTCTTTCTGGAAGGCATTTGAACCATCGACTAATAGTTGTTGTCATGAAGCTGAAATTCATGAAGCTGAAATTATCATATCTTTCTAACGGCATCTGTGGGAGCTAAAAATATAAAGTTTGTAAATCTTCTCACCTGTGATTATATAATCAGCTGACTGCAAAGTGGGAGTTTGTGTTTGCAGCTAAATATTTGGCAATTTCAACAGCACACTGAAGTGACAGACTAAAGTATAAAAAGACCAAACAAGGTTCCCTGGCTCATGATAGAACCGCATTAGTGTCCCGGGGCACACAGATATCTAAAATGTCAATCAAATGGAATCAATTAAATAAAAACATCCTTTCTCTTATAAGGTGAACTCCAAAGCACAGAGAAGTTCTGTTCCTAAAACCTCAGAGTTTTCCTATTTTCAAAGAAGGAAAGAGGAGAATGCAATTTCTATATTTGGAATCTAAAAGTGATTTCACTTTCCACTAGGGACCAATGGACAAGCATTTATTTATATTCTCTATTCCTACGACAGTGGTGATGTTACAAGAGTTACAAAAATAGAATAACATCCAGCCCACCTATGTAACAAATGTAGCAGAAGTCAAACATTTTTATGTATCAGAGCTCATACAAATAATCATCATAAGATGATCATTCTATACCAACCAGAATTAGCCTTTGTTTACATTTTGCAACAAGCAATAATTTTATACAAATATCTTTGTGCTTTTAGCAAAAAAAAAAAAAAAAAGGTAACAGACATCTATCTTTTTATCATATAATATTTATAGTATTTATATTTACCCTATTCCTGGTACTATTTTCTGTGTCGATTATGATTCTCTGACTACAAGAAACAGAAACAAATTCTGACTAATTTAAGCAAAGTGTCCCAGCAGTTGGGAGGCTGAGGTGGGTGGATTGCTTGAGCTTAGGAGTTTGAGACCAGCCTGAGCAAAAGCAAGACATCATCTCTAAAAATATATCCAGGCATTGTGGTGGATGGTCCAGCTACTTGGGAAACTGAGGCAAGAGGATGGCTTGAGCCCAAGCATTTGAGTTTGCTGTAAGTTATGATGCCAGGGCACTCTACCTAGGGCATCAGAGTGAGAATCTGGGCTCAGCACCTATAGCAAATAATTTTCTAAAAAAACTTTAAGCAAAGAGGAATTTTCCTGAAAGGATGCAAAGGTGTCCAGCCTGTGGCCCCTGTGCCATGTACAGATTATTTAAGGCTTGTTTTGTTTATCTGTAGTGTTAGATATGATGAAGATTATGTATGGACCCTTTTTTTGCTCATCAGCTTTCATTAGTGTTTGTGTTTTCAATTTGTGGCCCAAGGCAACTCTTTTTCGATCTTTGGCAGAAAAAAAAGGTTGGACACCCACGTGGGCTCTTACAAATTCAAAGACAGCTGAAGAACCCAGTTTAGAAAACACAGGAAGGGTATATACTTCTGTGAAAATGCTCAAGAGTCTCAACAGGGAAAGAAGGACTGCTAGAAAGATTTAAAATTAGATATGTCGAGATTCCAGAGACACTTAAGAACTTCTAGGTGATAAAGACTGTAAAATCTTAAAGTAGGTTAGCAAATTTCTTCTCTAAGCTAAGTAGTGATTCAGGGAGTACAAATTATGGTTGTTTCATAAAAGACTTGTGTTCAAAAAGAGAAATTTTACAAAGCAAAAGCCATTGCAATTGCCAATGTGAGAAAACTCATCTCTGAAAATAGATCCTTTATTTAACTGAGATTCTCGACTAACAATTTAAATATATATAGATGTTATGTTTGCACAGGTTTAAGGCATTAATCTCCCCAAGTCCAGGTTTGGTACCTGAGTGAATGCATGTGTGCCTTCTGGATCCACCTGATAGATAAATGTCCCCCATTTAAAGACACAGAAATGAATGAAACGGTAGGTAATTCCTTCTCCAGGCTTTATTTCGTCCCTAGATCAAATCCTGAGACTGAGAACAAGAATGAAAAGAAATGGAAAGAGATTCCCATATAAGTGGCTAAAATGCGATCCACCCAACTAGTAACAGGTTTCTAAAGTAACTTCCTGTCCAATGTCGTGAAGAAGTCTGATGACATCAGCACAAACAAGCAGTTGCTGAATGTGTGACCAACGGAAGAGAGCATTACATCACAGGATAAGGAAAACTTAAAAAACGTGACTTGGAATCCACAATGCTACTTTGAAATCTATAGTGGCTGCAGGGAGTTTGCCAAAAAAGATAAGAGAAAATTAAGTCGGCATTTCGCTTTTAATTAAAAACATCACATGTGGTCTCAATATGGATTTTACCAAAAGGAAGATGGGCTTTTGGCAGGGACTGAATAGAGATCCATTAGACTGTGGTTGCACACACATTATTAATGTCATCTTCTTTTATTTCTTTATTTATTGTTAGAAACAGAGTCTCACCTTATCACCCTCAGTAGAGTGCTATGGTATCACAGCTCACAGCAACCTCCAACTCCTGGGCTTAGGTGATTCTATTGCCTCAGCCTCCCAAGTAGCTGGGACTACAGGTGCTGGCCACAACGCCTGGCTATTTTTTGTTGCAATTTGGCAGGGGCCAGGTTTGAACCCACCACCCTCTGTATATGGGGCCAGTGCCCTACCCACTGAGCCACAGGCACTGCTCAATGTCATCTTCTATGTCGAAAGTAAGTGTTAGGCATCCATGATGAGGAGGACATAAGTAGAAAACAAATAATTAAGGATTCCAAATGGCTAATTATTTAAGTAGAGTCTTTACTCTTGATCAAAATTATCAGACTGTTTCTAAGCTTTATTTCCTAAAATATGAGGCTCTTAAAATGAAAATGATCATAGCATGAAAGCTTTCCAAAATTAATCTATAAATTTGGCAAATATTCCTCTCTCATTTGGAAGAACACAGGCAATTTCTAATAGGTGTTCCATTCCATGGTATAAGCACACACTATGTGTGCATGTGTGCATGCACACACATTTTTTTCTTACTTAGATATATATCAAGGGTTGGCAAAGTTTTTCTGAAGGGCCAGAGAGTAATTTTTTTTTTTTTTTTTTTTTTGTAGAGACAAAGTAAGTCTCACTTTGTCACCCTTGGTCCCTTGGTAGAGTGCTGTGGCGTTACACAGCTCACAGCAACCTCCAACTCCTGGGCTTAGGCAATTCTCTTGCCTCAGCCTCCCAAATAGCTGGGACTACAGGCACCCACCACAACTCCTGGCTTTTTGTTGTTGTTGTAGTTTGGCCAGGGCCAGGTTTGAACCTGCCACCATTGGTATATGGGGCCATCACTCTACCCATTGAGCAACAGGTGCCACCCTCCCCCCCCCTTTTTTTTGAGACACAGTCTCACTTTGTTGTCCCACGCTAGATTGCTATGGCATCATAGCTCACAGCAACCTCAAACTCCTGAGCCCAAGTGATCCTCTTGCCTCAGCCTCCTGAGTAGCTGGGACTATAGGCATATACCACCTCACCCAGCTAATTTTTCTATTTTTTAGTAGAGAGACAGGGGTTTCACTATTTTTCAGGCTGGTCTTGAACTCCTACCTCAAGCAATCACCCACCTTGACCCCTCCAGAGTGCTAGGATTACAGGAGTGAGCCATTGTACCAGGCTAAGAGTAAATAATTTTTATTTGGAGGCCATATAATCTGTGTTGCAGCTACTTAACTCTGCTATTACAGCATGAAAACAGCTGTCAGCAATGTGTAAATAAATGGGCATGACTGTGTTTTAATAAAGCTTTATTTACAAAACCAGGTAGTGGGGCTGAGTGCAATGGTTCACACCTATAATCCTAGCACTCTGGGAGGCCAGGGCAGGGGGATCACTTGAGCTCAAGAGTTTGAGACCAGCCTGAGCAAGAGCAAGACCTCCTCTCTACTAAAAATAGAAAAACTAACCAGGCATTGTGGCAGGTGCCTGAAGTCCCAGCTACCAGGAGGCTGAGGCAAGAGGATCACATGGGCCCAAGAGTTTGAGGTTGCTGTTAACTATGATGCCACAGCAATCTAGTCTAGAGCAACAGAGTGAGACTCTGTCACAAAAAAACCCAAAAAACAAAAAAAGAGGCAGTGGGTCAGATATTGCCCACCAGCCATAGTTTTGGCTATGGTTGGCATACGTGATTGGTTTTCATATGTCATTTAAAAATTCATGTTTTCAACACCACAAATAGGTATGTATACCCTCATTTCATAATTGAAGAAAAGGCACTTCCTGATGTTAACTTTGATTCATGTTGATCTATTTCTCTCTTTTTTTTTTTTTGAGATAGGGTCTTGCTCTATTGCCCAGGCTGGGATGCAGTGGTGAGAGATCATAGCTCTTTGCTGCCTCCAACTCCTGAGCTGGGCTCAAGCAATCCTCTCACCTCAACTTTTTGATACCTGGGAGTACATGCATGTGTCACTATGCCAGGGTAATTTTTTTGTTTCTGTTTTTTGTAGAGATGGGGTCTCTCTATGTGTTTAGGCTGGTCTCAAACTCCTAGCCTCACGTGATCTTCCTGGTTCAGCCTCTCAAAATGCTAGTATTTAAGGCCTGGGCTATCACAGATAAATAATATTTACTATTATTAACAGAGGTAACAACAAACACCAGGGAGTGTTTCCTAATATGCCAGGCCTCATTTCAAGAACTTTATATACATGTAGCTCCAAGAATCTTATTTACTCTTCTAACTTTAGAGAAGAAGAAACTGAGAACTTTAATTTAGGTGACAGCAGACCTCTGTTGGGATCCCTGAAAGTGCCAGGAGAGCCTATTTATTAAAAATCCCACATGCCAAGTTGCACATCCATCTTTAAAGTGCTTGTCATCTTCGCTTAAAAGTACTCATTAGAGTCTCTTCTCCTAAAGTAATTTTTTCTCTCATAACATTGTATCTAAATACAATATCCTCTTGCAGCTTAGATTGTTACATATTTTCTTTTTTTTGAGACAGAGTCTCAAGATGTTGCCCTGGGTAGAATACAGTGGCATCATCATAGCTTGCAGCAACCTCCAACTCTTGGGTTCAAGTGATCCTCTTGCCTCAGTTTTTTCTATTTTTAGTAGAGACAGGGTCTCACTTTTTGTTCAGTCTAGTCTCGAACTCACGAACTCAGGAAATCCACCTGCCTTGGCCTCCCAGAGTGCTAGGATTACAGGCATGAGCCACTGCACCCAGCCTGTTACACGCTTTCTATTTTGAAGCCAAGAATTCTTCATCTTTTAGCATTCTGTATTACTCTAATCCTAAAATCAATGCCTAAACTACAGGTCATATTTTCCACCAAATCTCAAGGTCTGGTGTGAAAAAAATCAGTTATAATCATAAAATTATAGCTTTATGCATTGCTACAAAGAAAGAACGAGGCCTTTGAACTAAATGTCCAGTGCTTATTTTCCTATTTAAACTTACAGTTTTCAGAAGGCTGGGCACAGGGGCTCATGCCTGTAATCCTAGCGCTCTGGGAGGTTGAGATGGGAGGATAGCTTGCACTCAAGACTTTAAGATCGGCTTATGCAAGAACAAGAGCCCGTCTCTACAAAAAATAGAAAAATTAGCCAGGACTAGTGGCACAAGCTCAGGAAGCTGAGGCAGGAGGATTGCTTGAGCCCAGCAACTTGAGGTTGCCGTGAACTATGAGCCATTGCACTTCAGCTCAGGGCAACAAGAAGCAAGACAGTGAAAGTGAAAATGATATAATAAATGAAAATAAAATGAAAATTAAAAAATGACAAATGAATAAACTTACAATTTTCAAGAACAATGAATTAAAGGTTCTCTACTATAGACTCTGTAGTAATGATCCCAGTTAATTGAGTAAAAACTTATTCTAGCTCTAATGTACCAAATAATTTTTAACTATTTTTTAATGTCTCTTGGGTGACAGTCTATTCCTTTTTTTTTTTGAGACAGAGTCTCACTTTGTCACCCTCAGTAGACTGCTGTGTCATCATAGCTAACAGCAACCGCCAACTCTTGGGCTCAAGTGATTTTCTTGCCTCAGCCTCCCAAGTGGCTGGTACTACAGGTGCACCTCACACTGCCTTGCTATTTTTTTTTTTTTTTTAGAGACAGGGTCTTGCTCTTGCTCAGACTAGTCTCGAACCTGTGAGCTCAGGGTAATCCACCAGACTTGGCCTCCCAGAGTGCTAGGAGTATAGGTGGCAGCCATTGCACCTGGTTGACAGTCTATTCCTATGTATGAAAAATATTCAGCAGAAGATAATACATTTTCCTGGAGTTTCATATCACGGAAAAGTAGCAGTAAGTTTCCTTCCAGAGCCTAAAATATGGCCAAATATGGTGATATTCCAGAACTTTTAATACTTTTAGTCAACAATCCATAGTGATATCTATATATAGTTTTTATGTGTTTGTGACATATTCCTTATATATGTAATCATCAGTAAGTTGCCTGGTAATTAGGCATACACGATAGTATAAATAAATTATTCATCAACCAACCTAAGTTTTTGTAGCTTTTAAATATTTTAATTTCTTAATTTTAGTGTATCAAAGTTGTTATTCATCATTTTCATGCATTTAGTTGAATAATTATTATTACATATGCAAATTTAATGTTTGCCCAAACAGACACAAATATTCAGTCAGAAATCCAATTTCAAAGGTCCAAACTCCATGGCCACAACAGCTGGGCATCCCTGCCCCTGACCTCCCACTTCATCAGCTTAGGCTGAGCCCAGCTGTGTCCTCAACCTTCCAAGAGCCTTCCTTGCCTTTGAAGGGAGGCTGTGGAGCTACAATCTGGGCTCCCACTTACTCACCTTGTGACTCTCGGCAAGTTTCTTAATCTTTTTAAGCCTTTGCATCTGCATCTCTAAAACAGGACTAAGGATACCTATCCAAGGATTATATGATATAATTCACATAAAGTGCTTATCACACTATGAGGCACACTAAAATGGATTCAATAAATACTGGTTATTATTGTTGCTATTTGTGGAGAAGGCTAAAAGAAAATCAGAATAACACAAAACCAAAGAATATTGCAACAAATAGTATAGTAACACAACTCACAAGGGATACACTATCCACCTATCTTGGCAGAAGTAAAATAGATCAAAGTTGAGTGTTAACTAATGAAAAAGCATCAGAGGTTAGAAGATGTAACCTAGTTTAACCCTTGAAGTAAACACCGTCATCTGTGAAATAAGGTAAAGTCTGTAGCTGACAAACAAGTCCTCATTTCCAATTGTCCAAGTCAGTGGAAACGGACGTCTAGCATGGAAATAGTGCTATGCTTTTCCTAGAAAGAGTCAGGCACTGAAGGGTCTGCACACAGCATCAGGTGTCAGGAATCTCTGAGTATGAGAATGAAGAAAGTACAGTCAGGGCAGTACCGTGACGGTTCAAGGTAGTCACCAAAATGACTGAAAAGAACAAGAACAAGCAGAGTTTTAGCAAAAAAGGAAAAGTTTATTCTAATGGTTTGGACAGCGCTGGACTTTATACACAACTTTTGAGGGCATTTTGGCAGCGTGTCTTAGACATTTCCCATGGTCTTAATCGACCCTGTTCCCATAACAACTCATATCTATCTGTCCACATCACAAAGTCCCTGGGACATTAATCAGTCATGTAAAACAACCAGCTTCTCCAGACAACCCACCTGCAAGGTTTCTATAAGCTGCATACCTGTAACAACTCCGGCCAGCCTGACCCAAGCCAGTCCAAAATAGCCTGACCGCATCGGCCATCCACCCTGCTCGTGTCTAACTGCCTAACCTGCCGTTCTTCACTTTGGAAAGGACACAGACCGGCCAGCTGTGGGGGGACACGCAGGACTTGTGGATGTGACCGCAGAGACTCCACCTCTGCCAGGCAGTGAGCCTTTCTTTCCCCAGCAAGAGAGGTTGTGACTTCGACCCAAACCCCTGAGGCCTCTGTGCTGTGTACCTGGTGCTTTCCAGCTCAGTCTTTTGGGTGACTGAGTTCACCATATTTGTCCCCCAGAGATAAAGCCACTCAGCCACTCTCATGCTTACACTATAGGAAAGTCAAGTCACAGAGGACAAGGGTCCCTCCCCCAGAACAGTAACACGCTGCATGGCCGGCGGCTTCAGGAGCATGCCCAATTCTTTGTAGGATAGTAAGAGGACAGAGGATGTGTATTTCTTCTCACTTAGCCTTCGTGTTCCTGGGTACAGCTGTTCCTTAATCAGACCCTAAAATGGTGCAGGATTTACCTTTCTCCACCTCACCATACAAAGGAGGCAAAAACATAGAGGGTTGTAGACCTGTTGATGGAAGTCTGCACAAGCCAATGGAAGGCTCAAAGCAGAAACAGCATCCAGTCTTTTAAATCACCAGGTAATAAATTCAGTAATGAAAGTTGGACTTCTCTTTTAGAAGGTTTCAGCTTTGGCTTAGGCTTCACATTTCTAAAAATCTAAAGAGGAAGGGGAGACAGGGCTGTCATCACCTTGACCGTCCTTCAAGAGAATTACCCAGCAGGACACAGGGAATCCTCCTATGAGAAACACACACTTCACTTTCACAACTTTCTATCAAGGAAGACATTTAGGTCACAAAGACGATTGTCAAAGCCACGTGGCCTCATACTGTATGAGTGACTTTTGTTCTAGCATATGCAGTTGTGACTAACTGCATTTCTCAGACGGAACCTTTGGAAAAGATTCTGAACAATGGCCAGGCTGTCCTCACTTAGGAATCATGCTCCCTCAGAGAAGGACCAGTGACTGCAGAGGGACAAGCGAGGGACAGTGGCTGAGGGGGAAGTGAGAGGGTGGGGAGTGGTGACTATAGTTTTCAGAGACACAGTTCCAGATGCCTGATCTGAGGAAGGAAACTAAGACCCCCCCCCAGAAAACATGAGGCATGACAGGTGCCTCCCCTTACGAATCAGATGGTGAGTTCTGATTTCTGGTTGGAAGATGGGGCTTCTGGGACTGAGCACATGTGCTATGGTGAGCTTAGCCCCAGCCCCATCTGTAAACAAGGATGGTGAGAGCCGCACACTGTGATAGAGACTCCTCTTGAGAAGGCCCTGAGCACTATGGTCACCAGTTTCCAAAGGTATTCAGGGAGAGTGGGCAGCAAGCTGACCCTGAGTAGGAAAGGAGCTTAAGGAGCTGATCAAGAAGGAGCTGTGTCTTGGAGAGAAAATGGAGGAAGGCAGCAGTGATGACCTGATAAAGAGCCTGGACACAGTGACCAGGAGATCGACTTCAAGGAGGACTCGGTGTTCCTGACCACACTGTGCATGGCCTACAATGACTTCTTCCTGGCAGACAACAAATGACTCAGTCTCCCCACTGCCCTCATCACCAGCCCCTTGCCCCTGCCCTGTGCAGGGCTCTCCCAGGCCCTCTTTGGCCTCAGCCATCCTCTCCCTCTAAGATGGACCCTTTCAGCAGAGGAAATAAAGATTTTTCCATTCCTGGTAAAACAAAACAAAACAAAAAAGATTCTGAATAGACCCAAGTATAGTTTAAAATCAGTGCTTTGTTGTTGTTGTACATTGTACTGAAATCTCCATGAAGGCCCAATTCCCAAGATTCTCCAGGTATCCTGATTAACTATTGTCATGTTCTATTAATAAAAGCAAATCATCCTATAATTATTACTGGTGAGTGTTGTTTTCAGAAATGTTAGGACAAATGTCATAATAAAATTTCCTTTCACAGAAGCAACCAATAAAGTCTGTATGATTTTCCCAAATGTGTGTTAGGTTCAGTGAGCATGACTGCAGGGGTGATGGTGGCCGGCCCCCTGCCACCCGTATATTTAAAAGCTCTTGAAGAAGAGACGAGTTCTGGCCACTCAGAAGTTTTCTCCTGCAGAGATGGGAAAATGAATGGAGGAACACTGGTAGGGTAGGGGAGTTACAGGTGGCAGAGAGATGTCTAAGTCTCAAGAACCTTGAGAGAAGAGACGATTCTGAGGTTAGTACCCCTCCCCCATGCACTCCCAGAGAGTCTGGCTGCCACCCAGAAATCTTGGAATACAGATGGGATAAGGGCAACACCAAAGACCTGAACACGTCCAGATAATCCCCACATTCTCACTGATTTCAAACTCCTCCCCGAATAAACATTCTCCCAGAACTGCTGACAAATCGCCAAGCCAACTTCCTCTTCTTCTTTGTGTTCCCCTTTAGGAAAAGAAATTATCCAGCAGCAAAATAATCACCCCAAATGCGGCTAATAGGAAGACAACCGAAGAAATTCCCTCGAGTTAATTAAGCATGTAAATAATCAGATAATTTCGTCTCACGATAAACAAAACGGCTCAATAAATCCTGGGGCACTGGAACGGTGGCTTCTAAGGAATTCCTGGCTCTCACCACAATTACCTTCTTCACTTGAAAGATGTAATTGTAAATTGTAATAAAGTCCTTAGGAATCAGACTCTGCTCTTCTTGGCTTAAAGCCGTCATTAGCGCGGACTCAGCACACGGGGAACATGGAGACAAATGTGCTGGCTCCAAGCCCAGCTTCTTGGTTTTCATGGATGCTTCTCAATGGGTTTAACTGGAGCTTCTCTCTTTTATAGTCAACACAGGCATAAGAAAAATCATGCTTTTCATAACACAGTCCCTTGTCAGTACTTGAATGTAAAAGGTTCGCTGCATTTGTACATGAGCCACTGACTTTGTGGAATAAAAGTCTAAACTCATGTAGTATATTTGATAATAAAACCACTTTTATTTGGATTTAATTCTATTATTTATTTTTATGGGAAGACGCAGCATAAATTCATGTCAAACTTACTGTTGCAATGTCAGTGCAATGGTGCACTGAGCGATAAGCTTAAATCTTATTAATTGTGGAGAAAAAAATGTCATCTTGATAATCAAGGGTATCTCCAATTCCTAGTTGATAGAGAATGGAGGGGAAAAATGTATGATGGAAACATGTGATCCAGAAGATCTCTCCTCAGTTGGGTTACATACACAAAGAACATTTTATACCTTTCTGTAAAGTCTGTGTCTTAATTAGTCCTTAAGCAGCGTTTCTTATACAAAGAGATAATTTTTATACAGTTTTGGCTGGGACGCTCTCTGGGCAGAGGTGTTTCTTGGAAACACATCAAAACTCAAGTATTATAAACACCATTTCTTATAATCTGAACTTGAGCCAATTGCCACTTTAGTCATACTTTGAGAGTTTTATCCTATTTCTGTTGCTTGAACAAACGGGGATTATCTTCCAAATCAGAGAATGGTGGGGGATGGAGGTGAAGAAGTGAGCTAGATGAACAGGTCATCGGCATGGTAAGAAGATTTACCAGGGATTACATGGAAAGCAGGAAGGTCAAAATGTATGCCAATGTCCCCTAACTTTTCCCAAATTGTACCTTTTTCTGTGAACACTTTCTTCTCTGGATAAGCCTCCTCACTTCCTAACTTTAAAATATTTCTCCAAAAATTTTGCCTTAATCACATAGTACCCTGCTCAGGAAAAAAAAAAAATCTGGTTTCTCACCAGCGAAACCAAATTATTAATCCCTTTTGTGGGAGACGTTGTGCTTATCTTCTACTCACTGACTGACTCCTTTTCCGTAGCTTAGAGCTTCTCTGTCTGGGTGAGAATGATCTTGTGTCTATGCCTGTGGGGGTCCTCATTGATCTAAGGCATTCAGGGGGATACCATCGTTCTTGCCACAACGCTGCAGATGATGAGGCCTAAGAAAACCGACATTGTTCTGCCTTAGTATCTTGTGGGTCTGTGAGTTAAGTTGGCCCCAAAAGATCAAAACTCAAGACTTCCTTTTTTTTCCTTTTAGACAGAGTTTCACTATATCACCCTCGGTAGAGTGCCATGGTGTCAAACTCTTGGGTTCAAGCGGTTCTCTTGCCTCAGCTTCCCAAGGGACTACAGGTACCCGCCACAACTCCCAGCTATTTTTTGTTGCAGTTGTCATTGTTGTTTAGCTGGCCTGGGCAGGGTTTGAACCAGCCAACTTCAGGGTATGTGGCTGGCACCGTAACCACTGTGCTACAGGTGCTGAGCCGAAGCTCAAGACTTCTGCTGGCACTTGATGGCAGCCAGGCTTCCCTTCAGGCCCCATTGTTGCTGGTGGCCATCAGTGGCTTCAAAAGAAGTCATCGTGAAGACAAAGTGATAGTATTGGCAAGAGTAGAGTCAAGACAAGTTTAGGGAAATAGATGTGAAATTCTGATCAAACCTCATCTGAATTTTAATACTAAGTAGGCTAAGAAATCCTCTTTATTGTTTAAACCTCTCTATACATCGGCCTTTTGGATTATTACTTAAATGTATATGCCTTTTCTCCATCCTCACCCCACTTAGACGATTACTTGAAGGCAAGACGCATAGGCCTTAATTCTTGAGATTTTATACAACTACTTCTACAGTTGTACGTACCTAGTAGGATCTCTGGGAGGTCAGAATTCAAAACCAAGAAACCAGGCTCTCATACTTAATGCCAATGTGATGTGACTTGGGGCAAATTGCTCATACCTTGGTTCCTTCTATTTCAAAATGAGGATAAAAGAATTATTATTAAGAATTTAAAGAAAGAATATACTTTTTTCTTTTTTGAGACAGAGTCTTCAAACTCTGGGGCTCAAGAGATCTCTTGCCTCAGGCTGCTGAGTAGCTGGGACTACAGGCACCGCCACCACATCTGGCTACTTTTTCTATTTGTAGTAGAGACGGGGTCTCACTTTTGCTCAGGCTGGTCTCCAATTCCTGAGTTCAAGCAATCCACCTGCCTCAGCCTCCCAGAGTGTTAGGATTACAGGAGTAAGCCACTGTGCCCAGCCAGAATATGTATTTAATTCATATGACCTGAGACTTTGCTATCACTATTATTTAATAACTGAATTGCTCAAATAGACATTTCTTTGAAATCCACATATAAACATAAACACCTTGATTACCCTCTTCTACAAGGATTATCATCTCTAACTTCTTGTTTCTAATTTCTCTAAAAATTATGAGAAGATCTTTGTATTGTACCAAACTACTGCCATAAGCTTCTTAGGAGAGAGTAGAATCCAGCTTCCCTGTAAAGCAGAAGCTGAAGGCCCATTTCTGGCCTGGTTTCCCACCAAGGGGACTGTTTGTTGCTTATCAGAGGTTTATGGGCTGTGTCCCTCTTCTGTCTTGAGGCCCCATGCCCTGAAGGAATTTCAGTTATCTTCCCTTGTGTTAGACGCATAGCTTCCTGTTCTAACTGTCCTTCTTTGTCAATAAATGCCTGATAACATCTTCCACATTCCCCCAGCCTTAGATTAGATTTTGAATAACTCCATTTTAATGTTTCTCAGTTTTATATCAACTTTTCAATAAATGAATTTGTTCCAGATTATTAAGTATTCGGATGTTTAAATATATTTATTACACAAGCAGTGCACACGGCATGGATTCATGGAGTATTTCCATGAATATGTAGTACTTCCCCTTCCCCAACCAGGCACATTCATAACCCCCACTCCTCCAGGTATACGCCCTCTCTCCCATTTGATGAAATTGGTTTGCCTCAGGACAAATACAGATAAACAAAGAACTCTGCCTTCAGAGGAGCCTGGAAAGGTTTACAGGAATAGGTAGGAAGACAGATTCAGGTCTCTGTTGAGTCACCTTTTCACTTCGAAATGTAAAATTCAAATCAAAGCTTTGTGACCCTTCTGCTGAGTCCAGAGCTAAAGGAAGGGGATGGAGGGGAGGCCTATTGTATGACAAGTCTAACAGTATAGTATCAAAACACGAAGGACGTTGCATTAGTTCAGAAGAACTACAAACTATACCCAAAACTACAAACTACTCAAATTACATATGAGTATGGTGCCACTTTATTTGGAGGAATCATTTCTCTCTCCTTGATGGGGGAAAATGTGATTTGTTTCTTTCTATCCAAACACATAATGTTTTTAATTAATTACCATAGTGACTTAAAAAAAATGATAACTGATAAAACTGATGACCATTTCTCTCCAGCTTTTAATTTTTTTTCCTTGCTGATGAATAGAATGCCTGTTTTTAATACAGCGTGGCTTTAGGTCATGAAACTTGCTAAAACTAGTTTAAAACAGGATATGTTTAAAGATGTCTGGATAGGGTGGTGCCTGTAGCTCAGTGGGAAGGACACCAGCCCCATATACCAAGGGTGGCAGATTTGAACCTGGCCCCAGCTAAACTATAACAAAAAAATAGCCAGGCATTGTGGTGGGTGCCTATAGTACCAGCTACTCAGGAGGTCGAGGCAAGAGAATCACCTAAGCCCAAGAGCTGGAGGTTGCAGTGAGCTGTGACGCCAGAGCACTCTACAGAGGGCAACAAAGTGTGACTCTGTCTCTAAAAAATAAATAAATAAATAAACAATAATAATTAATTTAAAAAATTAAAAATAAAGATGTCTAGACAGCAGGTTGGGTTTCACAGATGTATGCTTTAGCCCATACTAATCAAAGGGCTGTTTTTCCTGCATATAAATTTTATCTCTGAAAAATAGTAACCATGAAAAATAGTAAACATTAGGGCCGGGCGCAGGGGTTCACGCCTATAATCCTAGCACTCTGGGAGGCCCAGGCTGGTGGATTGCTTGAGCTCAAGAGTTTGAGAACAGCCTGAGCAAAAGTGAGACCCCCGTCTCTCATAAACATAGAAAAACTGAGGCAAAAGGCTCTCTTGAGTCCAAGTTGGAGGTTGCTGTGAGCTATGACGCACGGCACTCTACTCAGGGTGATAGCTTGAGACTCTGTCTCAAAAAAAGAAAAAAAATAGTGAACATTGGTTAGCAAACTGTTGAAAGTTTTAGAAAAAGTGTATTATTGTCTACAACTTACTTTGAAATGCTTTAAAAAAAGATAAATTGATGGAATGATAGAGGGAAAAAGACAGTTATGTAATAAAGCAACCACAGTAAGATGTTAATTGTGGAATCCTTAACGTGGGTATAAGGGTGTTCACTGCAAAATTCTTTAAGTTTTCTTGTGTATTGGAAACTTTTCATAATAAAATATTAGATAAAAAGGCTCTAATTCACTCATGTTCCTTATATTTGGATGTCTTTAAATTTTGTGATGACTTCTGGCTCTTGAAAGTATGGCAGTAGAATAAGTGTCTCTATCATGGCCTTAAAGTATGGCAATCCTCTCTCGTGATGACTGAGGTTATGCCCACTGTGATGTGTGTGACTACAGAGTCTACAAGCTAGTCGTTAATAAAATAAATTCTAATAAATGTAAAGGAAAATGAATCCTGCCTACGGACGTAGTAGATCATTCCTTCCAAACCACGTCCTCGACAGCTTTATTGTTGTGAATTCCTCCAAACAAAACAGTACAGTAAGTGTGTGAGCCTCGGTAAAGTCTGATTTTATCAACTGTAGCATAACTTACGATAATGAAGGGCTGCGTTACACTTCGATGTAAAACACAGCCTTTTGTCACTACAGGGAATAAAGCCTGCTTTTGCAGTGAATATATTCTGTGCACATCCATTTATGTAAAAGTTAAAGAGTAAAGGTAAGTAGGATTTTTGAGAAGCAAAACAGTAGTTCTATAAGACAAGAAATTCACTCTTTACAGCTCTCACTGTGTGTGCCTGAAAATAAAGCACAAACCTTTAAGGTTTGCTAATTTTAAGCAGCAAACTAACCTAAGATCCTCAACATAAATATATGGACTAATCCTCCTTCTTTAACATGAAAAACAAACAATTCTTTAAAAACACATTCTCTTTGTAAATTTGCCTTTTCACGTACTGGTTGTTCTCCAACCAGCATGTATTAATAATTACATATCTCTACGTTATTTCCTTTTTACATCATCTCCCTTCCTTTTTCTGTCTGGACACCACTCACCACTGATAGCGTATTCCTCTGGAATTTCACAACTTGTTAGATGTTGGCCAAACTTCACACATAATAAAATGCAGTGACTAACCTAATCCTAATGAAGATAGCAGGCAGTGAGACTTTCTCTCAATGAGAGAAGGTCCCTCAGAATGTTCGTTTCTCACACCTGAAGTCAAGGTCAGAGTCTGGATCTCTGTACCTGTAAAAGTTTCAGCACCCAAAGGAGAGCATCTCACAGCTGGACGATCTGAACAAGGTGAAGACTTAAATGGGCACTGGGACCAAGCCGTGGACTCAAGAGACCTTCTAAGGAAATATCAGAATCAGAAATCTGTAGGTAAAACTATTACAATAGGGAGACAGGGCACCAGGATCAAGGCAAACACAAACAACAGAACCCTAAGTAGCTGCCTGAGGGCTATAAAGACTGGAGCCTTTCTCACTGGCATTGGCAGCTACCCTACCTCTTCCTCTGCAGCTGCTGTGAGCTTCCCCAAGGTGGAACCCCTGACACTTGTTCTTTTTGCCACACCCTAGTAACAGCTGTTATCTAAAAAACTGGGCACACAAAAGGATATCTTGTCCCTCACTCCAGGGTGTGTTTTCTCTCCCTATCTCCCTTCCCCTACTCTGTGCAGACTTGGGTAACTTAGTGCTCTCTGTGATCACTTCAAAGGATGGATCCATCCCAGCCAGCCTTGATGAGAAGAGCTCAAGTTGCTGCTGTGGGCACTACCACAGGGAACAGCTGCTTGCAAGGCTGCTGGCTGTCCTGCTAAGCCCTCTCCCCCTACTCTGTCTCCACAATGCCCCCCAAGCATCTAATGATCCACGAAAACAATTACTGACATACACTTCAAGTCTAGGTAACTCTGATAAATGCTGGAAGGACCTGGTACCCACCCCTCCTAGATAGATAATGGGAGGAACACACAAAAGTGTGATTACTGTGTAAAGAGAGGGACTGATTGTTGTTTCCTTTGTTTTCTCCTAATCGCTAAACTCATGGAAATGAACCATTAAAAAGCCACCACCTAACAAAAGGGAAATAAACTCCAGATCAAAATGAATACTAGAGATGACAGGAGGGGAGAAAGGCCTTCCTTCAAATTCTCTTCTGTTTAGGTTTATTTAACTTATTTTCAGGCTTATTAATTTCAAAGCTGATGGAAGCTGTAGTTTAAATATCAGCATTGGCCCCTTAGACCAGATTTCAGGAGTAGCTTCAGTGGGGTGGAGGGCAGATGGAGGGCAGTCCATCCCCACTTCAGTGGCCTGAAGCTCCCAGACTAATGGCCAGCAGTGGGGGCTACCCCCTAAGACATCTTTACCCAATCTTAAAATTCCTTAGGTTCAAAGTTCAATAAAATGAATTATTCCTCCCTTTCCTATTCAACATGCTCTAAATTCTGTAACTAACTTTTGATTTATTGTACCTTGGTCTTTGGATCAATGTTCTGATTTTTCCCTTTTATCTACACGCATTATCATTTGTAAAGCAAATTGAGGAAAGCAACTAAGCATCTAGTGAACACATTTTCATTTAAAAAGGCAACAGTGAACCTGTAAGAATCTGGAAAGGCCATCTGTTCTAGAAAAAAAAAAAAAAGCAATGCACCACAGAATTTGAAGGAACTGCAATTTCCTGCAACTTAGCTAAAACTCATTGCCTAGTAAATTGCTTTTAGGAGAATCAACTGTAGTGACTGGATAAGATTGTTATAGTTAGCATATTTAGGTAGATAGAAGAGCAAAACTGAAATGCTTCAGACATTTTTCTTACTTAAGCATTCCTCATTACATTGTTCACTCTCCTTCCCACCCCACTCGCAGACTCACAGATGGCAAAATAGTGAATTGCAATTGCACTTTATCCTTCCATTAAAATGGTTATAACTTCAGAACAGAAGTGGAGTCTAAGTTCAGTTTGCAGAACTGCATGATGAGGATTCTACCTTGTCAAAATATAAATACTTCTAAGAATAAATTAGATGTTCCCAACAGAATGGAAAAAACAATGCGTCTACTTTTTTTGTTTGCAAAAGTTGTCACAACAGAATGTGATATTCTCCCATACATGAATCTGTTTTAAATGTGTCTTAGTAGTACATTATTTTAATGCTTTAAAATAAAAGAACATAATGCTAGTCACGAGTTAGGGAAACCATTAAATCGCAGCCTAACATTTTGCTTAAGAGCAGGGACTCTGGGTGGTGCCTGAGGCTCAAAGGAGTAAGAGTAGGGACTCTCCACTCTGTCATCGTCTGGCTGAATAACCTGTGGCCAGTTACTTTAAACGCTCCATTGTTCAGTTTTCTCATCTGTAAAATGAAGGCAATAAGAGTGTCTTTTGCTATAAAGTTTAAAGGCATTAATAGAAAGCACTTGATAGAGTCCTTAGCAGGTAATACGTACCATGTAGTAATTCCTACCATTACTATAAAGACGATAGTGATATTTTAGAGATTCTTTAGTTCTAAAAGCTCTATTACAAACTCATCTTCCTTCATCAGTACCTTCAGGATTACCCCACACAAGAGATGGAAGTTGGGTTAATTAGTGTCATAGTTACGACTGTACGAGCAGATTTCAAGATGATAGTTTCATATACAGGATGTCCATATAGTTCATGTGCAATTTAAAATAATTGTAAATTTTAAATTGCACAGGAACTTTATGGGCACCCTGTATACAACCCATAAAAAGAACTGATTTAAAAGGCCATAGCAAAAAATGCCACTAATATTTATATGTGGCTGATTATCTTCAAATTAGGAAACTTATGAGAAGATTTTCTTCACCACTTATGACAACAATATCTCCATCATACAGATATGTCTGTATAATCAGTCCCACCTGATATGATAAAAATGTCGGGTCATTGAATTAGTGATACATTTTGTTACATTCTTTGGCCAATCAAACATAAAGCAATTAAAAAATGTTAATGTTTTGTTTTCTATCAGTCTAATGTCTCATCCAAGCATTTTTATACCAGCTTTACTGAGGTATAATTTATAAACCAATCAATTCACTGGTTTAATGTATACAATTTAGTGGTTTCAAGTATATCCAGAGTTGTGCAGCCATCGATACCACCAAGTAGAGAACGTCTTCAGCAACCCCCCCTAAGAAACTCAATAGTTATGAGCAGTCACTGTCCAGTCCCCCTTCTTCTGTCCCTGGCAACCACCAGTCTACTTTCTGCCTCTACAGATTTTCCTATTCTGGACATTTCATATAAATGTAGGATAAAATATTCATCCTTTTACAGCTGCCTCCTCTCCCTTAGCATAATATTTTCAAGTTCCATCCATGTTACAGCACGGTGAGTACTTTATTCCTTTTTATGGCTGGTCCATGATATGGCTCTCCCACATTTTGTTTATTCATTTATCAGTTATGTGACATTTGAGCTGTTTCTATGTTTGATTACCATGATTAATACTGCTATGAACATTCGTGTACAAGTTTTATATAGACGTTTGTTTTTCATTTCTCCTGAGAATATATCTAGGAGTCTTACAAGAAGAAGGAAGATGCTAAGATAATCCATAGAGTGGAATTTCTGGGTCATCTGGTAAATCTATGCCTAATTAATCTTTGAAGACTTCCAGACTGTTTTCCAAAGTGGCCTCACCATTTGACATTCCTACCAGCAATTTCTGCACCTCCTAGCCAAGACTTGTTATTATCTCTTTTTATTATAGCCATCCTGGGGACCGTGAAATGGTATCCAAATGCATGCAAAGGTACAAAAACGCAGAAATAAAAATTTTTATGGCAAGAGAAAAATGTGAAGAGGATGAAAGGGTCCTGCAGTCAAGCAGGAAAAGGAAGCAAGAGAGGTTTTTAGGTCTGTTAATTTCTTGTCCTTATGCAATCAACTGCCCTTAAAAACGTGTAAGGATTGTGGAGCCAACCCCCAACATCACATCCAGAGCTTATAATAATCATAACAACACTATTCTTCATTTGCTGGTTTATGTTACCAAATTCCTTCCCATATTGTGCCCTATTTGATCCAATACCACAATTCTTGCATGAGAAGGTATTATTATTCCCATTTTGTAGGGAAGGGCACTAAAGACTGGAAAGGTTACCTAATTTGCCTTAGGGAACATAGTTGGGAGGGGATAGGAAAAAAAAAGAAATGGCAAGACATTGATGGAGCTGGGCCTGGAAACCAATTTTTTATTTCAGATCCCAGTCCTTGGTTTCCTATTTCCTTATTACGTCCACTTCAACTTTGATGACCCAGAAAGTAACAAAGTCGAGAGAAAGCAGAGGGGAACTGTGAGTGTGAGTTAGGGGCAGGAGGCTTGGACATCACAATGTGCTGCCTGTGGTCTTATGGTGGGAGGGAGCTGGGAACAGAAGAACATGTTGTGGAAGGCACAATAATGGCTGGACTCCTATCCTAACCCTCCAATAGTCAGGAAACCAAGCAAATCACTGTAGTCCCTAAATCCTGAATCGAGATTACTCTGTACTAACAGAAGTACATTGACTTACATACACTATTCATTCAAATATTTATTGAGTAATTACGAAGTGCTAGTCACAGCACTAGAATGGTTGAGATAAAAAGAATAATGATTAACATTTTCCAAAGTAAAATTAAATGACTAACATACACTAAGCCTTTTACATGTAGCATCTCATTTAATCCTTGCAAAACTGAAAATGTCCTCAGAATCACTTTTCAATAGAAAAGGAAACTGAGGCACAGAGAGGTTAAGCAAACTGTCCCCAAATCAAAGAACTAAGAAATGGGGAAGACAGAATATGAACTCCGGTGGCCTGGCTCTATATCCATTGCTCTTCACCACCACCCAATCCTTCCTGCCAGACGTGGCTGGACTAGAAGTCTCACATGTGGTGACAGAGAGATGCCAGTATTACTAATTAATTCCAGCAACCATTTGTTGAACACTCACTAATCCACGAAGCCCAGAGGCAAATTCTCACCAACAACCCTATGAAATACTTTTTTATCTTCATTCCTATTTTACAAATGAGAAAACAGAAACTGAAGCAAAGCGAATTAATTTGTCGAAGGTCACAGAGCTACAATAGCGAATGTTGACATGACATATCTGTCAAGAACTGTTCCAAGCAAAAACTCACCTAATGCTCACACAACAACAGTCATCATTGTTAATTAAATAACTTGTCCAAGGTCCCACACTAGTAAGTAGCAAAGACAGAATTCATTCCAGCTTAAGGTCCTTGTCTAAACAACTCAGTGCTGACACTTGGCCACATAATGGTTGAGCAGAAATTTAAACCCAGGTATAACTCCTGACTGAGAGAACCCTCTATCTTCTTGCCAAGATCCCAAAGATGGCCTTTAAGCCTAAACAGTGCTAAGAAAGAGGGGAATAAAAATATTCCCGGGAGCCCTGAGGAAGGGGCATTTAAACTGCAGCTTGGAGAAGTGCTTGCTGGACAAAAAGAGCCATCACACAATTAATGAAAAGTAAGTAAACCTATCCAAAGGAGAACTTCTAAAGGTATAGTAACGTACAAGACTCCCTGTACTGAGGAAGAAAAGGATACAGCAATGAAGACTATAGAAATTAAAGTGTTTCAGGTTGAGTCAGAAAAGCTTTAATTTTTGATTAGAATGTACTCTTGAAAACACGTGTTTATTCCCTTTAATTTGACCACTAATTAAAAAAATCAACGAGAAATACATATGCATAATTTGCCTTTTGTAACATTAAAATCACTTAATTCTGACTTCCAACACTGGTCTCCTTTTCAAGCAAGATTCTCCTTCAGGTCCTGAAATATAGCCATTTAGAAACCAAAATGAGCCTGGAAATATAAGCCAAGAACTAAAAGAAACAGGGGCCCGCGTGCAAGTTGTGGCTCAAACACTGTAGAGTGTTTTTTTTTTCCTTCCTGGCAAACTGATTTATGACCACATGAAGGGCAGCTGCAGAACCAGTTAGACCATAAGTACAATTCTCAAACATAAGGCCAAGGAGAAGGACCAGGAAGAGATAGGAATGGCTAGGGAGAGGGAGGCTGAAGGTCACTGCTAGTTCCTGGGTTCTGTATTCCTGGGTTCAGCAAGACTTGGCAAGTCCTAATTCTTGCAGTAGCCAGGGGCCAATGGAGTCGGCTGCCCAAAACGTGCTCCACGGGGAGTTGGCTCAGCGTCAGGGTAGCGAGACAAGGTGCCTCCACGCCCCCTTGCGGAGCCAAACGTTTGATGACGACGCGTCAAGTAGGTGATCAGTACAGGTTTTCAGAAATGTTCTCTCAGTTTAGTCCTGCAAAAATCCCTAAAGAGAGGCGCAGTGACCAGCCCCATTTTATAGATGTTAAAAAGGAGGCTTAGAAGTGAACTAAGACTTGTCTAAGGCTCGGCGCCTATAGCTCAACCGGCTAAGGCGCCAGCCACGTACACCTAAGGTGGCAGGTTCGAATCCCCAGCCCGGACCTGCCAAACAACAATGA
>NW_003852399.1:9891341-9905180 GCF_000181295.1 Otolemur garnettii
AAAAAAAAAAAAAAAAAAAAAAAAAAAAAGACTTGTCTAAGAAAAGGAAAATCTAGGGAAAGGGATCAAGTGGACTTTCTTATTTTACCTAGGAGTACAGGGATCTGGGGTCGGCTCTGGGCACCCCACCCCGACGGCTCTTGCTTTCTAGGCAGACTAGGCATGGGCTACCAGCAGGGAGGCCTGACAGCTGCCAAGTACCTGAGAAGAGGGACAGCGCGCGGTAGGTGGCAGGGAGTCTGCCGCGCGCAGAGCTGCGGCAGCAGCAGGGCTAGGGCGCAGCGCGCACCACCCGCTAGCCTGCTTGTACCCTGGCAGCCCCGCGCCAGTTGCGAGTCCCAGGGCTCAGGGCTGCAGCTGCTAAGCGCGGGTGCAGCGGTGATCATTCACGCGTCCGCACTCCTCAGGCTGCCCCGCGCGCTTCACAAGCCGCGAGCCACGGCGCGCGTGCGCGCAGGACTGCAACGGGCACCGGCTGGCAATGCCACCGCGAGCCCACCCGCTGTGCCACTCGCCTTACCGTAGCTGCTCCCCTGTGACCAGGACCTCAGCCATGCGCTCCAGCTCCCTTTGCTGTGTCCCGCCACTCCCGCTAGTGCTGCTGTCGCTGCCAGCGCTGCCAGCGCTGCTGCTCTGCTCCATGGTCGCGACCGCGCGGCTACCACCGCCTCAGCTGTCCGCGGCGGGCTGTGGTGCTCGGATCAGTTCGCCCTCACAGAGTCCTCCCCCGCCATCTTTGTTCCGGGCAGCCCATTGCTCTGACACGATTGGCTGGAGAGGGAATCCCGGAGGGTAGGCTGAGGCGCTAGGCGAGTCCCGCCCCCAAAACTTCAGCTTGGAGGCGTGGCTAGAGCGCCGCGTGGTCGAGGGGCGGGGCTGAAGGTGGAAAATATAAACATCTGGGCGGGGCGCCGGTTCTGAACTGTGTGCTGGTGGAGGTTGAATTCGATGAGCTCACTTCTTCACGCAAAAAGCTCAGGCTGAAGGCCATACCCCCAAATTTCCAGAGGGTAAAAATAATGGCAGTCTAGCCAAATAGTGAACAATGAAGGATGTACACGTCACTGCAAGGCATGGAGAAATTAAGCATTCTTCTCATTCCAACCTCTCACCAAAGACAGTATTTTACCTTATGATGTAATCCATGAAGAACGCTGATGTGGGAATCAAGCAGACCTAGGATCAAGCCTCACTCCTGTAATTTCCTACCTAAATATGCTCAATACTCCCTTACAATAGAAAAATAATTGTGGCTATCACTTGTTAGCATTTGCTGTATTAAAGATAGTTCAGATAGGGGCAGGCGGGGTGGTTCATGCCTGTAATCCCAGCACTTTGGGAGGCTGAGGCTGGTGGATTACCTGAGCTCACAGTTTCGAGACCAATCTGAGCCAGAGGAAGATCTTGTGTCTAAAAAAAATAGCCAGGCTTTGTGGCAGGCACCTGTCCCTGCTACTCGGGAGGCCGAGGCAAGGGGATCACTTGAGCCCAAGAGTTTGAGGTTGCTGTGAGCTATGACGCCACTGCACTCTACCGAGGGTGACAAAGTGAGACTCTCTCAGAAAAAAAGATACTGCAGATATGTTGTTACTTTAATTATTACAACAAATCATAAACTGGGTATTCTCTTTGTTTAACATCAGGAAGCCGGCTCAGAAATATGAGGTAACTTGTCCAAGGTAACCAGTATGTGAAGAGGTAAGAATCAAATCCAGGCTGTTCTGGAATAATTGTTCTTAAAAGACTTCCCCTTAAAATGGGGATACAATGGTATTGTCTACCTGTGTGCAGCTATGAAAGAAACTTTGACTAATGCCAAAAAAGTTCTGTTTTCTATTTTTCTTCTTCATGCAAAGCCACAGTCAGGGTCTGCAGGAAGGCCAAGTGCAGCTTATAGTATTCATTTTGTGTTAATAGTAAAGCATTGTCTCTGTGTTGACCTTTTATGCAGCTGTGACAATTTTGCATACATATGAGTGTCTGCACCCTTAAAACAGTTATATGTGAAGCTACTGTTAAAAAATACTATCATGAAAAACATAATCCCTCAGTTGCAGGTATGTAGTAGAAGTTTACAGAATAAAAATGAAAATGAGAGGGACACTGATAACCAGCTTCTTTTCTATGTATATTTTCTACTGATTCTGGAATTCAAGAGTATTTATGCCTGTTATCTTGCAGTCTTATTGTATTTTATTGTTGTTACTTATTTCTACAGATGATTTTTGTCCCAACATTTTATAAGACTAACTTCTTAGCATTAAATTTGCAATAATTTGAGCATTGATTCTGTGCTTTACATGATGCTAATAACTTTGTTTATATTATTTAATTTATCCCCCACAAAACCCCGAGTGTTTGGTATTATTTTCAACTTACCAATGAGAGGTGAAGTAGAAATAGAAAGGTGAAGGAATGTGCCTACATTTCCCAGTTAGGAAGCTAGGCGGCCCTTGGACCTAGATGTGCAGATTCCCAAGGTCATACTGTAGAAAGAGAACAGCTGTCCAACTGCCTAGTGTACCCAATGATAAATATGAGACAACTCTTTTGTCACAGGAAATTATCTAAGTTTCTTAACTTTTGCAAATTGGTCACAGTAGACATGCAGACCAAGGGAGACCTAGTTCAAGGTGAATGTGATTTTAAGAGCCACATCCTGCAAAACGTGTAAAAATCAGTTAACAGAAGTAGAAGCCCCAGAGTTACTGAGATTACTGTTTGTTGCTCATGTTTCAATCCTATAGTTATTACATAAAATATCAAGAATTTTCACAGGTTTCTCTGTTAAACCTGTGAGTTCTATTCTGACTGTGTCATTTGCTATCATTGCAACCTTGTGGTAGTTACTCCTTTGGACCTCCATTTCCTATAAATAAAACAGGAATAATTCTTACTTTATAGAGATGTTGTGTGGCTTCCATGAAATAACGTTCTGTAAAGTTTCTAAGATCCAATTCAGTGACAAAAGTTTCTAGGTTTATGATTTAAAAGCTTCATAAGGAAAAAATTAGTTGAAGAAAGATGACCTGATACTACTGCTCCCATAAAAGTAAAAAAGCATGGTATTATTATTTTTTTTTTAATGCCTGAAGAGAAGGGAGTGTGTGTATGTGAACAGGAAATGGGAAATGATTTGCTGTTATTGTTTTAACCTTTCTTGTGACACATGAGACAGACTTTGCTTCACTGGGTAAAAAGACAAATCCTTTGTCTAACTGAGGGAAAGATGGGTTCACTGGCTTCTGAGCACATATCTGTGACTATGAGACCTGCTGCTTCTGGTCCCCAAATTAGCTGTGATCTATGGTTACTGGGAGAAAACAGAGGGGCACCAATATGACAATTAATCCAGAATAAAGATTTTAGAAAAACTGAGAATTCTGATAGACCTTGGTTTGATTCTTGACTCCATTTGGGCCTTTCTGAATTTTCTGCACTATTTTGTAAAGTAAAGATCATACAACAATCTCACTGGGTTATTAGGAGAATTAAACAAAACTTAAGGAGTACACTTTCAGGTGGGAACTATTAAACTTCCCTTCCAGCTCTCCCCACTAACTTCTTTCATACTTTCTGGCTGTTTTAGTGCTTTGGGGTCAGTGTTTCTCAAAGTTTTAGTGGGGAAAGACCAGCTGTGTGTGTGTGTGTGTGTGTGTGTGTGTTTACAACTCAGTAAAGCCTTTGTTTAAATACATTAAAAATGAAATAAAAAGACATATAAAACAAAAGTCCCAATTTTTTAATGTTTAACAATAGAAAATTAGTCTGTCAAATTGTTATGTTTCTAAGTAATTTCTCTAACTGGCAGTGTATCTCATTGTTTTTAATCAGGGGTAATGGGCATCAGCTGGCAGATCACACTTGGCATTGTACTGGTGTAATAAACTCTTCCTAAGGGTGAACAGCAATGTGAGAAGATGAATGTGAGTTAATAAAATATGTGAAAAGTAGTCAACAATGAGGCTTAGTAATGTTAGTTGTCATTATTGTAGTTATTGCCCTTTAATATGCATTTATTCCTGCCTGATATTAAAGATTAACTTAAATGCCACCTTCTCTGCTTGGACTCTCCCAAGCAGTTTATTTGTCTTTCCTGTGAGTTTAAACCTTACTTTGTTCTTAACCATTAATGAGAGTCCTAATTCTGTAGCTGCCACTTTTATTCTGTCTGTGTGAATAGAAGATTAACAGTTTAGCAATATTCTAACCAGATATTTCTGTTTATAGATCCTTTCAGAAATGGACATGTTTTTTAAAAAGAAATGTAACAGGCTGGGTGCGGTGGCTCATGCCTATGATCCTAGCACTCTGGGAGGCCAAGGCAGGTGGATTTTCTGAGCTCACAAGTTCAAGACCAGCCTGAGCCAGAGCAACACCCCCCCCCCATCTCTAAAAATAGCTGGGAATTGTGGCTGGTGCCTGTAGTCCCAGCTACTTGGGAGGCTGAGGCAAGAGAATCGCATAAGCCCAAGAGGTTGAGGTTCAAGGGCAACAAAGTGAGACTCTATCTCAAAAATAAATAAGTAAATAAATAAATGTAAAGATAGAGAAAATAAAATTTCCCTGGCTTCATTATTCACACCCTTTGAAAATATTTTTGTCATGTTTAATTCATATTTTTGTAGGTATGGAAAAAAATATGTCATAATTCTCTTTCTCCATCAGTTCCAACCCTCAGTTCCAGCCCTACTCACCTCTCCATAAATCTTGCTAGACTTCACCTTCATTGTCTGGTCTCACTGCCTAATTCCTTGGTATATGCTGCCACCTAGTGATTACTTTTGCAATGACACTAAATAATAGTGACGGCCTGAAGGGGAATGGACCACCCCCAAAAGGGTTTGTTGGAAAATTTGGGATGGAGGTTGTGGTATGTCATATTATTGGAAGTGCTACTGCCTTTTAGTGATCAGGGACTAGGAATTCTATATATTCTTATTTGTTCAGGGGATAGCATGTCACAAAGAAAGACTGAATCGTTCCAAGTCCTGAATGTTTTTCTTATGAGGTATCTTTGGCACAATTTTAATATGTAATCTGTACCGTCTGGAATGCAATTATCGCACACATAGAGAAAAGACTGTACTTTGGTTCTGTTCAGAACTTTACCAAGAAAGGCTTATTATCACACAAAGTTACTTCACTTGCCATTTGTAGGGTAAACATACCACAAAAATAACACAACTTTTTCAGTCTGCATTTGGTAGCTGTTACATGGAGGGTAATTCTATGTATGTGTTGAATAAGAACATATTATTTAGATAAAGTTTGAAATAACAAATATATAAAAAAGAATTAATGGCAATATTCATCTAAATAGTGTCTTAATTCCCTTAACCTAAAATTTTCATTACAGGTAGTTGTAACCTACCTGACTCCAACTACCTCATCAGGCCTTAGATTATAATCACTTAAATATTGAAATACACATTATTTTGTTGTATATTATTTCCCTTTTAGCTTTCTTTTTTATATCCTATTGAGGAGATTCCCCCATTGATGTTTGATTTTTTTTTTTTTTTTTAGAGACAGAGTCTCATTTTGTTGCCCTTGGTAGAGTGCTGTGGCGTCACAGTTCACAGCAACTTCCAACTCCTGGGCTTAGGTGATTCTCTTGCCTCAGACTCCCCAGTAGCCAGGACTACAGGTGCTTGCCACAATGCCCAGCTATTTTTTGTTGTAGTTTGGCCGTGGCCAGGTTTGAACATGCCACCCTGGGTATATGGGGCCGGCACCCTACCCACTGATCCACAGGCACCGCCCCCAGATGTTTGATGTTTTTAAAACTATGCACACAGCAAAGTTTTACTATCTGTGAATTTAATGACAAGAAAATAAAGTGAGAATTACATAATATATGGGGTTTGTTTGTTTGTGAGACAGAGTCTCACTCTGTTGCCCAAGCTACAGCTAACTCACAGTAGCTTCAAATTCTTGGGCTGAAGCTATCCTCCTGCTGCGGCCACCAAAACATCTGGCTAATTTTTTTATTTTTAGTAGAGAGGGGGGTCTCACTTTTGCTCATGCTGGTCTCAAAATCCTGAGCACAAGCAATCCTCCCGCCTTGGCCTACCAGAGTGTAGGATCAGAGGCAGGAATCACCATGCCTGGCTGATATCTATCATTTTTAAAGTAGACATTGATTTATATGGCATTGAGATTTTTAAAAAATGGAATACTAATAAACTGCATTTATTGAGCTCTCACTATGTGCCTAACTATGGTCAAGAAGTGTTACACCTGTGAGACATTTATTTCTCCAAATAACCTGGTGAGCTGGCTACCATTTTTCTTCCCATTTTTCAGAAAATGGGAAGAACCTTAGGCCCAGGGGGGCCTAGACAAGTCTTCAGTAGTAGAGCCCAGGTTTGAACCTCAGCACTCTGGCTTTGGAGGCCACTCTAGCAGTTCCTCCATTATGCTGCCTCTCCAGAGAGACAGATCACTGAGCACTATGCTTTTCCCATAGGCTATATGCACACTGGCCTCACACCACCTCCATTCTATTTACTGCTAAGAGCCCTGACTCTGTCCACTCTCAGCTGGCTCAGGTGAGGATGTAATAGCAACATCTACTTCACAGGATGGAAGGAGAAACGTGAAGGAGCTTTGCAAGCGCTATAAATGTTACTAGTTATGTGCCCCTACAGGCTTGGATAATCAGCCAGTGCTTTCTAATTACACAAAAGAAAGGAGGAGCTGGACCTGATGGGACACACCTGGAGTCCCAACTGCTCAGACGACTGCTTGAGCCCAGGAGTTCTGGGCAAGTGTGGCCAACAAGACCCTGTCTGTAAAAAAAGGTGGAGGGTTATGATAGTTCTCTGAGATCACCCGTCTGACTTTCTGCATTGTCTTCTCAATTAGAGTCACATACAGTGGAAGAGCTTACCATGTTCTAATTACCTGTGTTGGCACAGTGTGCACTAGATTTTCTTTGTTTTCTTGAGCACCTTCTCTCTCCACTTGGGGTATAAATAAGCACGGCACCTCTGTCATCTTTCTCTTTCTTCCTTCATGGGGCTCAGCCAAGTTCTAGGCAGAGAAAATGCACTTAGACAGGAGTTCGGTGCCGAGGGACATTAAAATATTATTTTGTCCTCAAATAAAAATCCTTCTCAAGTGAAAAATACTAGTGGCGAAGAAGTTATGAAGCATCTCTACTTTCATCTATCACCATAGATGGCTTGGGAAATTACAGTTTTGCTATAAACATGCGTGGTCCTTGGAGTGTTTTGCTGGACAACAGCGCCCCAGTAGTTCTCTGAACAGAGGCGCTAAGGACAAAAGGAAGCTCAGAACCATGCAGGTTATCAACAATAAAAAGTCTTAATCTTTGAAGCAAAATATAAAGATTACTTTCCTCTTGACACATCTCATCTGCCACATGGAACTACGTAATCAATCTACAAGTGGATGGACGATTCCACGCCGCTGTGTCCTAGATATGCTGGTCCCCAGGCCCAAAGAAGTGAGATACCCTATCCGATTCTATCTAGAGTTTCGCTCCTGGCCCTGGGTTGTTTGCACAGAACCCCGCAGGACGCTTTTAGATCCAGAATAGACTAGGCTGGAATCAGACTTTGCTACCCTCCTGCTGGCTGGGCCACTACAGCCAAGGAACCTGTTTTTCGTTTGTAAATCGGGATAACAAAGGGCACTCCTTAAAGGGTTGTGGCAAATTTGTGCTTATCAGAGGCCCGTCACTGGCAGACGATGAGATGATTGACCGCGAGGAAAATGGGAGCATCGCTGGTAACCAGGGCCGGAGGTCGGGCCGGACCGGGGTGGGGAGCGCAGCGGAAGGGGCGGGCGAGGGTTTCTGTCGCGCCCTGCCTGGTCGCAGGTCTGCCGGGAGACGGCCCCGGGAAGTCGCGTTTCCCTCCAGTAGTCGGAGCCCCACCGCCAGTGACTCGGCGGAGGCGCGGCTCGCGCGCAGCAGCTTTTGGATCTTCCCGGGGACGCAGGGCGCGCCCCGCCCCGGAAACACGCCCCCCGCGGCCTTGGCGCGCCTTTGGAACGTCTCTTTCTGTTTCGTGGACGTTTCGCGCTCCCGGGCTCCGACGCCGTCGTCTTCTTGCCAGCCGAACCCGCGGCACCCCCAGGCGCTGCGAACCCCCGAGCCGGCGCCGCGATGAAGAGGACCCGCGAGGAGGTGGACGCGACGCTGCAGATCGCCAAGCTGAACGCGGCCGAGCTGCTGCCCACCGTGCACTGCCTGCGCTTCGGCCCCGGGGCCAGCGGCGCGGCGGCCGGCGACTTCTGCCTGCTGGAGCTGGAGCCCGCGCTGTGCCAGCAGCTGGAAGAGGGACACAGGTGAGGGCAGGACGCGCCGCGCTCCCTGCCGCGTGCCAGCCGCCTGCGGACGTCCTCCTCGGGGAAACTGTGGATGAGAAAACAGGGCGGAGAGATGCGACGATGTGGCTGGGCTTCACAGCGCTTGTGACCTGATCCCTAGCGCGCTGCCTCTCTCAGAGGATTCTAGGCCCCTCTCGGCCCCTCAGCCGGACGGAGGAAATAAACAGAATTGGTCCGGCTGACCGGGGAGGCAGATGTCGGCGCACACAGCACGGGATATACTCTGTAAAGTTTTGAAGCCATATTTGTGATTCTAGGGACTCCACACTTTTGTCACTCTACCTTAAAACACAATGGCAATATCTTGTATTTATAGAGTTCTTTTTGCCTTCCATTTATATTTACGCAGATAATAGGACGTGTAGGGAATAAGTTTAAAGACTTGTTACAGACTAGCAAGTCTTTAAATTGGATGAGACACTCCCCTCTCAATAAAAAACACCACCATCACCCCCAATGCACCAGACTTGTTTGGGGTCACTCAGTAGGGATCTGAAGCGGTTTCTAATTCTAGGTCAGCTACAAATTTGCTGCAAGACCACTGATGAAAAACTATAGTTAATAGTTAAATAGTTCTTTCTATACCCCAAGCTTGCACATTGTAATCTCCACTCTTGCAAATCAGGATTTGGGGGCATCATTGGCTTGACTCTCTTGTGCAGCGTCATTCTTAGGACACCCACATTTTATTAGGCATTTCTCTCTCTCTTTTTTTTTATTTTTGAGACAAAGTCTTACTTTGTCATCCTGCGTGGAGTGCAGTGGCGTCACAGCTCACAGCAACCTCAAACTGTCGGGCTTAAGATATTCTCTTGCCTCAGCCTCCCAAGTAGCTGGGAGTACAGGCGCCTGCCACAATGCTGGGCTATTTTTAGAGATGGGGTCTCTCTCTCTCTGGCTCAGGCTGGTCTCTCAACTGGTGAGCTCAAGAAATCCATCTTCCTTGACCTCCCAGAGTGCTAGGATTACAGGCACGAGCCACCACCCGGGCCATTTTTTCCTAAGTTCTTTTTAATTGAACCACTTAGGTTCTTTCAACTTTTATACTTTACGCACTAACCAGTGTTAGAGTTAACTAGCCAGTCTTCAGATACTCTCCTCAAAGTGTTAGGGAACTGAGTTCTTCCCTCATCTGTGTTCATCTCAGCTGAGTTGGGAGGATTTCAGAGGAAGTCAGGGGTGAGGACCTTTGTCCAGTTAATAGTTCATCTAGTTGGCAAAAAAACAAGAAGAACCTGAAAACGTGTTTTGAATTTGGGGAGGGGAGGTATAAAAACAAAATTTTGGGAAACAGAGATAGTGCAATTAGAAACAAATCTTAAAGAACAGGTTTGTAAGCCCATTAAACAGTATTGGCACCAAGAATCTAAAAAAATTATTATTATTTTTACCTAAATAGAGGCAATCTTCTATTTCAGGTTTTTTATCATTTATTTAAAGGGAATGTATTGTGCACAGGGGGCTTACTGCTTTACAGACTAGGAAATCTGCTGCAGCCTCGCCCTGTCACCTGTGTCTTTAGCTTTCCCCTCCCCCTCACCTTCCATCTCCTCTCCCTTCTTGCTTTCCTGCCACTGTGAGAAACTGCTTTGTCAGCGTCTTCTGTTTAGTTCAGCTCCTAAACATCTCCCTTTTGTGTTTTCATTCAGGCTTTACCCTTTTTCCCCACAAGATCTGGGTTTCTTTACAACATAGTTGATAACTAGGCCAGGACTGCTCTTTTGATTGTTAGGGCACACTCAGAATAAAAACAAGGAGGACCCCTCTTGGGGGTGTTACCAGCAGCAGCTTCATGGCCATATTTGGGGAGCTTATTAGAAATGCAGAATCCTATCTCAGACCGACTGAATCCCAATCTGCTTTTTAAAAAGATTCCCTAAATTTGAGAAGTACCACTTTAACATGTTTTAGAGAATCATGATATCTTGAGTAAAGTTTCCAAATGCTTTGTTTTCTGCTCTTCCCCACAGTTTGTGCAGAGATGCCACGAGGTGACATTTGGCCTGTTGGCCTCTTTGGATCTGACTTGCCTGTGTTTAATCTTAGTGAGGCTCCACTCCGCCCAGTACTTGCTCTGTGGAATCCATCAGTGTTCCACAGGGGCCAGACACAGCATTGAGACTTTTTTTTTTTTTTTTTTAAGACAGAGCCTCAAGCTGTCCCCCTGGTAGAGTGCTGTGGCATTGCAGCTCACAGCAACCTCCCACTCCTGGGCTCAAGCGAGTCTCCTGCCCCAGCTTCCCAAGTAGCTGGGACCACAGATGCTTGCCAGAATGCCAGGCTGTTTTTTGGTTGCAGCCGTCATTGTTGTATGGCGGCCTGGGCTGGATTTGAACCCGCCACCTTAGGTGTATGTGGCTGGTGCCTTAGCCACTTGAGCCACGGCACTGAGCCAGCATTGAGACTTAATGTTAAATTCTAGAGCATTGGCCGAGTGCAGTGGTTCATACCTGTAATCCTAGCACTTTGGGAGGCCGAGGCAGGTGGCTGGCCTGAGCTCAGAAGTTCAAGACTAGCCTGAGCAAAAGTGAGAGCCCAAATCTACTAATAATAGAAAAACTAGCCAGGCAGTGAGTGCCTGTAGTCCCAGTTATTCTTGAGGCAAGAGGTTCATCCAAACCCAGTAGTTTGAGGTTGATATCATCATGGCACTCTACCCAGGACCACAGAGTGAGACTTTGTCTCAAAAATAAGATATAAAAAAATAAATTTCAAGAAAATTTTTGAAGATTTATTTTTTTTTAGAGACAAAGTCTCAAGCTGTCACCCTGGGTAGAGTACCATGGCATTATAGCCCACAGCAACCTCAAACACCTATGCTTAAGTGATTCTCTTGCCTCAGCCTCCCAAGTAGCTGGGACTATAGGTGCCCGCCACAATGCCCAGCTATTTTTTGTTGCAGTTGTCATTGTTGTTTAGCAGGCTCTGGCCAGGATCAAACCTGCCAACCTCGGTGTATGTGGCTGGCACCCTACTCACTGAGCTACGGGCACCGCCTCAAGACAGTTTTTGAATTGTTATACTGAAGCTGTCCCCTGGATTCTCAATAAACCGAATGTTTTTTTCCCCCATTTTCCTGCAGTCTTGTGATTCGTGGTGATAAGGACGAGCAAGCTGTACTGTGCAGTAAAGACAAAACCTATGACTTGAAAATAGCGGACACCTCCAACATGTTGCTTTTCATTCCTGACTGTAAGACTCCAGACCAGCTAAAGAAGGAAGAAGCACCCTGTGACATTACTTACACCGAGGTGCCGCTTTTTGTCTCTTGATTTATATGTGGGAGAAAGATAGCACATGTGCAACTCTTGCCTTTAGTTAAAAACTACGTACAAAATATAAAATCAAGGGGAACTTGAGTTCCTAATGCAATGTGAAATTTCTTGGTATTATTATCATTTTTATTTGCTTGGAATCTTGTGAACTTGCCTGTATTTTCTCATTTTTGATTTTTCTTTCTATTTTTTTGGAAACTGAATCTCACGGTGTCACCCTCCATAGTGCCATGGTGTCACAGCTCACAGCAACCTCAAACTCTTGGGCTCAAGTGATTCTCTTGCCTTAGCTTCCCAAGTAGCTGGGACTATATCCCTCACCACAATGCTTGGCTATTTTCTTGTTGCAGTTCTCATTGTCGGTTAGCTGGGTTCTGGGCTAGTTTCGAACCCACCGACTTTGTTGTATGTGGCTGGTGCCATAACCAACATGTTGTGGGCACCAAGCCTCATTTTTGATTTTTCAATCCCAGACAAGTCCATCTTTTTCTGCAATGTGGAAAGTTGTGTATTTGGTGACTCACTCTAGAGTTCTGCCTGTTTTTAGTAAATTTTGCTGTGGATGTGTTTGGAAAGGAGACTCCCTCAAACCGTAACTAGTTCATTTGGTACTATTTATGAGGTAGAGAAATGAAGAAATCTGAGTTATTGAAGGAAGTGTGTTTCTCAGCTTTGAAGTTGGTTTAATTCGTTAATACCTGTAGCCAAGTATAACAAATTTTTAATTATTTTGGACTATATTGATGGCGGTCATCAAACAAAAGTCTCCATGCTGTCTGGGCTGTTACACATATAACAATCAAAGTGTAGCCCTTAATATTTTCAGAATGACTTTTGGCCAGCTATACCCTTAAAAATAGAACTGGAGAGGAAAGAAGGGAAAATGCTTGGAAGCTTCAGTGATTCATGTGATGTTACTAGAACAGAAGGACTTCCAGTAAATATTGTCTTTTGGTTTTTATAGAGTTATAAGTTAGTCTTTCACTGTACTTAATTGGAAATACTGGCAGTTTGTCCTTTTGTGGGACATAATGTTATTTTTCCTCACTGACCTGGTTTGTAGGTGTCTTGGTGAGGGCACTGTAATAGCTATGAGAGTCTATAAGCTCTTATTTGTTATGAGGATTCTGTGGATTGAGACGGGATAAAACTTAAAAATCCACTAACCAGGCTCGGCGCCTGTGGCTCAAGCTGCTAAGGCGCTGGCCACATACACCTGAGCTGGCGGGTTCAAATCCAGCCCGGGCCTGCCAAACAACAATGATGGCTGCAACCGAAAAATAGCCAGGCATTGTGGTGGGCGCCTGTAGTCCCAGCTACTTGGGAGGCAAAGGCAGGAGAATTGCTTGAGCCCAGGAGTTGGATGTTGCTATGAGCTGTGATGTCACAACACTCTACCCAGGGTGACAGCTTGAGGTTCTGTCTCAAAAAAAAAAAAAAAATCCACTAACCAAAGTCATAATTTCTGGTTGTACTTCTCTAATAGAGTTAGATAAGGAATGCACATGCAAAGTAAGTTGGAGTCGACAAACGGTAGTGGACATGGATGAGTGATGGGGAGTGGTGGGTCTACCGCAAATTGGGAGCACCCAAGTAGGTGGATGGCCACTCTGTTAGATCTTTTGATTTATTTGTCCCAAGTAAAGCTTGGGGATTTTAGATTTTGGGGGTGAAAGGGTGAACTCTCCTAATTTTTCGATGTTGGTGATAAATTGAAACTATATCAGCTTCCCTCCTCTCTCCCACTGCACTAAAGCATAAGCCAGTATCTGTGCATTGGATATAGCCAAATGAAGCCTTCCACTATGAACTGTGGATGAAATCAATCTCTCTGATTTGGTCCTTAAGTTCCTTTCTGTTTTTGTTTTTTTTTGGAATTTTTTGGTTTTGTTTTTGAGACAGTCTTGCTCTATTACCCAGGCTGGAGTGCCATGGCCTCAGTCAACTTCACAGCAACCCCCTCAAACTCCTGGGCTCAAGTAATCTTCCTTCCTCAGCCTCCTGAGTAGCTGGGACTACAGGTGCCTCCACAATACCTGGCTAATTTATCTATTTTTAGTACAGACAGGGTCTCACTTTTGCTCAGCCTGGTCTTGAACTCTCAAGCTCAAGCAAACCTCCTGCCTCCACCTCCCAGAATGCTAGGATTACAGGAGTGAGCCTCTTAAGCACTTCTTCTTTTTTTTTTTTTTTTTTTTTTTTT
>NW_003852399.1:9905233-9931609 GCF_000181295.1 Otolemur garnettii
AGCTCACAGCACCCTCAAATTCTTGGACTTAAGTGATTCTCTTGCCTCAGCCTCTCAAATAGTTGGGACTATAGGTGCCTGCCACAATGCCTGGCTATTTTTTGTTACTGTTGTCATGGTTGTTTATCAGGCCCGGGTTCAAACCTCAGTGTATGTGGCTGGCACCTTAACCACTATGCTATAGGTGTGGAGCCCTTAAGCTTTTCTTTTGAAGGCTTTGGATTCTATAGCACATCTTTTAGACTCTACACCTTGTCTATGACTCAATCAAGCCTTATCCTTGCTTGAGAGCAAAAGTGTCTCCTGTCTTTCCATTTCAGAGTTGGAAGGCACCCCAGAGATAATCCAGTTCAGCCTTTTTTTTTTTTGTATTTTATGAAACATTTATTGGGCACCTGCTAAGGACTGGGCACTGGGCAACTGGGCAAGTCTTGGGGATACAGAAAGGTCCCAGAAAGGGACCCTCATCCATTCTGTATCCTCTATCACCTAGAGTTTGAGTTATAGGCCTCTTACTGTTTCACACGTGCCATGATGGGACTAGCTGTCATCCTAAATAGTAGAAAGTTCTTGCATTGAAATTTCTCCCTTCTGCTTAATTTTGACATCTTGGGTGAGACATCCCATCCCTTTCCCCTTAAACATCCCATTATTGTTGGAAGACTAATGCCTTTCTTTATTTTCTAATTTTTAGCCTAAGTGTATTCATTTTTAGTTATTTCCATCTGATTTGCAGAATTGTCACTACCCTGGTCATTTCTTTTCCTGGGCAAGACTCTAATTTCCAGAGTACATTTGAAATGTGATGCTCAATATTGGTTCTCACCTATGCTGGCAGCGTCTTATTAATTGGGTTTAAAAAGATGCTTCCTGACGGTGCCCATGAGTCTACTTGAGGTGGCTAGTTAGGTATTTTCCTGACAGAACACAGATACCATGGCTGCCTTTTCTCGGTAATTGTTGAGGGCAGAGGGGTTCACTGGAATTTTGTGTGAAATTTTGTTTTAGAATGTCCTTTAAAATGTTATATATATTATCATTTCTAGATCTTTGGTTTTTCCAATAATTATTGGGAATTAAGAAGATGTAGACCTAAATTAAAGAAGCTAAAGAAACTTTTGATGGAACATACCTATGAAGGACCTGATAGTCAAAAAGAAAAGGATTCTACTTGCTCAAAAGTAAGACCATTTTCACTTTTTTATGTGAAATTTATTTGAAAAAAACACTAAAATTAGAGGTACTCTATAGTGACGTTCTTTTTAAAGTTTATGTTGTGAAAATTTAAAACGTACCCAGAGAGTACAACAATGACCTGCCTTCCCTTGAACAATTATTAGTCAGTCTTGTTTCTTCTGTCCCCTTCTATCCTTCCACCTTTCTTTCTTTTTCTAGAGAATTTTACAGCAAATCCTGTATATAGCAGAGCATGGTGCCATTCATATAGCTGAAAGCTTCTCATGTTCTTAACTTTTAAATAGTAGTTTTCTAGAAGTAAAATTAATGTATGTTTAATTAAAAATATAATTATGAAAATGGAAAAGACTTCTTACTTGAATGTCAAAATTAACTAATTCCTGGAGGTATGAAAAAATATTTATAATCCAAGTAAAAGAAAGTTTTAATGTTTTTCATGCCATTTAAACTTACAGAAATCTTTGGCATCCTGAAGACCATATAAGTTCTTTTTCTCCATTGAATGATTTTTCTTTTAAAATGTTTTTTGAGTAAGAGCTTTTTTGAGAATAATTCATAGACTAAATGATTCATCCTAAATGTGCAATTGAATGGTTTTGTGTACATTTCAAGAGTTGTGCAGCCATCACCACCATCAAGCCTAGAATATTTTCGTCACCTCCCCAAAGAAACCTCATAGCCTTTGGCTGTCCCGTTCCCATCCCACCTTCTCTCCCTTTTCCCCTCAGCCCTAGGCAACCACTAATCAACTTTCCAGTCTCTAGATTTGCCTGTTCTGGACATTTCAGTTAAAGGAATCATATAGTACATGGTCTTTTCTGACTGGCTTCTTTCACTTAGCATAATCTTTTCAAGGTTCATCCTTGTTGATGAATAAAATCCCATTTTATGGATAGACCATGTTTTATTCATTCATTAGTTGATAGACATTTAGGTAGTTTCCACTTTTTGGTTAATGATGCTGCTGTGATCGTTCATGTGTCAGTTTTTATGTAGACCTAGGTTTTCTTTTCTCTTGGATAAATACCTAAAACAGATAGGTCATGGTGCAACTCTGTAACCTGAAACCTTTTGAGGAGCTGACATACTGCTTCCAAGTGTGGCCACACCATGTACTGTTCCCAGCAGCAGTGGATGAGGGTTCCAATTTTACTACAACCTCAATAACATTTACTGTCTGTCCTGGTATCTCACTGTGGTTTTGATGTGCATTTCCCAGGTGACTAATGATGTTGAACATCTTTTCTGTGCTTATTGACTGTTTATATATCTTTGGAGAAATGTCTAATCAGTTCTTTTGGTAATTTCTAATTGAGTTGTCTTTTTTGTTTTGTAGAGACAGTCTCACTTTGTTGCCCTTAGTGACATTCTTACTTTTCAAAGTTTATGTTGTGAAAATTTAAAACGTACCCAGAATACTACAATGACCTGCCTTCCCTTGAACAATTATTAATTAGTGCCATGATGTCATAGTTCACTTCTTGGGCTTAGGCAATTCTCTTGCCTCAGCCTCCCCCGTAGCTGGGACTACAGGCACCTGCCACAACGCTCGGCTATTTTTTTGTTGTTGCAATTTGGCCAGGGCGGGGTTCGAACCTGCCACCCCGGGTATATGAGGCCATCACCCTACTCACTGAACCACAGGCACCGCCCTTATGTATATGTGTTCCTTTTTTTTTTTTTTTTTTTTTTGTAGAGACAGAGTCTCACTATATCACCCTCGGTAGAGTGCTGTGGTTATCACAGCTACAGCTCAAACACTTGGGCTTAAGTGATTCTCTTGCCTTAGCCTCCCAAGTAGCTGGGACTACAGGCACCCGCCACAATGCCCAGCTATTTTTTGTTGCAGTTGTCATTCTTATTTATCTGGGCCAGGCTGGGTTCAAACCTGCCACCCTCGGTGTATGTGGCTGGCACTGTAACCACTGTGCTACAGGCGGCCCTGAGCCTTGAGTTCTCTTTTTATCGTTGGAACTATAGGAGAGTTCTTTACATAATCTAACTACAAATCCCTTATCAGATATATGATTTACAAATATTTTCTCCCATTTTATGGGCTGTCTTTTCACTTTCTTCCCTTTTTTATTTTGATAAAATATACATTACATAAAATTTACCATTTTAACCTCTTTTAAGTATATAGTTCAGTAGCATTAAGTACATTCATAGTGGTATGCAATGATCAGCACCATCCATCTCTAGAACATTTTCATCTTCCCAAACTGAAACTCTATACCCATTAAACAATAACTCTCCATTTCTGACAACCACCATTGTATTTTCTGTATATGAATTTGGCCACTCTAAATACCGCCTATATGTAAAACAATATAACATTTGTCTTTTTGTGTTGTATTTTGAGAAGTACAAAAGATTATCATTTTGATGATATCCAATTGATCTATTTTTTCATTTGTTGCTTATTTTTATTCAACAGTGTATGATATTTAAGAAACTATTGCCAAATCCAATGTCATGAAGATTTACCTCTGTTTTTTCTAAGACATCCATTGATTTTATGTAGTCATCATTAAACATTAACAAAAGAAATTGAGCTAGCCTTCATGTATAAATATCGCCTTAATCTGTTCTATGTATTCCCCAAACTTCAAGAATTTTTAAAAATGTTTTTCTTCATATGCCTTAAAATATATTTTTTGTTTGTGTGTTTCAGTATACAACTGAAGATTTGCTTAATCAAATTCAGGCAAGTGAGGAGGAAATAATGACCCAATTGCAAGTTCTGAACGCCTGTGAGATTGGAGGTAACATTACTTACTCTTATGATTATTAATGAAGGAATTGGGCATCTTATAAGAGAGAGATGTTTGGGGACATATTTACCCTGTTGCATACAGTTTATATAATCATCTTTTGGGTTCAAAGATGGTAACATTTTTCTTTTCAGGTGGGGGCTGGTGACTGAGTGTGATCGATAGTATTTACATAGGGCGGTCCATCTGTGATTTAACCACTCCTTACCAGCCTTTGTCTTTCAATTAAGTGGTGACCGAACAACCATGTTAGATTAAGAGTGTTCCTTAGATATTAGGTAATCTACTCTTTTCAATCTAAGCCCCTGAACTCCTAGTTCAGAATTAATTTAATAACTTTGTTGTATTTCCAAATTGCTTGGAAGAGGGGGCTGTTTCTCTTGTGATAACTTGCAGTGTATTTTTGAACATGTGTTAGTTTACACGATAAGCCTGCACAAAAGATATGGGAGTGTGTATTGGTGTACGGTGCTGGTGGAGATGCCCCACACCATCTTTAATATTTTGACTGCCTTCTGCTCTAGAGTTGGAGCTTTTCCCGCAACCATCTGGGCCTGTAGTATGCACTGATACTTGGGTCAAGAGCAGCTGAATTCTGTATCCAGGTGTTAAGAAGGAGGAAGTCAGCATGGGCCCGTAGATGCACTATTCAGTTTGCTCATAATCTTCCAAACAAGGTTAGCTTTTGTGAGACCTTAAATGTCAAATTTTGTTGAATAAAGCAATTGCACACAACTTTAGTACTAACTGGAAGGAGTTAGCTCTTTTTTGTGCTTCTTTGAGATTCATTTTCTCTTAGGCATCTAAAGCAAGTTATTAATTATAGATACTATGGATGCCTGCTATTAATTACTGTGGTATATGGACACTATAAATGTTAAAGTTTCTTTTTTGTTTTTCAGTTTTGTTTTTGTTTTTTTTTTTTTTCAACAAATTAAACAGTGTACTTTAATGCAGCTCTCTGCATTATTCACTCGCACTATGGGAATGCATACAATTTTGGCAGGGGGATGCATAGACTTCTTCTAGCTTTCTTCCTCAGTTTTTAATGTTGCCTTTATTTTTAAAAATAAGAACAAGACTGGCTGCGGTGGCTCATGCCTGTAATCTCAGCATTTTGGGAGGCCAAGGCAGATGGATCACTTGAGCTCGCAAGTTGGAGACCAGCCTGAGCAAGGGCAAGGCTCTAAGAATAGCCAGGTGTTGTGGTGGGTGCCTATAGTCTCAGTTACTAGGGAGGCTGAGGCAAGAGAATTACTTGAGCCCAAGAGTTTGAGGTTGCTGTGAGCTATGATGATGCCACAGCACTTTATCTGGGTCAACAAAGTGAGACTCTGTCTCCAAAACAAAAAGATAATAATAAGAAGAATAAAGACATTCTCCCTTGGAAATAGTGGATGTGCACTTGATTTCTTTCTCCAGGAATGTTTGTTATACCATTGATTATAAAATGGCATTTTCTAATCTTTCATGGAAATGGGGAAACGTATCTTGATGCCTACCCTTTGTTTTTTGCCCTCATCCACACTGGACCTCAGCGTCTGTCATTTCTTGAGTAAGCTGGCCTTGTTTATGAGGATAGGAACACCTCTGAAGTACCTGTGATGACAGAGTTCTAACTGTGGCAGTTCAGCATAGCGGAAATTGCCATGTATAAGGTCTGACAATTAAATTTGCAAATTCTCCTAGAAAAAGGTCTACATACCTAATTGCTGAATAGCACTATGGTCACCTTTGAAGTACTATCCTTGGGAAGCTTTACCCTGACTCCATCACATAGTCTACCCTTCAAAGCAACTTTGGAGCTTTTTTTCTATAGAATGGCCATCCAAGCTGTTGTTTGTTGTTTGAGGTCTGGCAGTTAAGTTCATGAACTCATCCTAGAAAAAGCGCTTGAAGAAAGGTGCTGCCAGCTGGTCGTGGTGATTCAGGCCTGTAATCCTAGCACTCCGGGAGGCCAAGGTGGGTGAGTTGCTTGAGCTCATGAGTTCGAGACCAGCCTGAGCAAAAAAGGGCCCCCCTTCCCCCGTCTCTAACTAAAAATAAAAAAACTGATGCAAGAGGATTGCTTGAGCACATGAGTTGGAGGTTGCTGTGAGGTATGACGCCACGGCAGTCTACCAGGGCAACAGCTTGAGACTATCTCAGAAAAAAAAGAAAAGAAAAAGGAAGGCACTGGGTTGGGTGCATATCTTCCCAAGGAAAGTGCTTTGAAGGTGACTGTAGTGATATTCAGCAATGAAGTAGGCAGCACTTTTTTTAGGATAGACTTGTGAACTTAATTGCCTGACCTTGTAGGATATCAAACCTACAACCTTCACCTCATTTGTATGATATTCTAATGCAGTGACTGTGCCAGCTGCAGACTTCCTCATTTTCTCTTAGTACAATAAGATTATTGTGAGATAACTGAAGATCAAAGCACCTGAAAAAAGTGTTAGTAATATGTGACAGACTCTAGAATCCGCCTTAAGACACAATTTAAAATGACTGGGGAGAAAGCTTAACAAGGAGTTCTGTTTAAAGAAAGCAGAAGACTTTCAGTGTCTTTTTTTGCTGTGAGCAAGAGTATGCTCCTATTTTAAATTCTATTAGCTAAGGAATTCGCTTAACATGTCTTTTGGTAAATAAAACTTTTGGAATTTGCAGGTTATTGGAGGATTCTTGAATTTGATTATGAGATGAAACTTCTGAATCACGTAACTCAGCTTGTGGATTCTGAATCATGGTCTTTTAGTAAAGTTCCTTTGAATATATGCCTTCAGGAACTTGGACCATTGGAGCCAGAGTAAGTGTTTTAATTCATTTTTTTTTTAATTTCAGATTAATATGAGGATACAAATGATTAGCTTACATTATTTGCATTTGTCAGGCAAAGTCCAAGTTATAGTTGAGAAGTATTTTAATTTCTTATCCATCCAGATTTCCTTAAGGGGAAGAAAATTCTTTCCGGACTGCAACTACACTCAGGGCACCTAGAGTACAATAATTACATTTTGATATCGTAGACAAAGGATTTAAATAATAGAACCAAAAAAGATTTAGGAATTGTGTTACTGGGGTGAATAAATGTACATTATCTTTTTAAATTTTTGTGCCATAAAAATATTAACAAATTGATATGTTTGAGCTATCTTTTTTTTTTTGAGACAGAGACTCACCATGTTGCCCTGTGTAGAGTGCTGTGCTGTCACAGCTCACAGCAACCTCCAACTCTTGGGATTAAGTGATTCTCTTGCCTCAGCCTCCCAAGTAGCTGGAACTACAGGCACCCACCACAACAGCCAGCTATATTTCTGTTGCAGTTGTCATTGTTGTTTTAGTTGGCCCAGGCTGCCTTTGAACCCACCAGCCTAGCTGTTTGTTGTTGGTGCCCTACCCTCTGAGCTATGGGTGCTACTCTGTTTGAGCTATGTTATAATAATAAATGTATGCTCATATAATTCATGTTAAAACATTTAGCACAGGGACTAGAACATAGCAGCTTTCCAGTATATTTTAATTTGTAATTTAAATAAAGTATTATTTAGCTACCCAAATTACTTAGTATTTCAAATCTCAAATTCATATCTTAGGCTCGGTGCCCGTACTCATTAAGTAGGGTGCTACCCACATACACCAAAGCTGGTGGGTTTAAGCCTGGCCCAGTCCTGCTAAACAACAATGACAACTGCAACCAAAAAATAGTTGAGCATTGTGGTGGGTGCCTATAGTTTCAGCTACTTAGGAGGCTGAGGCAAGAGAATCGCTTGAACCCAAGAGTTTGAGGTTGCTGTGAGCTGTGACACCATGGCACTCTACCAAGGGCGACACAGTGAGACTCAAAAAAATTTATATCTTAGATTCTAGTTAGCAATGAGGTTTCAAAATATACTCCATAAAAATGTTGATAACTTTTTAAATGAGTACTTTAAATTTTTCAGGGAAATGATAGAACACTGCCTTAAATGTTATGGGACGAAGTATGTAGAGGAAGGTAAGATTTGGAAAGTATTCTCATTGTTATTTTAACTCATGTTAAAATTGGTGTACGTGTCGGAAGTGCGTTGGTGTTAAAAACAGGAACTCTTACGGAGTTGTAGGAGGTGAGTTAAGATATATAATTCCTTCCAAGAAATGGAATTGAGAAAAAGCAAAAGTTAGTACTGTATTTAATTATAAGAGGGTAGCATGAAACTCATCGGATACCTTTTCCTTAGGTGAAGTTTATTTTGAACTGAATGCTGATAAAATATGCAGAGCAACGGCGCAGATGCTGCTCCAGAATGCCGTGAAATTCAATCTCGCTGAGTTTCAAGAAGTTTGGCAGCAGAGTGTTCCTGAAGGAATGATAACCAGGCTTGATCAGCTTAAGGTAATAGCAGTAGGAGCTGTTACTTTAATTCAGCAGGTGATGAATTACCAGGGGAAATGATACTTGTAGTGGAGCTGAATCTGGAGCCAATTTATACCTATCTGCCTAGATACCCATTCGGTATGCACTTGACCCATTACTTAAAGAAAACAAACAAACAGTGATTTATTGAAGTATAATTTACATATCGTAAAATTCACCTTTAAATAAAGGTTTTTAGCAAATCTTCTAAGTTACTATCACACCAATCCAATCTTTTTTTTTTTTTTATTGAATGGTAACTATGTACATTAATGCACTTCTGGGGTACAGTGTGGGGTTTTCACATGCAATCTGAAATACTTCCATCAAACACACCAATCCAATCTTAAAACATACCCAATTCCTCAGGAAGAGCCTTTGGGCCCATCCACAATTAATCCTTGACCCCAAACAGTGTGTCTCATTTCATTTTCTTTCTCTTCACTTCCATCCCCGTGGCCTCTCCAATAGCAGTAGCATCCCTAAGCAGATACGTGAGCTGAAGATAGAAATATTATAGTCATTAGCAAGTAAGTGGTGGTTCAGACCACAGGTTTAGATGAGGTTGCCCAGGAGAGTGACAGTAAAACAAGTAGTGTCAGGAGAGAGCTCTGGGAAGTTACAACTGCACGTTAGGAAGAAGATAAGGAGACAGTCATGTCAGAGATGGAGAGAGATTTAAAGAAGAAAAAGTAATCAACATTAACAAAGAAAACAGAGGGCAAGATGAATCCAAGAGAGGAGCTCGCCAGTCTCGGAAGTGACAGGTCTCTGTTGCCCTCTTAGAACCAGAGCTGTCTTAGTAAACTGGTGGTGCAGAAGCCAGATGGAAGAAGGGAGCTCTCTATGCAAAAGGCTATTGTGACTCTCTGGAGAGTTGTGTTAAGTTTCCTGTAGCCGACTTTGTAAATACCTTGGGCTAAGCTAAACCTCAGCTCAAAGAATGAGTCATACTGAAACAGTAGATCACTGCTTTAACGGCTGTTTTTCTTCTCACTTGTAGGGTGTAGCACTGGTGGATAGACGCTCCAGACCAGAAGTCATTTTTTTGCTCAAAGTAGATGATTTACCTGAAGATAATCAGGGACGTTTTAATAGTTTATTCTCTCTAAGGGAGAAGTGGACAGAAGAAGATATTGCACCATATATTCAGTAAGTAATTTATTAAAAAGGGATTTTGAGGGTTCTTTTCACAAAGAGTGACATAGAACTTCAGATTTATCACTAGAACACAATTGTCTTGAATATTCCCTGAAGGTGCAGCTTCTCTCAGGTGCTGTGTCTTCTCTTTCTCTGTCATTCTCCACAATTACTGGTCCTGAAGGTTGAGTATATGTTATCTTTGTTCCTTCCTCCTGCTTCTAAAACCCACTTCTTTGCTCTCCTCTCCACAAAACCCTCTACTTTGAGAGATGGAATACATACCTGCTCGGACTCTAAGGCAAGTATTCCTCCCTGATTGCCACCTTCCGTCTTTCTTGCTGCCTTATTTTAACACCATGCGAGAGGCCAGAGGACAGCAGAACAGGGTAGCCCTGAAGTCCCTGCTCATAGGCTCTCAAGTCCACTACACTTGAAATCCCCTGACATGGCAGCCTCGTGACTTTGTCAGACCTCTCAGGTCCTCTTTTCTCTTTCCACACCTTGGACTGTGTCTTTCTCTTACTGTCTACACTTTATTCCTTTGGTCCTTTCTCCCTCTTGACCTATATTCCTAGCAAAAAACTAAAACCTAACTTTCTGCTTATTCTGTGCTTATACCAGGGCAGCTGAAATTTTCTGGAGAAAAATACACAACGGGGCTCCCAGTCTTGCTTAAGAACCTAAATGGTGCTTAGCATGCCCCTAGCCAGGCACCATTTCCTTCTCTCTCCTTGGAGCTTCCTTTACATCTTCTTTTCTTTTCTCATGAGAGCACTACCCTCTGTTTCTTCTTCACCCTCCTTTATGACCTTATTTCTTGAGAAAACAGAAGCAGCAAGGCAAGAATCACCTTCTTCCCCACTGCCAGATCTGCCAACCTCCTCTTGCACGCACTGCCTCCTTTGCAGTTCCTCCTGTACGGCACACGAACTATCCCTGCTCCAAAGGCCAATCTTTCTGCACTAGATCCATTCCCTCTGACCTTTTTAAAGATTTGGATCCTCCAGTTATCCCTTCCCCCCCTATGATTTCAGTATTTCCCTCTCTTCTGGATCATCCCCGTCAGCATATCATAGTCTGTAATGTTGCCCATCTTGAAAAAACGACAATAGCAAGCTGCTGGTTCCTGTGCTCTCCACCCTCCTTCACAAGAAAACTCCTTTTAAAAGTTTTGCATACTTGGGCTGGGGATAGTGTGGCTCATGCCAGTATACCTGGAATTCTGGGAGGTGGAAGCAGAAGGATCACTTGAGCTCAGGAGTTTGAGACCAGCCTCAGCAAGAGCAAGTCCCCGTTTCTATTAAAGGTAAAAAAATAGTCGGGCTTTGTGGCAGGTGCCTGCCATCCCAGCTACTTGGAAGGCTAAGGAAGGAGGATGGCTTGAATCCAGGAATGTGAGGTTGGTGTGACATAAATAGGTTAGGCTAATACCATGGTACTCTAGTTTGAGCAACAAAGTAAGACTGTGTCTCAAAAAAAAAAGCAGTGCCTGTAGGGTGCCGGCCGCATACACTGAAGCTGATGGGCTCCAACCTGTCCTGGGCCAGCTAAACAATAATACAACTGCAACAAAAAAACAGCCGGGCATTGTGGCAGGTGCCTGTAGCCCGTGGAGGCAAGAGAATTGCTAAAGCCCAAGAGTTTGAGGTTGCTGTGAGCTGTGATGTCATGACATTCTACCGAGGGTGACGTAGTAAGACTGTCACGAAAAAAAGAAAAAAAGTTTTGCTTATTCATTCTTTCTCTTCACCTCCCATTCTTTCCCTTAGCGATTGACAGCTCCTTAGTCCAGTGACATCCATCTTTTTACACTCATTGTCTATCCTTGTTTACTTGACCTCAGGTGTTTACACGACCTGATGCATTAGACCAATTCATTCGAAGCTTGAAACACTCTGGTGCCCCTTCTTTCCCAGCGCCGCTCCTCTTCTATCCCTTTTGCTGATTTATCTCTGTTCTCCCCAATCTTTAAATGGTAGAGTACTCCAGGACTTTATTCTTGGGCCATCTTCTCTTCTTCTTTTTTTTTTTTTTGAGACAGAGCCTCAAGCTGTCCCCCTGGGTAGAGTGCCATGGCATCATGGCTCACAGCAACCACCAACTCCTGGGCTTAAGCGAGTCTCTTGCCTCTGCCTCCCAAGTAGCTAGGACCACAGGCGCCCACCACAACGCCCGGCTATTTTTTGATTGCAGCCATCATTGTTGTTTGGCAGGCCCAGGCTGGTTTCAAACCCGCCACCTTAGATGTATGTGGCTGGCGCCTTAGCCACTTGAGCCACAGGCGCCAAGCCGCCGTCTTCCCTTCTACTTGTGCTTTCCCCTTGGTGCTCTCATCTAGGCCTAGATATAAATTTCATGACTTCCTAATTTTATCTTCATATTTGCCCTTTTCCTAAAGCTTCAGCTTCTTAGGTCTAGTTGCCTAATTCACTTTTCCACTTGGGTATCCAGGAGGACCGTCTGACTGATCCTGTTCACAACGGAACTGTTACTTCCCCCTTGTCCCCACCTACTTGTGTGAGCTTATCTTACCAACTGTTACTGAACTTTAGCTTCCTGTTCTTCATCTCAGTTAACAGCAGCACCACCACTAATCCAGTCACTCAAGCAGAAGCCTAGGAATCATCCTCGTTTTTTCCTCCCCTCATCTTCCAGTTCAAACTATAAGTAAATCCCAATGGATCATCGTGCACCTGCCTCTGGATTGGTCTCCCTGCTACTATTTTTGGTCCCCTTCTCCTTTCTCCTTTTTAGACTGCTGCTTTTGGAAAATTTTAATTATTCAAAAGGGAAAATATAAAAGTGAAATATAACCCAGCTTCCATAATCACCAACTCACTGCCTCCATTATTTAAAACTTAGATCACATTGTGCCTTTACATTAACAAAAGCTCTCCTAGTTCATGCAACTACAACTTGAATTTTACCTTAGAAATATAAACAATGTAGGCCGGGCACGGTGGCTCATGCCTGTAATCCCAGCTCTCGGGAGGCCAAGGCCCGCAGATTGCCTGAGCTTATGGGTTTGAGACCAGCCTGAGCCAGAGTGAGACCTCGTCTCTAAAAAGTGGTGGGTGCCTGTAGTCCCAGCTACTCGGGAAACTCTTGAGCCCAAGCATTTGAGGTTGCTGTGAGCTATGATGCTATGGCACTCTACCGAGGGCAACAAAGTGAGACTCTGTCTCAAAAAAAATAAAAAATTTAAATAATGTAACCTAATCACTTGTACCCTCATATTAATCTGAATTAAAAAATATATAAAGTAAAAAGTATAATTAAATCATGATTCTTTTCTATGTCCTTCAGAGCCCTACATGATCTCGCCCTTATTCCCATGTCCAGCTCAAATCCTCCCGTTTCTCTGTTCCAGTCATATTCTTCTCTTTGATGCACAAAAGAGGAAGCTAAAGTTCGAAAACGGTTGTAACCTAGACAAGCTCACGCAGGTAGCACAGTATCCAGGTTCTTGGACTCCAGGCCTCACTGTATCCCACTGCTTTTATTTCTGATTTGGAGGCTGTGTGACATAATGGAAATACCCCGGACTTTGAAGTCATACAGGCCTGATAGCAGAATTTACTACCTGTCTGGATGTCAGTTTCCTCAGAACTCTCACAGAGTTAAATAACATTACTGTGAAGGTTAGATGAGATAATGCATGTAACACATCTAGTTCTAATAAGACTTACAACCACTCCTCACCTCATCTGTCCCACAAACACCCACACACAGTGCTTACTGGAAAAATAGATTTGCGGGAGAGAGATAAAATAAGTATGCAGTACTATAAAATATTGTCTTATGTTCCTTTATTCACACTACTCATTTTTTTTTTATTGTTTCTACAGAGACTTATGTGGAGAGAAGCAAACCATAGGTGCATTACTCACTAAGTATTCTCGTTCTTCAATGCAAAATGGTGTTAAAGTGTATAATTCAAGAAGACCCATTTCCTAAAAGAACCACAGACTTTTCTTTGGCACTTTGGGCTTTATGAAGTTCCTGTATATAAGAAAAGATTCTCTTATGTATTTTTATTCCTGACTTTCTAAAAAAAGTTCTCTACTGCATTTTTCTCTTCATCTTAAGGCATTTTGAAACTACTATTCTTATTTCTTAAATGTAATACTTCTGTATCTTTCACATCACATTTGTACTATGTAAACAGTGTAAACAAAGACAAAAGAAAGTACTGTAGTATCTATTTTTAGTGTATCTGAGGTCTGTATGGTTTTATTTATAGAAAAAGAGTTTTGCTTTTTATATTTAAAATGTCATTTCTTTAATTAAGATTTGATGTTCTGGGCCGGGCTTGGTGGCTCACGCCTATAATCCTAGCACTCTGGGAGGCCAAGGTGGGTGGACTGCCTGACCTCACGTGTTCAAGACCCACCTGAGCCAGAGTGAAAAAAATAGCCGGGTGTTGTGGTGGGTGCCTGTAGTCTTCGTTACTTGGGAGGCTGAGACAGGAGAATCGCTTGAGCCCAAGAGTTTGTGGTTGCTGTGACCTAGGGCGACAGACTGAGACTCTGTTGAAAAGAAAAAAGAGGGGAGAGAAGAAAAGAAAAATGATTTGATGTTCTTTTATTTTTTGAGACAGAGTCTCACTTCTTGCCCTTGGTAGAGTGCTACGGTGTCACAGCTCAAAGCAACCTCAAACTCTTGGGCTGAAGTGATTCTCTTGCCTCAGCCTCCAAAATAGCTAGGACTACAGGCACCCACCTCAACCCTCAGCTATTTTTAGCGAAGAGGTCTGGCTTGGCTTAGCGTAGTCTGGAACTCATGAGCTCACACAATCCACCTGCTTTGGCCTTCCAGAGTGCTAGGATTACAAGTGTGAGCCACTGTGCCCAGCCTTAGATTTGATATTCTAATCATTAATACATTTAAAAGTTTTTCAGAGATCTAGTTTTTAAAAAGGGAATTATTTATGCACTTAAATGCCATTTCTCAAGTGAGTTCCCTATACTTCCAACTTTCTACCAAAACAGTAAGTCACTAGCCACTATCAATTATTTATATTTAGTTCTTGTTAGTATTGATGGAATTGCCCCTTTTTCCCCCTGAGATAGGGAATTGCTCTGTCACCTAGGCTGGAGTGCAGTTATAGCGCACTACAACCTGAAACTCCCAAGTTCAAAAAGTCCTCCCCCCTCAGCCTCTCAGATAGCTAGGACTACAGGCACATATCACAACAATTGGTTAATTCTTATTTTTCACAGAGGTAAAGTCTTGCCGTGTTGCCCAGGCTGGTCTCAAACTCCTGGACTCAAGCTGTCCTCCCATCTTGGCCTCCTAACGCACACTGGAATTATAGGCATGAGCCACCCCGCCAGGCAGAAATTGACTTAAGAATTTATCCTGTTTGCCTAGTTGGTGTAGACATGCACTTAGGGGAAAAAAGTGGGATTGATCCTCAATCTTATATTACGAATACTAGTAGAGGGACGGTGCCTGTGGCTCAAAGGAGAGGGCGCTGGCTCCATATACCAGAGGTGGCAGGTTCATCCCCAACCCTGGCCAAAAACTGTCAAAAAAAAAAAAAAAAAAAAGAAGACTAGTAGAACATTTTATTAATCTTACAATGAGTAATACTGGCATAGGAATTACTAGAAAACTTAAAAGTAATTTCTAGTTGGTTTGGAATGCTTGGTAGCTTCATTTTCCTAATTTGTTTTGGTTTAGATCAAAGTTCAAATTAATTCTAACTTAGCTAATGAATTTGTTACCAGGACAGTTGGAGAGAACAGGTCAAGATTATTTCTTGTCCAAGATCTAAAAAATGTTAATGGGTAATCTACAATGAAGTTAATCAAGATTTAACTGTTACTGAAGTTTCCAATACAAGTTTTGTTTGTTGTTTTTGAGACAGAATCTTGCTGTTTCCCTAGCTAGAGTGCCATGGCCTCAGCCTTCCTCACAGCAACTTCAAACTCCCGGGCTCAAGTTATCCTCCTGTTTCAGACTCCTGAGTAGCTGGGACTACAGGCACCACCATCATTTCTGGCTAACTTTTCCATTTTTAGCAGAGATGGGGGTCTCGCTTTTCTCAGGCTGGTCTCAAACTCCTGACCTCAAGTGATTCTCCTGCCTTCCCCTCCCAAAATGCTAGGACTACAGGCATGAGCCACCATGCCCAGCCCGGGAGTTTGTGAGTTTTATTTTTATGCCTATGAAATGCAAACATGGTGGCTTCAAAATATTTGTCTTTTTTTCAATGTATACACAGAGGATAGCAAAAAAAATTATACACATTTTTCTTTTGGACAGGGCTGGGTTTGAACCAACCACCTCCGGCATATGGGGTCGGTGCCCTGCTCCTTGAGCCACTGGCGTTGCCCTAAACTTTTTTTTTTTTTTTTTTGACAGCCTCAAGCTATCGCCCTGGGTAGAATGCTGTGCCATCACAACTCACAGCAACCTACAACTCCTGGGTTCAAGCGATTCTCTTGCCTCTGCCTCCCAAGTAGCTGGGACTACAGGCGCCCACCACAATGCTGAACTATTTTTTGGTTGCAGCCGTCCTTGTTTGGCAGGCCCGGGCTGGATTCGAGCCTGTTAGCTTTGGAGTATGTGGCTGACGCCTTAGCCGCTTGAGCCACGGGCGCCGAGCCAAATTATACACATTTTAAAAGGAGAAAACTATAAAAACTGTAGTACTCATTATATACCAATGATAATTTGTTACCTTGTATATCTTGTAATTTCCTAAGTCAAAGGTGACTTGAGTATATAAATTTTAGTACAGTTTTAAAATAAATACTGATGTAGCAATGTCTAATGATGACTCCAGAGTTCTAGAATGTGACACTTAGACTGCTTGCAGTTTAATTACAAAGTTTACAGTTTAAATCACTGGGACCCAATGAGAGTGGGGTGTCTGTTTAACACAGCCAGAGGAACACCCCTCTTTCTGGTTTTGGGAGACCCCTTAACTAGCAGTAGCCGCTGAGCCTGTTTTACCTGGCCCTTCGCAAACTCATCTCCTTTCCCCCACTAGATATTTTCACTTTACTGAATTTTAACAAATCTCACCACGTGCACAGGAAAAGGAAAATACAGAAATCCTCGTATTAGCGCTCAGATCCCGCCTACTGCTGCAATACTTCCGGATTCTACCTCGTCCGCCTTTCCTCTTCCGCTGACGTCTGAGGTCAAAGGCCACGGCCAAGATGTCGGGGGACGGTATCTTTGAGCGGTTGCAGAGCCGGGCATCTCTGTGACAGAATCCTGGCCCAGGCGCTTTCTAGGAGCCTGGTGGAGGGAGCGAATCTGAGGCTGCCGCGGTCGGGCGGGTCTGGGCGCCGACGGCGTCCCGGCCGCGGGGCGTGGCTGGTGGCGGCCGAGCGGGAGCTGGGGCTGTGAGGTCCCCGAGACGAATAATGCCCCGCAGCCCCCCGGGACGCGGGGAAGCCAGGCTCCGCGGGACCGCTTCATGCCGCCGACTGGTTTAGAGCCCGCCAGAATGAACAGGAAGAAAGGAGACAAGGGCTTTGAAAGCCCACGGCCATATAAATTATAAGTATTTTTTCCATCTCACTTCTTTACGGTTTTGTTGCCATTCATTGTATTTTGTAATTCCTTGAAGCCGACTTTTTGGGGCTGAGAAACCTCGTGGGAAACTAGAATTCCCTGTGATGGAAATGGTGTTTGTGGAGGGAAAATATTGTGAATGACAGTGTTACTCAGCAGATTTATTTCCCCTTGAAAGATACCTTTTTAAGAGCACTAAGTTGCATTTCTATCAAAAGAGATCTATTTTCGGGGCTGTTGCTAGATTTAAAACAAGTTATCTTAAATTGTAGGGATTGTTTTAGAATGAAAGATCGACGTGATTTTGAGCTATTAAGAACGTAACCCTTGTTTATATCTGGATAAGCTTATGCTTTCATTTAATAACAAAAATTGTTTCTCTTTTATTTTCATATTTTGTAATATACAACTCATCAGGTCGTCTGCATAAACAACATAAACTTCCAGAGAAAATCTGTTGTGGTAAGTTTATTCTGTTTTTTTCTTTAAGTTTTTTTAATTTTTATTTTTTGAGACACAGGCTCAAGCTGTCGCCTAAAGTCTTGTTGAGAGCTGATTTAATGATCTAAACGTCCTCTGTACCTTCTTTTTGTGTATCATTTCACCTCCATCCCTACTAACCTGGAAGAATTGATAGAAAGGAGTTGCAGGTTACTCTTTAGAAACGAATTGTGTTGTGGATGACTTGTTTCCCACTAGAACTATTGGTTGAATGGTGTATGGGTTAGGTCCCTGAAAGGAAAAAAAATGGCACACATGTACAGATTAATTGAGGGAAATTAGCGATGGTACTGTTTAGAACAAACAGGGTTAAGAGAACCTAACAAGGTGTTAGGGACACTGAGCTAGCAACGGTAAAGAACAGTTAACACTTGTGGGCTTGAAAGATCAAAAGGAGGAAGAATTTAATAGAACCTACTCTAGCCATAGGAAAGAATTCCCTTATAGGAGCTGTTGCCATTAGTAGAAGAATGAAACTACTGCCAGCAACCTGGGATAATGTATATAATGACCTCATTTTCCCTTTTATGCAGGTTGCTTCTGTTGATTGTTTTCTTTGCTGTGCAAAAACTTCTTAGCTCTATGTGATCCCCTGTGTACAATTTTGCTGTGGTTACCTATGCTTTTTTTTTTCATATATTACTCGGGAAATCATTGCCCAGACCAATTTCTTGGAGTGTGTCCCCAATGTTTTCTTTTAGTAGGTTCATAATTTCAGATCTTAGATTTAAGTCTTTAATTTATTTTGATTTGATTTTTGTATATGGTGAGAGAAAGGGGTCTTAGTTTAATTCTCCTGCTAGATACCTAGTTTTCCCAACACCATTTATTGAAGACATTGTCCTTTCCCCAATAAATTTTTGGCACTTTGTTTAGAATGAGTTCCCTATAGATTTGGGGGTTTATTTCTGGATTCTCTCTTCTGTATCCATTCACATATGTGTCTGTTTTTATATCAGTACCATGCTATTTCAGTTACTATACCTGTGTGGTATAATTTGAAGTCAGGTAACATGATTTCTCTGTTTGTTTGTTTGAGTCAGTCTTATGCTTTTGCCCAGGCTCACATACCCTGGAGTTAGCTAACTCAACAGCCATCTTCAGTTTCCTGGGCTCACGCTATCCTTCTGCCTCGTTCTCCTGAGTATCTGGAACTACCCACGCCTGTCACAACATCTAGCTAATTGTTTTCCATTTTTAGTAAAGAAAGGGTCTTGCTTTTGCTCAACTCCTGAGTTCAAGGGTTCCTCCCTCCTTGGTCTCCTAGCACTTGGGGAAGCCAAGAGTGCTTGGGATGGCTTTGGCTACTCCAAGTCTTTTGTGGTTCCATATAAATTTTAGGATTATTTTTTCTGGTATTTTGCTGGAGATTGCATTGAATCTGTAGATTGTTTTGAGTGATAAGGATGTTTTAACAATATTGATTTCTTCCAATGCTTGAGTATGGAATAGGCGGTATCTTTCCATTGTTTTGTGTCGTCTTCAATTTCTTTTGCTAGTATTTTATGATTTTCTTTGTAGGGAATCTCTTCTTTGGTTAAGTTTATTTCTAGATATTTTATTTTTACTTGTGGTTATTGTATATGGGATTGCTTTCTTGGGTTTTTTTTTTTCTTTTTTTGATAGTTTGCTATTGTCATATAGAAATAGCTGCAGATTTTTGAATGTCAATTTTGTATCCTGTAACTTTACTGAATTTGTATATCAGTTCTAATAGTTTTTGTGTGGAGACTTCAGGTTTCTCTAGCTATAAGATCATTTCGTCTGCAAAGATAATGTGACTTCTTCCTTTCCAATTTGGATGCCCTTTCTTTCTTTCTTTTATTTGATTGCTTTATTTAGAACTTCTCATACGATATAACAATGGTGAATGTGGGCATCCTTGTCTTTTTCTAGATCTTAGAGGAAAAGCTTTCTTTTTTTCCCATTCAGTTCTAGTTCTTTTTTTTTTTTTTTTGAGACAGAGCCTCCAGCTATCCCCCTGGGTAGAGTGCTGTGGCATCATAGCTCACAGCAACCTCCAACTCCTGGGCACAAGTAAGTCTCCTGCCTCAGCCTCCCAAGTAGCTGGGACCACAGGCACCCGCCACAATGCCCAGCTATTTTTTGGTTGCAGCTGTCATTGTTGTTTGGCGGGCCCAGGCTGGATTCGAACCCACCACCTTAGGTGTATGTGGCTAGCGCCCTAGCCACTTGAGCCACAGGCACTAAGCCTCAGTTCTAGTTCTTTAAGATATATTATTAGGTTGTTTATTTGAAGATTTTCTACCTTTTTTGATATAAGCATTTATTTATTTATTTTGCAGTTTTTGGCCGGGACTGGGTTTGAACCTACCACCTCTGGCATAAGGGGCTGGCACCCTACTCCTTTGAGCCACAGGTGCCACCTGATAAAAACACTTATTGCTATAAATTTTCCTCTTAATAGTGCTCTTTTTGTATCACATAGGTTTTGGTATGTTGTGTTTTCATTTTTGTTTCAATATATTTAACATTTTTTTTCTTAGTCTCTTAATTGACCCACTGACCACAGGAGCATATTGTTTAATTTCCATGTGTCTGTATAGTTTCCACTGTTCCTTCTGTTATTAATTTCTAGTTTTACTCCATTGTGGTCAGAGAAAATACTTGATATATATCGATTTTTTAAAAATATTTTACCACTTGTTTTGTGGCCTAACATATTGTCTGTCCTTGCGAATGACCCATGTACTGAGAAGAATGTGTATTCTGCCACTGTTGGATGAAGTGTTCTGTAAAGATCTATTAGGTCCATTTGGTTGTAGTGCAGATGAAGTCTGCTATTTCGTCTTTGGTTTTCTGTCTGGATGATCTGTCAAAGGTGGTGTAGTTTTTTTCCCCCCATTTTTTTCTGCCAAGTTCTTTCATTCACCAGCCTTCTGGGTTTGCTTCACTTTCCGCTCCTTTTTTTTTTCCTTCTTCCTTTTTTGGGTTCCAATCTGTCTATAATTTACTGTATTTGAGATTAGTTAGTCCTTTTACTTTATTTTCTGATAGATGCCCTGGAGACGATATCACCTGGGAACTAATTTTTACTGATCTGGATGATAAAATATTCATAAGTTATACCTGGTCAGTCATTAGGACAGTCATGTTTGAAATTAAGATACTTGTAGAGCACATATGTGTATGCAGCTATTTATGATTTTATATATGGAGTATAATATGTGTATATATAGTAGAAATCAAAGAAGTATGCTCTAAAATATACCAGTCTTTATAATGAAGCTGCTATTTTTTATCTTTACAGGGATTTGTGGAACTGACTATATTTCCCACAGTTGCAAACTTGAATAGAATTAAATTGAGCAGCAAACAGTGTAGAATATACCGAGTAAGGGTCAACGATTTAGAGGCTGCTTTTATTTATAATGATCCAACCTTGGAAGTTTGCCACAGTGAATCAAAACAGTAAGTCATAAACTTTAAAAGTTGATATTTTTTACCAATTTTTTAGTTTTTTTTAACTCAATTTTTATTAAATCATAACTGTATGCATTTATGGGGTACAATATGATGATTTGATACACAATGTGGAATGCTTAACTCAAACTAATTAACATAATCATCACCTCACTTACTTATTTTTGTGGTAAGACATTTACAATGTACTCATAGTTGTTTTGAAATGTACCCTTGCCTTATGTACAATAGGTGAGATCCCAGCAAATACACCCCCCCTTTCTCTTCCCTTTTTCTTTCTGGACTATCTTTGTGTTTTATCATTTGTAATATTTCTAATGATTAAGTCTTCTTGAAGGATTTCTCTAAGATTATTAGGCTCTGAATCCCATGTTTGTTTGTTTTGTAATTATCATTATCATTATCAGTAATCTGTTGCCTTTACAACTCTGTATGTTTGCTTCAAGTGATTTAGTTGCTGTGCCCAACGTAGTAATTGGGCACAGCAACGTAGTATTGTTTCTTATTTCTTCATATAATAGTTTTCGAAAAGTATTCTCCTAAAAATAATAGATTTTCTTAGCCATTTTTTTGCTTTTAATTTTTTAACTATTCGTAAATATTAAAAGTAATTTTCAATAAGTTAGATGGTCACTATAATCTGTATACCAGAAACTATTTCAAAATATTCTATAAAATATCTTGAGTAATTAGAATATCTTATAAAAATATTATCTAAAATACCTCCTTTCACCTTAAATAAATATTGCATCTGTTGAGGATGGCTCTGATTAATTAAACATTTATATGACCAGTTTTATGTTCCACTTTTTCTGTTTAATATTTTGGTTCCACCTTTCTGTGCATGTGTATACTTGATTATTATGTTCAAGTGATGGTCCGTTTGCACAGTATACTGACACTTGCATTCTCCAGTTTGCCATTTGTCTAGTTTTCAGCTTTTGCAGTTATCAATAATGTTAAGTGAATGTTGTGGCACATAAAAGGGTTTTTCTTCTCCCTTTGAATTATTGGTTTACCATTTTTACTTATTATGACTTATCTTAGTATTTTACCTGATTATACCCCAATAAAATTTATACTAATTTAAATACTGTCAGCTATATTTGGGGGCATTTACTTTTTCAAAGACAATATTGAGTTATATCCTTTCAGTGATTCTTAGTGTTTTAGGGTCGGGTGTCAAAACTTCATAAACTTTTTAGTTAAGATGTTGTTTTACCAGGTCTTTTTTTTATTTTTCAGTTTTTTGCTTTTTTTTTTTTAATTTTCTCTCTTTCTTTCTTTCTTTCTTTCTTTCTTTCTTTCTTTTTTTTTTTTTGCAGTTTTTGGCCAAGACTGGGTTTGAATCCACCACCTCCAGCATATGGGACCAGCACCCTACCCCTCCGAGCCACAGGCGCTGCCCTATTTTTCAGTTTTTTGGCTGGGGCTGGGTTTGAACCTGCTGCCTCCAGCATATGGGGCCGTTGCCCTACTCCTTGAGCCACAGGCACCGCCCAACAGGTCTTGATATGTAATATTGCCTTAAGGCAGCAGTTCTCACGTAATGTTTCCCAGATAAGCAGCACTATGGGGACTTGTTAAAGCTATAAATTCCCATCCATTACCCCAGACCTACTAAATCAGAAATGGGAAATAGAGTCTTATAATTTGTGTTTTAACAAGCCTGCCAGGTGATTATGACATGGACCAAAGTTAGAGAACCACCGCCATAAGGGATTGCAAAGGTTGGGAAGAGAGGCTGGCTTATCTTTAGACATATTTCTGAATCCCAATATTCAGTGGTTTAAAATCTTTCAAACTTAGAGAGGAGATAAGCAAATGGGGTTAGAAAAATTTAGGGAATCACTAAATTACTCCTCCACGTGTACCTTCTCATATCACAAAAGTAAATTGTTGAAATTACATTGCTTTCACAGCCATGCTTATAGAACTGGCATAAAAAGACTTATTAGAAAATCATCTGCATCCCCTTTCCCCAGAACAAAAATAAAAACTATGTGCCTTTAGAGTAGTAAGTATATACCACTAATGAACGGAAAAGTCACCTGTCAAAGAGCAACTGGGAGAACGATTGCTTTGCCAGGAGGCAAAAATGTCTGCATTTTTTCTTTTTTAATAAAGAAATAGCAAGCAATGAGGGAGAGGAGTGTCCTTTTTTCTTTTCTTTTCTTTCTTTTTTGTTGTTGTTGTTGTTGTTGTACTCTTTGTTAGTCATTGTTGTTTGGCCAGCCCAGGCTGGGTTTGAACCCACCAGCCCTGGTGTACATGGTTGGCACCCTAGCTGCTGAGCTATAGACACCGAGCCTCTATTTGCATTTTTTAAAAATTTATCATTGCCTTTTTTTTGTAGGTAGGAAAACTAAGGTATTTCATGAAAAATGAAATCTGTCATACAATGTAAATATATATGATCTTGAAATAGATTAACATATAATATATATGATCTTAAAATAGAATTAGTATCCTATTTTCTGCCTTTAGTCAATAAATGTTTATTATCTTCAGGGATGTAAAAAAATTACACATTGAAAATATACATCACTAATTCAACATTGCATCTCTGTATCCTCTTTTCATTAACACCCTGGAGTAAAAATAATGATTCTTGTTATTGCTTCGTTATTTCTTTAAAATACTAACTAAAATAGTTTTCATTTGGGAAACATAATTAATGCCATTAGGTTCTAAAAAGAATTGTGTCTTAATCAAGCTAGAGACATAGAAAGAAAACAAGACATTATCACTTAACAGATGCCTCACTCTACTGTTCGCACCCTTAAACCAATTGCAGCCAAAAGTCTTAAGATAGAGCACCTTAAGGAATGTGCTAATAATACACCTGACAGAACAACAATGGCAGTAGAACATTTTACTTAAACTTTTGAGATAATAAAACAGTATAGAAGTGGGGACCCTTGTGAAATGTTTTTCTTGTTTTGGCAACAAGATTATTTATTATTTATAAGCTTTATACTTGTGGCATACTGTAAAGTTTAATAAAGTAAGTGGTTCAGTGCCTGTAGTTTAGTGGTTAGGGTGCCAGCCACATATACCGGGGCTGGCAAGTTCAAACCCAGCCTGGGCCTGCTAAACGACAGTGACACCTACAACAAAAAATACCCAGGCATTGTGGCAGGTGCCTGTAGTCCCAGCTACTTGGGAGGCTGAGGCAATAGAATCACTTAAGCCCAAGAGATTGAGGTTGCTGTGAGCTGTGACACTCTGGCACTCTACTGAGGGCAACATAGTGAGACTCTATCTCAAAAAAAAAAAGAAGAGAGCACCTGAAATGAAAAAGCATCCCATTATAGTTTTTATAGGCACAGAGTTCCTTAAATTTCAAGAAAATTCAACTCTATTCATTAGGATTACATCAAGTAGGCCAGCTTACACAAGTAGCACCCTACAAATGGCTCTTACCACATAGTTCTTAGAATAAATATGGATATTATGAAGATGGTGATTGTATATCACTATTTGGTGAAATTTCTTGTTTTCATGATTTCTTCAGTCTTTTTTTCAGTAGATAGAATATTTCTTTAAAAGTCTGAATTGTCTAAGTACAGCTCATCACCTGGTAAAAGCTGGGATCATCAGTGGTCAATAATGTGGTTGGCAGCCATCGTTGCAGCTCTTCAATGCATGATCCAGACAAAATATGTGCTGGTCAGAGAGGCAGAGTTTTCAAGTCTTCTTAATTCACAGAACCGTGGGGTGCCAACCAAATTTCTTCTGATATTAACTATTCAGTTGCCTCTAATTGAGATAAACACTAGCAGCCCACCACCTTGTCCAAGTCAGGTAGATAGGGGGAGGCTTATGCATGCAACACAGGAAGAAGGCTGTGTGAAAGTGGTGAGTTGTGCCAGACTAGGAAAGCGTGAGCCGGAGGCTCCAATGGTACAGCACCCAGGTGTCACATGTGTAGTCATGGTATACACACAGGTACAGGAAGTCATGCCAGTCACGGTAGATGTGGGCATGCCAGTGGGCTAGGCCCAGAGGCAGCTGTGGTGTGCAGCTGAAGGGCGCATCCTGGCTCTGATGTTGGTCCCCCCCGCTGCTGTGGGCCAATAGGGCGCCTTTGGGCTGCAGCCACAGCACGCTGGCCTCCTGGAAGGCTTGGCCTGCATTTGGTGATAGGGTAAGGAACCTGTCTAAAAACACAGGTTTTGCACATCTGCTTCATCTGTAATTTGTTGTCACCCAGGTCTCAGTAAATATAATGTTACAGTGCATTGTCAAGGCCCCTAGTCTGTTAAGGGAGTGAGCTTTACTCTTTATTTAACTATGTTTATTTTGATGATTTCCCCTAAAATTTTTCCCTAGTAATGCAGAAGCTGCCTCATAACTTTTAGTATTATAATAAAAGGAACGTATAAAGGATATCTTCTCAAAGTTTAGGTTAGGACATTGGGGAAAGACAGGATATATTTTAAATTTTTCTTTTAGCTAGAACCAGAGCTTTTTTGGTGTTGGTCATGGTCACTTTAATAAACGCTTGACCAACTATCCTTGTTTGCCCAGCTCTAGAATCTTGATTATTCTTTTTTTTCCTTCTAGACCTAATAGTGATGAAAACCTTGATTATTCTTTAAAAGAGATGACATTTGTTTATTTTTGTTTTTGTTTTTGTTTTTGAAACAGAGTCTCAAGTCATCTTGGGTAGAGTGCAGTGGCATCATAGCTCACAGCAACCTCCAACTCCTAGGCTTAAGCGATTGTCTTGCCTTAGCCTCCCAAGTAGCTGGGACAACAGGTGCCTGCCACAATGCCTGGCTAATTTTTGATTGAAGTTGTTGTTTGGTAGGCCTGGGCTGGATTCAAACCCTCCAGCTTCGGTGTATGTGGCTGGTGCCTTAGCCACTTGAGCTACAGGCACTGAGCCAAGGGATGACATTTGTTAATAGTTTTGCTGTCTATTCATTAACTTGTTCAAAAAAGGATATATTTCCCCCCCACCCCACCCACGCCCTGAGATAGAGCCTTGATGTGGGTAGTCCAGGTTAGAGTACAACAGTGTCAATCATAACTCCCCCCAGCCTGGGCTCAAGTGATCCTTCTATCTCAGCCTCCTGAGTAGCATGCACACTTTGCTGATTTTTTTTTTTTTTTAACTTTTTATAGAGATAGGGTCTTACTATAGCCCAGACTAGTCTCAAATCCCGGGCTCAGGCAATCCCATTGCATCAGCCTCCCAAAGTTCTGGGATTATAGGTGTGAGTCATCATGCCAGCCAGGATTTAAAATTGATTTTAGAGTTTTCTTAGACAGAAGCTTTTGAAAGTAGCTAATGAAATTAGCATGAAGGGGCTCGGCGCCTGTGGCTCAAGTGGCTAAGGCGCCAGCCACATACACCTAAGGTGGCGGGTTCGAATCCCCAGCCCGGGCCCGCCAAACAAC
>NW_003852399.1:9931780-9996658 GCF_000181295.1 Otolemur garnettii
AAAAAAAAAAAAAAAATTAGCATGAAGGGTAAACATGTATAGGGTGGTGGGCATATGCTATTAAGTTTCTGCACAGTTCCCTAGAGGAAGACTGCAGATTTGGTTCTCTTATTTCTGATTGCCATAGCAAAAAGGGATTCACTGTTGTTTTTAATATGCATAAGACACAGACAAAACACTGACAGTTAAATGTGAAAAATTATCTCCCATGAATAACGTTATTTTTCAAGGGAACTTTGGGAAAGGAAGCTAAGGTCTTTAACATGCTGCTAGACTTCTTCCTTAATGAACCAATAAAATTTCCAGTAAATAAATAATTATAGGAGTTTCAAAATTAAAAATGAAATTTCCAATTCAGTGGTAAAATTTAATCTTTTATACATAGAAAACTATTCTAATAGTCAAAGAAGTAATGTACTAGTTAATCACATTTTCTTGTTTCTTTTAAAGTGCCAGGCCTTCCTATTTTTGATAAAGTATGCTTACATTGGTTGAGAATCACTTACTTTAAACCAGGCGCCCTCAAACTACGGCCCATGGGCCACATGCAGCCTGCCTAGGACATTTATCCGGCCCTCTGGGTGTTTTTGCTGCCTCTGCCTGCCCTGCTTAGCAGCCGACTCTTCCCGGGACCTGCAGTCTGGCCTTCCAAGGGTCTGAGGGACAGTGAACTGGCCCCCTGTTTAAAAAGTTTGAGGACCCCTGCTTTAATCCATAGGAGGATGTAAGGAAAGGAAATAGATAAGAGACTAAAGGGCATCTCTACTCTTTCATCCAGGTAAATCTTGGCTGACTTGTTTAATTATCTCATAGGCCTCCTTTTTTTTTTTTTTTTTGTTTACTATGGCCAGTAAAATAATTTTAGTACTTGAAGTTTCTCCAACTGTATTTTGTGTTTGAATCTTATGTGTTGTAGGCAGATTGTAGATTGTCTCTGTAGAAGCTATGGCTCTTTAGTGGTTTTGTTTTTGTTTGCTATGTTTTTCTCTTAGAATAAAATAAATGTGGACTTTGCCAGAGAAACTGTTTCTACGTATGGATAGATAGCCCACAGTTGCTGACATGTCCTTTTCCTCTTTGTTTCTTTCCTTTCCCTAAATAGGCTTTGCCACTTTGAGAAGGCATTTTTATCTTGGTTGAAAAGTGTCAACTTGCCACAGTATCAAGCATCAGTTTAGTTCCTGTCTTCTGTCTCCATTAGTACCAAGGAGTGGCAGTGGAAATGAAGCTTTCTGTTTTAGTATATTGCTGAAGAAGCTATTCAGTTAATAGTGATTTAAATAAATTGCTGTTGGGGGAGAGGAGTCTACATTTTAATGAAGACTTTTTTTAAATGTTGTTTTATTAATATATGGTAGATTACATTATTGATTATAGTTAGTAATGTGAACACTTTTATATTTTAACTCACCTACAATACCTCACTCCCATCAGGCTTAGCAGTATTGCTTAGAATTAAGTTGTCATAGACTTAGAGAGATACTAGGATTCATTTTGCTTAAACTCCAACATGAAGTTTTTTTTGTAATATTTCACCTTCTATTTGAATGCTACCAGCTATGGAGATCTCACTTTATTTTAAAGTACCCCTCTCATTATTTCTAAATCTGGGAAGTTCTTTATTATGTAGAACTCCAGTTAATTTTGCTTAATAATTCACAAACTTATCCTAATTAAATATTATTTTTCCCGTAAGTTTTCTCTTTAGATTACAGCATTATTTAGATTACGCTCAACCGTTCCTCATGTGAAACTATTTCCCAGTTTATTACCATCCCCCTTGCCTTCTATTCACAATCTCAGAAGTGACATTGTGTTTCCTTGAATGTAGTAATCCTAGAACTAGATATGCTTATTCCTATTTGTGCTGATCAACACATACTTTGTAGTTGATTCATTTTCTCCTTTATATACAGTATTTCTAGTATAAGAAATAAAATTCATTAGCCTTTTAAATTCATTAAAATTCATTAGCCTTTTAAAAATAATTGCTTTTAAGTACTGGCTCATATTTGAGCTTGTAATCAGTGAAATCTCCTAGGCTTTTTCATAGAAAAATCTGTCAAGGTAGATTTTCTATAAGCAGCCTTATTTCATGGTATCAAATCAAATTTTGTTTTATTTTTTATTTTTATTTATTTATTTTTTTGAGACAGAGCCTTAAGCTGTCACACTGGGTAGAGTGCTTGTGGCATCACAGCTCACAGCAACCTCCAACTCCTGGGCTCAAGCGAGTCTCCTGCCTCTGCCTCCCAAGTAGCTGGGACTACAGGCACCCGCCACAACACCCGGCTATTTTTTGGTTGCAGCCATCGTTGTTGTTTGGCGGGCCTGAGTTGGATTCGAACCCGCCAGCTCAGGTGCATGTGGTGCTCCTTAGCCACTTGAGCCACAGGTGCTGAGCCTTGTTTTATTTATTTATTTATTTATTTTTTTAAAAGAAATTTTATTTATTTATTTATTTATTTATTTTTTGTGGTTTTTGGCCGGGGCTGGGTTTGAACCCACCACCTCTGGCATATGGGGTCAGCGCCCTACTCCTTTGAGCCACAGGCGCCGCCTCCCCCCCCTTGTTTTATTTTTTAAAAAGTCATCTTTATTCATTTTTGTATTGGCTTATTACTTGGGTTTTTTAGTTATAAATATTCACCAGATGTACACTTAGGGCATGTTTACTTTTCTGATATATATTGTACTTTCATAAAAATTTTTTAAAATAGAGGAAATATTTATAAATAATTAAAACTGAAGTTGTTTGTTTGTTTGGTGAGACAGAGTCTTGCTCTTTCACCCAGGCTGGAGGGCAGTTGTATCATCATAGCTCACTGCAACCTCAAACTTATGGATTCAAGTGCTCCTTCTGCCTCAGCCTCCCAAGTAGCTGGGACTATAGGTACTTAACCCCACGCCTAGCTAATTTTTCTTTTTCTTTTCTTTTTTTTTTTTTGAGTAAATGTGGTCTTGCTTTTCCTCAGAGCTAGTTTCAAACTCCTGAACTCAAGTAATCTTTCCACGCGGGCTCCCAGAGTGCTAGGATAGTAGGTGTGAACTGCTACGCCCCGACAAAATTGAAGTTTAATGAAATCTGCACCTATAGTATTAAGAAGGAAATATTCTTTATTTGACAAAACATTATCAGATTAATTTAACAGGGATATATATAATAAATTCTTAGAGGAAATTCTTTGGATTCCCTTAATTTGCTAGTATTTCAGTATCTATCTCTAGCATTACTCATCTTTAAGTTGTGTTTCTACATGGACTGGGAGATGTGGATGGTAATGGTTATAGAGCAGGAGCATTCAATATTTTGCAGTCATTAATATGCTGAAAATTGAAAACAGCTATTATAATCAATAGCTATATTATTTTACTTCTGGAAATTAATGAAAGAAAATATATTTGGCTTGTACAGTGAAATCTAAACCATCAGAAGATTATTACTCATTACTGACTTCTCAATGGATTCCATTTATAATTACCCATTTTATGGGTACTTATATGGAATCCATTGATAATTACCCATTTTATTTTGACTACTTTCTGCCTTCTCAGGAAATGAGGACATTAAGTGAAAGTAATTTCTCATAAAAAAACCTACGAGCTCTAATGTTTAAATCTGGCTTTCTTTTTGATATACAACCAACATTATTATAATTTTTTTGTATTTTACAAATAACTTGGGAGAGAGATAAAGATTATGCAGCTGTTTCTCAAATTTCATGTTTTTGGAATTTTGTTGAAAATTAAGTACTGTCTGTAGATATATAAAATGTTCTTAAAATCAGATGGTATGTTACTAAGTGCTAATGACAAATGGGAGCTACTGGCACTTTGGTGTATGCTGGTGAGAATGCAGAGTGGTACAGTGTTCTGGAACACCATTTGGCTAGTCATTAAAATGTTAAACATATGTTTACAAAATGACTCAGCAGTCCCACTTCAGGGTATTTATACTGCAGAAATGAACACTTCACACAAAAATCTGTATACAGATATTCATAACAGCTTTATTTGTGATGGCCAAAAGCTGGAAAAAACCTAAATGTCCTTCAGTTGCTAAATAGATAAACTGTAGTACAATCTACACAAGGTTATACTCCTCCGTGGTAAAAGGAACAAATTGTTGATACATGTTACAACTTGGATGAATTTCAAAACCATAGTGAGACAAGCCAGTCCCAAATGGTTACTTTCTGTGTGATTCCATTTATTTGACATAAGGGAGATAGCTCAGGGGCCTTTTTTAAGGTGATAGAGCTGTCTATATCCTGATTGTAGTAAGGGTTACCTGAATCTGTACATGTGTTCAACATTGTAGAACTGTATCCCAAAGGAAAAAAAAAGTTACTTTAATTGAATGATAATTTAAAAATAGTTATGTCTTGTTTTATTTTATTTTGCTTTGTTGTGCTGGGCAGGTAGCGTGGTTTTTACGAATTAGAAGTCTGTGGCACCACTTTTCCAGCATCACGTGCTACTTCGTGTGGCTGTCACATTTTTGTAACTCTTTCAGTATTTCACACTTTCTCATTATCATGTTTGTTATGGTGATTTCTGATCAGTGATCTTTGATGTTTCTCTTGTGATTGTTTTGGAGTGCCACAATTAGGCGGCAAACCTTTGTATTCTTGACTGCTCCACAGACTGGCTGTTTCCTACCTCTCTCCCTCTCCTTGGGCCTCTGTATTCCTGAGACACAACAGAATTGGAAATAAGCCAGTTAGTAATTTTACAATGGCCTGTAAGTTTTCCAGTGAGAGGAAGAGTCTCACATCTCTCACTTTAAATCAAAAGCTAGAAATGGTTTAAGGAAAGAAGCTGTCTCCTTAACATCAGAGTGCAAGGTGAAGCAGCAAAAGTTGATGTAGAAGCTGCAACAGTTATCTACTAGCTAAGATCATTGATAAAGTTGGGTACCCTAACCAGGAGATTTTCAGTGTAAGAAACCTTATATTGGGAGAAGAACACCATCTAGACTTTTCATAGCTAGAGAGGAGAATTCAATGCCTGACTTTAGAGGACAGGCTGACTTTCTTATTAGGGGTTAATGGACCTGGTGACCTTAAATAAAAGCCAGTGCTCATACCATTCTGAAAATCCTAGACCCTCTAAGGATTATGCTAAATAGACTCTGGGGCTACTCTATAAAATGGAACAACAAAGCCTGGATGATGGTACATCTTCAGCATGATTTACAAAATATTTTCAGCCCAGCTCAGAGACATTTTACTGCTCAGAGAAGAAGATTCCTTTCAAAATATTACTGCTCTTTGGCAATGCACCTGGCCACCCAAAGAGCTGTGATGGAGATGTACAAAGAGGTTAATGTTGGTGTTTTCATGTATGCTAATACAATATCCATTCTGTAGCCTATGGATTAAGAAGTAATTTTGATTTTCAAGTCTTACTACTTAAGAAGTACATTTCATAAGGCTATATTGCTGCTATAGATCATGATTCCTCTGATGGATCTGAGCAAAGTAAATTGAAAGCCTTCTGGAAAGGATTCACCTGTCTAGATGCCATCAAGAACATACATGATTCATGGGAGGAGGCCATAATGTGAACATTAGCAGGAGTTTAGAAGAAGGTGATTTCAACTTTCGTGGATGACTTTGGGAGCTTCACAACATCAGTGGAGGAAGTAATAATAAATGTGGTAGAAAGAGCAAAAGAACTGAAATGTGACTGAATTGCTACAATCTTATTATAAAGCTTTAATGGATTGAAGAGTTTCTTCATAAAGATGAAAAAAAAATGGTTTCCTCAGATGGAGTCTGCTTGTGGTAAAGATGGTGGGATAAACTTAGTTGACAAAGCAGTGGCAGGGTTTGAGAGGATCAATGCCAGTTTTAAAAGAAGTTCTGTGGATAAAATGCTATCAAACAGCATCACATGCTGCAGACAAATATTTGTGAAAGAAAGAGTCAGTCCATTTGGCCAACTTCATTGTTGTCTGATTATAAGAAATTGACATAACCTTCTAAGCCTTCGCCACCTCTCACCCTGATCAATCAGCAGCCATGAACATGGAGGCAAAACCCTCCATCAGAACAACAGTTACACCTCACTGAAGGCTAGGGTGACTGTTAGCATTTGTTAGCAGGAAAGCAGTTTTTAGTTCAGGTATATGCAGTGTTTTTTTTTTGTTTGTTTTTTTGGCATAATGCTATTTCCTACTTAATAGACTACAGATTAATGTACATATAACATTTATGCACTGGGAAACCAAAATATTTGTGTGACTCATTTTGTGTAATACTTGTTTTATTGTGATAGCCTGGAACCCAACCTGCAACATCTCCAGAGTATGCATACATATAGTGTGTTAAAACACAGTTATTATTTTTATTATGGTTCTGAAGCTTTTACATCTTTTTTCACACATTTAACAGAAATTGTTAAAATATAGTAAGCAGTCTTTTTACTTCCACAACGTCATGTTTTATGGTTTGTTAACCTTGAATAGTTGTTAGAGCCATCTTATTTTACTTCTTTCCTACTTGGTGAAAAGGTGGATGAAGATGGGGAAGGAATCACCTGATGTTTCTTTAATGTGTTTTCTCATTTTCATTCTATAGATGAAACGTGTCTTTTGACTATATTAAAAATGTATTAAGCTATGGAAATGTCACTGACTTTATCTTATGGCTTCACCTAATGGCAGGATAGTAGACTAAAGTTGCATGACAAGAATATGGCTTATGGTATTTGCCTTTCTTGTTTTCTTGCCCTTTCCATTCCTTTTCTTTTTCCTTTCTCCAATTCTTTTCATATTACTTTAACTGATTTCAGTGAGGAAATGTAATATATATGTAGATACATGTAAATTGTTTTTATGGGATAAAATTAGAAAATCTGGTGAAAGCAATGTTTTCATAGTTCTGTAAGACTAGTATGTGTTGTTTTCCTTATTGTCAACGGGAAATACGGCCAAATAATTACTGGACAAATACTCCTTGAGTACTCCATGAATTTAACAGTAAACCAGCTGAAAATCCGTACCTTCCAGTTTACATTGTAATTTCCTGGGTAGTAGAAGTAAGTGGTATTACATTTTGAGGAATCAAATCTTATCCTGATTTGTTTTAGACGTCTTAATTTTTGTTACTTTATAAGGCTTGTTGAATCAATTCAAGTTTTTTCCAGATTGAAAAAGAGAAATTGTTTTTTAAATTCTGCATATGTCCTTTCCATTTGTATTATAAGCATGTAGTGCCTTTGGCATTCCTAAATTAATGAAGAATGCGATAATAATAGTCATAACATTTGTGAATAGAAAATAATGCCATTATTTTAATAGTTTAGTTTTTTTTGATGAGTGATATCAAATGATATTTAAGAAAACGGTTGGTAAAATACATGACTTACTGTTATTCAAAGTTGGCTCTTTTTTCCCCCCAGGAGAAATCTCAACTATTTTTCCAATGCTTATGCAGCTGCAGTTAGTGCTGTGGATCCTGACGCAGGAAATGGAGAACTTTGCATTAAGGTTCCATCAGAGCTATGGAAACATGTTGATGGTAAAGCACCAAGGCTATATTGGTTGAACAGTAAAATCATTCTAGATTCAGAGACTAGATAATTTTATGTGAAAACTAATATTTTCAAAGTATAAATTAACCTTTTGAAATATACAGAAAGGATTTTTTTGTTAAGGTAGCAAAAATAGGACAATCAAGGGCTGTGACAAAAGTACCTCATTCACTGTTTTTTATCTCCCTTGGTAGGGTGCCGTGGCATCACACAGCTCACAGCAACCCCCACCTCGTGGGCTTAGGTGATTCTCTTGACTCAGCCTCCCAAGTAGCTGTGACTACAGTTGGCCACCACAACGCCTGGCTATATTTTGTTGCAGTTTGGCCAGGGCGGGGTTTGAACCCACCACCCTCGGTATATGGGGCCAGCGACCTACCCACTGAGCCACAGGTGCTGCCCCCTAAATTCTGCCTTTTAAAAATTAACCAAGACAAGGAAGTAAAAGACTTTGTTTAATTTTTGTTTTCTGCATATCTTCTTTCCGTTTGTATCAGAAACATAGATATGGGGATGGGGTGGCGTTTATCGGGGATTACCCAGTTTAATAGACAAGCGTAAAAGTTCTCCATTGCATATTCAAGGTTTGGAGATAGTTCAAATAGTCATAATGTTTGGGAAGAAATTGAAAGAAATATTTTTTAATCTTTTTATGAAAACAACATATTTATTATGTAGAAATGAAACATAAAAAACATAATAAGGCAAATTCTCTGGTAGTCCTTCCTGCTCTCCTAGCCCCTACCCTACTTCTACTCCCCAAAGTCAATTAGGGTGAACATTTTTATGGGAGAATATACTAGGAGGATACAACTTGAAAAGCAAGTTTGGGGTTGGATTTGGAAGGTGCTTAGTGTCCAGTGTAGGAGTTTTAAACTTTTTCTTTAGACATTACACATTGTTAAACATTGAGAGGAGGTTATGGCATGACCACAGCTATATTTTGGGAAAATCTATGAACAGTGATTAGAATTGGTTGGAGGTAGGAACACCTATGCAGGCAGGCTGTTGAGTTATTATAGGCAGAGACATGATAAAAACCTAAACTAGGCTAAACGTGATCTTTCAGATAAAACTCACCTTTGATTTCCATTTTATGTTGAGCGTTAAGTCTTTACCTTTATTATCACTGTTACTTATGTATCAATGTTTGTGTATTTTTTTATTGCAGAGTTAAAGGTCCTAAAGATACACATCAATTTTTCTTTGGATCAGCCAAAAGGAGGTCTTCATTTTGTAGTACCCAGTGTAGAGGGAAGTATGGCAGAGAGAGGTGCTCATGTTTTCTCTTGTGGGTATCAAAATTCTACAAGGTAGATTATAAATTTTTCTATATTTCAATAATTGTATTTCTAATTACATTCTTTCTTGTGTCTGTGTAATGTTTATATTTATGAGAAGTATTAACGTGACTCCCTGAACTTACACCTCTTATAAATCATTCTCATTAGTTCTTCTCAATTTTCTTTTTCTCTCTTCCTGTCCCTCCTTTTCAAGTCTCCTGTTCTAAAATAATCACTTTACTTGATCCTTTCTTTTTTTAAGCTATATATTATAATAAAACATGCATGCAGAAAATTACCCAAATTGTAAACGTGAAACTCAATGAATTTTCACAAGTGAACAAGCCCATGTAATCCACACTCAGATCAAGACCAAGAACATTACCAGTGTCACAGAGACCCCTCTTATCCACTTTCCATTCACTATTTGCCCACCTCTTGTGATTTCCAAAGTACCATAGATTAATTACACTTGTTTTTGAACTTTGTGTAAATGAATCGTGTACTGTGCTGTTTATGTGTGCCTTTTTTTGTTTAATGTTAATTAATATATTAGCTGCCAGGTGAATTGTAGTTAGCTTATGTTAGTTTTGAGCCTGGGGCCTTGTGAAGCATATATAACTCTCATGTCTCGTGACCTAATAAAATACCATAGCCCCAAGGGAAAAAAATTTTTTTTCTAGTGTGGCAGTCAGTTAATAGTGAAATTTACCTAGATTATTGTGTGTAATTATGGTATATTCATTCTCTTAGCTCTATAGTTTATTATGTGTTGTTGAAATATTATATTATATGAGCGGCACTTATGCTCAAAGGAGTAAAGCGCCGGCCCTATATGCCTGAGGTAGCAGGTTCAAACCCAGCCCCGGCCAAAAACTGAAGTGTTACATTATAATATTTTATAGTCTCACACTGTTCTAAGCCAGGGATGTCTCACAGTCTTGTATCCCTCAATATCAAGAACCAAACCTGGCACATAGGAAGACCCAACCTGAACTGGTGAAAATCCAATATAAATTTTATATCTGACTTTACCAGTACTAGGTATGAATTTATAAAACACATTGCATACTCCAAAAAAGCAGTCTCCTAACTTGAGGAATATATTCAGGATATTAATTATGTTTTATACAAATTTCTTATAAATTATTTTTAGTTTCTGAAAATAAATCTCCATAAAAACTGACTTAATGTGGCTGGGCATGGTGGCTCATGCCTGTATGTAGTCCTAGCACTCTGGGAGGCTGAGGTGAGAGGGTCTCTTGAAGTCAGGAGCTCAAGAACAACCTAAGTAAACAAAGTGAGACTCCTTTTCTACTAAAAATAGACAAATTAGCTGGGTATGGTAGCATGCACCTATAGTACTAGGCTACTCTGGGGGCAAAGGCAAGAGGATTACTACAGACCAGGAGTTTGGGGTTTCTGTGAACTAGGCTGTCGCTTTAGTCTGGGTGACAGAAAAAGACTCTGTCACAAGGAAAAAAAAGAAAATGACATTACTTACTAATGTAAATATACAAGTTAAAATTATTTTAATTAAAAAAATAGGAACTGAGAACTGCTTAACTCTTTAAAGGGATAGGATTTGAACTGGCTATAACATATTGGTTAATATTGCTAAATAATATTTGGAAACTGATTTTATCAGATCCCTCAGTTTGCAGAGAAAAAAGCTTCAGTAGCCAAATAACTAAAGTTTCTTCATTTTCTAAAAATGTTAAAATAACTAGCATGCAGAGAATGATGTAGGGTACTCTGTCATGTGTTTTCTATAATGTTGATCTTTTTTTCTAGATTTTGGTTCCCTTGTGTTGATTCATACTCTGAATTGTGTACATGGAAATTAGAATTCACAGTGGATGCAGCCATGGTGGCTGTTTCCAATGGAGATTTGGTGGAAACAGTATATACCCATGATATGAGGAAAAAGACCTTCCATTACATGCTTACCATTCCTACAGCAGCGTCAAATATCTCTTTGGCCATTGGACCATTTGAAATACTTGTAGATCCATATATGCATGAAGTAAGTCAGAGCTTCTCTCTTCTTACTCACCTTTTACCCTTTTATTCCTTATAAAAAGGTTAGTGAAATAGTAAGTCTTTCTTAACTCTTTCAGTTATTAAGAATATAACTAGAGAGAAAATGTTTCCTTGTCTGGTTATTTAATGATACGAATTCATGAATGAATTCCTTTCAACAAATTGTTGTGTTTAAATTTCAGATGGTTTGTCAGCAAGGGGCTTAGCATTGCAAAAGAGGTTCAGCTGTGCTTTGATTTTGAGTATAGGTCAGTCTCTGTAACTAATTCTCATTACTAATTTCATCTTTTTGCATAGTATATATGTTTTTGAATATTATAATCCCACCTCTGGAATCTGAAATATTGTAAATTAAAGAGTAAGATTTATTCTCACTTTATAGAGGAAAAGAGAAAAGTCTGAGGTAGAATTAGAGTTCTGGTCAGCAAACTCAGAAGACTTCTAGTTTCTTTTCAGCACATATGTTATAGATCGTATATCAGTTGATAGGCCAAATTGTAATTTTAGGCCTCCCCAAGAATGAGACTGGTGCTGGTTAGAAAATGATTTTATTAGTTGTTAACTCTCTTGGCTTCTATACTTGTTTAAAATAACATTTGAATGAATCTCTTTTTATTTTCTATCATTTCATTATGTTTTCAACTCAGTTTTCTTTTTTTAATAATGTAAGCCTATATTTTGAGCGTGTGTACGTCAGCATTTTTTCATTTACGTGAATAAAAATTGAGAACAATGAGCTTTAGAAAGACTGTCAGTGAACTCCTCAGTATGCCTTTTGTATTTACTTTCCTGAAATTTACAATAAAATCGTTTGTGAAAAAGACTCAGGATATTTTGTGATTTTTTTTTCTTTTTTTTTTTTTTTTTAAAGAGACAGAGTCTCACTTTTATCGCCCTCAGTAGAGCACCGTGACATTACAGCTCACAGCCACCTCCAACTCCTGGGCTTAGGCGATTCTCTTGACTCAGCCTCCCGAATAGCTGGGACTAAAGGTGCCTGCCACAATGCCCGGCTGTTTCTTTGTTGCAGTTTGGCCAGGGCCAGTTCAAACCCGTACCCTTGGTACATGGGGCCAGTGCCCTGCCCTACCCACTGAGCCACAGGCACCGCCCAACGTTTTTGTTTTTGTTGTCTTGACAGTGACTCTTAAAGCAGCAACCACTGATAAGATTGTCAGTGAACTTTATTGTCTTTGATAAATGATCAACTTTAAAATCTACATTTGATTTTTACTTATTTTGTATTTTAGAAGATCTTTTCACACTGTTTTTGAATGACAGTTGAGAAATACTTTTCTTAAATACTTAGATATCATAACTTAGTCTGTCTCTGTCTTAGATATTTAATAATTGTTACCTACGTTACCAGTAGATTTGCTATCATGTAGGTTTTTCTAAAAGTGAGTACTTTTTTTGATGAGTAGTATTTTTTTGTGATTTGTGTACCAAGGGGTTTCCTAATAATGATTTAGTTTAATACTTAACCAAAAAAAAATAATTTTGATCGTACATTTACAGCTTCCCTTGCCTTTACAATTCTGCAACAATTCAAAACTCTTTAGAAGGGCTTTCAAAATCTTCTAGCTAGAATTTGACCTTAATATTATATTAAAACTAGTTTACTCATAATTCTCTGATCATACTCATTTCTTCCTGTTTTTACTTTGGGATATTCTCTTTTACCATCCTCACCTATCAAACTTTTGTCCAACTCAAAAACATTACCTCAGATTCAGTCTCCTGCGTGAAACCTGAATGACCTGTGTCATTGTTGATGCTGCTCATTGGGCCTGGGATTTTAACACAAGGCAGTATATGATATTAGTGTGAACAAGGTGAGACATCACATAATGAGAAAACCAGAACTGCTGTTTCTCTTGGGGACATGTTTTATTTCCTAACTACCATTAAGCTTCCCTGCAGATATCAATGCATAGTTGAAATATTAGAGGAAGACTATAAAATTATTCTTGATATACAGATAGAATGACATTAACTCTTGATTACTAAGAGAGTAGTATAATGTCCAATGCTGACCAGGTTATATATTTATAAATAAGAGGTAAATTTATAATAAGCCTTGGAAAGTCTTTCTTGTTGTATAGACATATCAGAAGAAATTCAATGTATCTACGCATTCCACATTTCCTCAGACATAACTAATCATTAATTTTACAGTACAATGTATATTTTGTAAACATGTTCAGTAAGGGACTCAACTAATTTTACAACAGCATTTTCTTTCAGCTTCATTAAATTAATAAGAAAACTGGATTTGAACATTTATTTATAATTATTTATAATTAAGATATTTATGAAATTTAAAGTATTAAAGTTAACTCCTTCATTTAGAGGGTCTTCTCTGCTTTTTGTTTTCAGGTTACTCATTTTTGTTTACCCCAACTTCTTCCATTGCTGAAACATACCACATCATACCTTCATGAAGTCTTTGAATTTTATGAAGAAATTCTTACATGTCGATATCCATACTCCTGTTTTAAGACTGTATTCATTGATGAGGCTTATGTTGAAGTGGCTGCTTATGCTTCCATGAGCATTTTTAGGTTGGTATCTCTTCAAATTTGAAACACCTAAATTTGGGCTAATGATCTGGAGAAAAGTCACTGATTTGTGATCAATCTTAAGATACGTTTTTAATTTTTTTCCTTTAACTTAGCTGTAGTTCACTTTGTAAAAAATCTTGGGGTTCTTTTGGGTTTTTTTTGTTTTTTTGAGACAGACTCTCACTCTGTTGTCCAGGCTAGAGGGTCATTGTGTCAGCCTAGCTCATAGCAACCTTAAACTCTGGGGTTCAAATGATTTTCCTGCCTCAGTCTCCCAGGTAGCTGGAACTACAGTTGCCTGCCACAAAGCCAGCTAGTTTTTCTTTTTATAGTGGAGATGGGGGTCTCACTCTTGCTCAGGCTGGTTGTGAACTCCTGACTGATGAGCTCAAGAGATCCTCCTCTCTTGACCTTCCAGAGTGCAGGAATTACAGGCATGAGCCACTACCCCTGGCCAAAAAGGCTAGTTTTTGAAATTTAAAAATGTCAGGGCCAGTGCAGTAGCTCACGCCTATAATCTCAGCACTTGGGAGGCTGAGGTGGGTGGATTGCCTGAGCTCACAGGTTTAAGACCAGACTGAGCCAGAGCATGACCTCTTCTCTGAAAATAGCCAGGCATTTTTGCAGGCGCCTGTTGTCCCAGCTACTTGGAAGGAAGGCTGAGGCAAGAGAGTTGCTTAAGCCCAAGAGTTTGAGGTTGCTGTGAGCTTGATGCTATGACACCATGGCACTCTACAGAGGGTAACAAAGTGAGACTCTGTCTCAAAAAATAAATAAATAAAATGAAGTAAAATAAAATTTAAAAATGTAGAAAAACATGAAGAAATAAATTATAAGGTAACTCAAAAGATATATATTAGTATCAGCCAGAGTTAAGTGACACTAATATTTCTCAAATTTCTTAGTCTCTTTTCTGTTTATAAATTTTTTTCTTTCTTTTTTTTCTTTTTGAGACAAATCTCTATTACCCTCAGTGGATAAGAATGCTGTGGTGTCATCATAGCTCACAGCAACCTCAAACTCCTGGGCTCAGGTGACCTTCTTGCCTCTGCCTCCCAAGTAACTGGGACTACAGGCATGTGCCACCATGGCCAGCTAATTTTTTTATTTTTAGTAGAGATGGGGTTCTTGCTCAGGCTGGTTTCACCTTCCTAAGTACAAGTATTCCACCCGCCTCAGCCTCCCAAAGTGCTAGAATTACAGGTGTGGGCCACCACACCTCGCCTGCTTATAAATTTTTTTAAAAGCATACAAATTATTATTTGGGTAACTAGTATTTATTTTTCCTGGTACTATTTAAATATTTACTATTACGTTCAGAAATTTGTTTGTTTCTTTTTTTAAACAGAGAACGTTTTTCTTTTTTTTGCTCTCCTTACCTCCCTCTCTCCTTTCTTTCAAAAGTTTCAAATATAGAAGTTTTACGTCTGAAAGTCAGTCATTTTACTTTCACTGAACTTAAATCTTCTCATCTATAGAATGGGAATAATAATCCTGTCCCTTAATTTTCCAGAGTGGTATTAGAAGCATCCAGTGGGATAATGTATTTGAAAGTAAAAAACAGAGCACAAAGAATTCATAGTTATTAGTAGGAAAAGATTTTGAGAGACCCTTTCATATAAGGATCAGTTTCTGATTAATATACTATGAGGCTTCCACCTCCACTCTTCAAAAAGTTATTTACACATTTTAAGGAATTCAGTGGTAAACATTGTGTTTCTCACTTTCAGCAGAAATTACTAAGATTATTAATTTTAGTCAAATTTTGAAAATTAGAAAACTCTTTGGGAGACTATTACTATATTTCTCTTTTATACGTAACTTAACTTCTATTATTTTAAAAGTGGGATTATTTTACTTTGACTCAACAACTGTTATCTTCTTGTTTATAATTAGTTTTCTTTTAAATTCCAGCACAAATCTTTTACACAGTGCTATGATTATAGATGAGACACCTTTGACTAGAAGATGTTTAGCCCAGTCCTTGGCCCAGCAATTTTTTGGCTGTTTCATATCCAGAATGTCTTGGTGAGTGAACTCAAAGTCACCATTACTGGTTAAAAAAAAAAATCAGGAAAGTTTATTTTTATTCTATTTTCTTACAATGTAAAATGACCTTTGCCCTAATGGCAGGTTGATTATTCCACTGGGGGATGGTCAGGAAGTGACCCCACCACAGTGATTTGCACACATATGGTTAAGCTGAACAACTGAACATTTGAAAACAAATGGTCTCTGAGGTCAGTCCCTGACCCCCTCTAGTTGGTATGTGACTGTACTATTCTGTATATATGAGGATGTCCAGAAAGTATCCAGTCATTGTTAATATGATTTTGCATATTACGTGGCTTGATGCTTTCCAGGCATCCCTTGAATATTTAAAGAAAAATGATAAATATAAATTTTATGTTAACTTTTTGGCCATGAAATTAATTACTGCTGTAATTTACAATAAGTAGAAAGTAAGAGTTTTGATAAAACAGTATCTTAAAAAACTAAATACTTAGATCTTGTAAGAACTTAAATATACAGAAAATTCTAGTTGGAATTCTAATGTCAATATTCAAAGCATTTGGAAATATTCAAGGTGACATTTAAGGCAAAATAATGCTCTTGTACAGTACTGATAATGATAGAGAGATTTGCCTGCTAGTGCTTAGCTTTGTAACAATTTATTGAAAAAGAAGATAAGAGGTGTGTACACGTTTTATTTTCTTTTTTGATTAACTTGACATAATTTTGAAGAAAACACAGAACTTAAGATTTTAATTTATAATTGTAAACATTCTATACTATATATAGTACGTAAATCTTGATTTCTTTTTCTTTCTTGCTAGAGGGGAAGAGGGCAGATGACAAGGTCGCCTGATTTGTAATTTTCCTAAAATTATACATAATAGTGTCATTAAAGAATAGTACTTGGGACATGGTAGGTAAAATGTTGTGGATTAATGGATGGATAGATGAATATAAAAATGAATAAATAAGTGAATGGTATTAGTTTTTTTCCTGGAGAAACCAAAAAGTAAAGTGAGTAATTAAACTTTAGGTTTTAAAATGTTGTTGATAATGGCATAATGCATAGCATTGACAATAATAGATTGTGGCCTTTTAGAATTGAGCAAAACAGTCCTGACTGTGAGCAAGTATTTCCTTAGAGGCAGAGACATTAGGAACAGATTTTTGCAGGAGGAAAACAGTACTGTCAGAGTTGAGCACATACACTGATAAATTATCCTTGAAATAAGATTGACTATAAAGCAGCCTTACAATTAAAGGTAAAGCTACATGTGAAGAAGGTATAATGAATGGACATACAGAATTCCATTCAGTGAGAAGGAGTTGGGAAACCTCATAGTTTATCAGTAACTTTCAATTTCTCTAAGCAGGTAGGGGATGACACACTATACTTACTTCATTATTTTCTTTGATATTGTCTGAAAAGTTTTTATGACTGAAAGTCATTTATATCTTTATTTTTTCTTAGGTCTGATGAATGGGTATTGAAGGGAATTTCAGGCTATATTTATGGACTTTGGATGAAAAAAACTTTTGGTGTTAATGAATATCGCCATTGGATTAAAGAGGTAACAACAGCAAGATCCATTATCCACTAGAAAGTCAGTAAGACGTGGGAGTGTGCTCTTGATTTTCAAGTCTTACCTCCTTTGGATTGTAAAATGCTTTAAAAGTAGCAGTTAAAAGTCTCTCATTTTTCCTGGCAAAATGGGAATCATTTTATTGAGAAAGACTATTTTATCTAGTTTTCCACTGTGAGTATTGGCCCCTAAAGATTTTTCACCCCCATCTTCTTAACCATCACATAAGTTGTTAGAAGTGGCTCCTTATATTAATCATTTATCACTTTGATTTCTAAATTTGTTTAGCTTTGTGACTGTGTTAAGTCTTTCTGAGCATTATCTGTATAAGGAAGGCAATAGTGATATCTATCCCATGGACAGGGAGTATGAGACATGCACACGAAATTTATGGCCACCCTCTATATGTAATGTGCCTGGTCCTTTGCACATAATATATGCTGGCTTATCCTTGAATGCATTCATATCATTGTCACATCTTTTTCCTGCTATTTAAAAATTAAAAAATTCTTGGTGGTTGCCTGTGGCTCAAAGGAGTAGGGCACCGGCCCCATATACCGGAGGTGGTGGGTTCAAACCCGGCCCCAGCCAAAAACTGCAAAAAAAATGAAAAATAAAAAATTCTTGCCAAAAAGAAAAACAACAACTGTAGGTTGCTTAGCTGATTTTTGTCGTATACATATATATTTTAATTATAACATGCTTAGCTTCTTTCCTCACAGGCAGAAAAATGTCAGCCTTTAATTGCTTCATTAAACAAATCCCATCATCTTCTTGCCTTTTTTGTTTTATATATTATTATCATCCAAGCATAAACTCAAGTAAGCCAAAAAAGCCAAGGACTTTAACCATCTTGTTTCTCCTATTAAGATTCAAACATCTAGAACTGGAAGAGTTTATTCTTCATTTCAGAAACTGTTAAAGAAGAAGAAGAAAATTAACACAATACTTATTGTATTTATTGTAAACATTTTATAAATATGTATTAATAATCTTAATTCTCCTAACTACCTGTTATTGTGCCTATTTTATGAGGAAACTAAGGTACACAGAGGTTAAATTATTTGATTAAAGTACATAGCTAGTAGGTAGTAGAGCCAGTATTCAAACTGTTAACTACTTCACTCTGCTGTTTACCACTTTTCTGTCCTGCATCTATATTTTTTATACTAGTCGTGAGTTTCCAATACAGTAATGGTGATATCATTTTTTCATGTAAACATTTTCTTTTACTTTGATTTTTAGAAAGTAAAAATTTTTAAATGATGGATTCCTGACATAAATTATCCTGATTTCTTTTTACTTGCCTAAATCCCCAGAAGTAACATTTTCAGAGAAGGAAGAACTAAACTTGGAAGACGGGTCAGAGAGGTTGAGAAGAGCTATAAGAAACAGTTGACAGGCTGCTGGCCAGCACTGACTTCACAAAGTAGAGAAGGCTGTTTGGCTCTTACCATTCTACCAGCCTTGTATTCTGCCTTATTGATAAGAAGATACTCTCCAAATACATTTTACTTACTTTAAGAAATTTACATGCTGATTCTAGGAAATGAGAATTCACAGGTTAGTTCTCCAGTCTGATACATAAAAAATTTTACTGACTTCTATTTTTATATCTTTCTTAGGAGCTAGACAAAATAGTGGCATATGAACTAAAAACTGGTGGAGTTTTACTACATCCTATATTCGGTGGAGGAAAAGAGAAGGATAAGTATGTTTATTGTTCAGAGATGACATTATAAACCTTGGCTACATACATGAGTTTGCTTTATTCTATTTAAGAGCTAAGTAATATTCCACTGTACCTTGGAATTTAATTTAATCTTTCCCAAATTACTGTTCATTACTAAAGGTTACAAACTCATAAGATTGGAAGTGTTAAAAGAAATATAAAAATAATTTTTTTCAAGTGTTGGGTTGATAAAATATTTTAAATTTTAATATGCCACATTTTGAAGGAGCTGTAATCCACTTCATAGCTATTTGTGCTACTACAACAAGATGCCACAGACTGGGTAATTTATAAACAATAGACATTTATCTCTCATGGTTCTGGAGGCTGGGAAGTCCAAGATCAAGGAACCAGGGCTGCTCCCTGCTTCCAAGATGGTGCCTTATTGCTGTACTCTCCACAAGGGAAGACTTTGTGTCCTCAGATGGAAGGACAAGAGAGCGTTCTCTTCAACTTCAAGCCTTTTTATGAGAGTGTTAACGAAAGTAGAGCCCTCATAACTTAATCACCTCCCCAAAGCCACACCTCTTCAAACTGTTGCATTGGGGGTTAATGTTCAACATGAATTTTGGGGAGGACACCATCATTTAAACTATAGCACTACTAATACATTAATTGTGAGAGTATAGTTTTATATAATGTTTTTGAAAGGTAGTTTGTTGGTACTAACTAAATTCTAGATTGGGTAATTTTTAGATCCAATAATTCTTCTAAATATGTCATCATATAGAAATTACACTTCTGGGCCTTTATTGTACAGAAATACTTGCACATGTATAAAAAGATATTCAGTGTAGCATTATTTGGAATAAGAAATTGTAAACAATTTAAATGTTCACATATGTCATGGATATTTTCATCTAGACTTTATCTTTTTCATCATTTCATAATTTTTAATTTTTACATAGTCATTTTGGTCTTATGTCTTGCAGATTTTGTATTGTTCTTTCAGGAAATTTTTTCCATCCTAAAATTATGAATTTTCTTTTTATTTATTGCTTTTGTTTGTTTGTTTGTTTGTTTGTTTGTTTTTTGAGGCACAGTCTGTCCCCCAGGCTGGAGTGCAGTGGATGATCATAGCTCACTGCAGCCACAAACTCGTGTGCTCAATTGATCCTCCCACTTTGGCCTCCCAGAGTGCTAGGCCACCACACCTGGCCTCTAGTACTTTTATAATTATTTTCTTTTGTTTGTTTTATGTATGTAATCCATCTTAAATATATTTTTGTGTTTGCTCAATGTTGGCGTATTGGTTGGAATTGCATTGATTGTAATGATGAATTTGGGGGTAATTGAAATAGTCACAGCATTGTGTCTTCCTATCTAGAAGCTCAGTATTTATTTCCATTTATTTAAATTTTTTCAGTGCTTTTTAGTAAAACTTCAGATTTTTCTTCCAGTTAAATTTATTTTTAGTATTTCTTAGTATTCAGGTACTCATGAGGTTTTTGATCTATTGTCTTGATATAGCCATAATTTATTGTTTAGTACTTAAATTTCTTATATTAAATAAATCTGCTTACTTTTTTTTTAGTCCAGCTTCCCATCTACATTTTTCAATAAAGCATCCACATACACTTTCTTGGGAATACTACACTATGTTTCAGTGTAAAGCTCACCTTGTGATGAGACTGATTGAAAATAGAATCAGTATGGAATTTATGCTACAAGTAAGTGTTAAAGTTAAGTAAACAGTGGTAAAGATCTATTCTATATGTATATAATCTGAATGCTGTTGTAGAGAATAGGAAGCATCTGAGTTTGTGGTTTTGTTTGCCTACTAGGAATAATGGAGTTTGGTTTGTTTTTTTCTTTTTTATAGAGGCAAGGTCTTACTCTGTCTCCTGCCTAGGCTGGAGTGCAGTGGCTAGATCATAGCTCACTGTAACCTCAAACTCCTGGGCTCAGGCCATTCTCCTTCCTCAGCTTTCTGAGTAGTTAGGACCACAGGTGCCCACTGCCATACCTAGCTAATATTTTTATTTTTTATAGAGATTGTGTCTCAGTATGTTGCTGGTCTTGAAATCTTGGCCTCAAGTAATCCTTTCACCTCTGCCTCCCAAATTACTGGGATTACAGGTGTGAACCACCACATCAAGCAATAACCTCTGCTTTTTATTTTTTTTTTCCTAAGATGCAGAATGGGTATCAATACGTGACCACTTAGCACATAATTATTATGAAGATAAAATTAGAATGTGGAGATGAAAGTAAAACATAGTTATGCATATTATATTTATAATACATAATATAATATTTATATTTTGTATTACATTGAGGATGAAATGTCATTTAGAAATGTTTTCAATAGAAAAAAGCAGACCAATTTAAAAGATGTTTATTTTTACTATTGCTAACTTTTGCCATGTATTTTAAGGAAATTTTGGTATGACTAGTTGAGATCTAATAATTGAGCAAGTGGAATATCTTGAGATGTATTATAAATGTTTAGCCACTTTTTTCATTGATAACATTCTTAGAGGTAGGTAAAAAAATAATTAACTTACTCCTTGTAAAAAAGCATGTTAGTTTGCCCTTAAATTTTTTTAGTCTTCTGTCCCTCACCTTGTGTTTATAATGTAAAACAGAAACACTAATGAAAGATGGTCCACAGAGAGCCACTGAAATTTTTGGAGTGGTACAAATCCTAATGTTATTATAATTCTTAATAAACACAGTATTCTTTGTCTAGTACATCTTTAACATTTATTAATGTTTATATAAAGAATGGTTTTATATTCCATTTAAACCTTGGCATGTTAAGTATTGCTGGGATTCTTTAACTAGAGCATCTATATAATAATTTATGAAATTGTTGTCTTCTCACGTTGACTGTAAGAAAGTTATAGTGCAACGTGGGTATAGTACACAATTCAAAGTGACGTTAATGTGAATTTACTAAATGACACTTTTATCCTAACAGGTTTTCAATAAACTGCTAAGTCTGGCTAGTACTGCTTCATCACAGAAGTTCCAGTCACATATGTGGAGTCAGATGTTGGTTTCCACATCTGGATTTTTGAAATCCATTTCGAATGTCTCTGGCAAAGACATCCAGCCTTTAATAAAGCAGTGGGTGTATCCTTTTCAATAGCAATTCAACAAAGTGGGGAAGGGAATAGTGTATGCATGTAAGGGGAATATAGAAAAGGACTTTGGTATGAACTGTTGATGTTTTTAATAGTAGAAATAGCCGTGAACTGTGAATCATTTTCTCTAAGATGACTACTAAACATTGAGTTACACACACATACATGTTTGTAATTGTGAAGCTTGGCGTACTGTATTTTAAACTGCTTCTTAGTATGTGGGTAAAGAAATAGGTTTGATGGTGGGCAAGGTAAATAATCCACCAGACAAGCCTGTAGGATTACTTGTAAAATGCAGTCGTCTGGTGGCTTTTAAATGTGGTTAGAGGTTGGCAAGACTTGAGTAGTATCTTGGAATTTTGCTTGCATTTTCCATTTCAAAACACTATTATATTAATAACCCAGTGTAGTGGTTTTGCTACTTTAAAAACACAAATTTTTCAGTATTTCAGAAATTTTATTTAAATCTGGGGAAGCATTTTTCACAAGAATTCTGAATACTTTGCCACCTGGTTTACATAAAAATGCTTTCAAACTTTGAACTGGTAGGAATGCATCTCAAAATTATTAATACTGTGCCGTAATGAATAACTTATTTTGTTTAGTACATAATTTATTTCAGTATGTAAAATTTCCTTTACAATTCTTCAGGGACCAGAGTGGAGTGGTAAAATTTTATGGAAGTTTTGCATTTAATAGAAAACGAAATGTCTTAGAATTGGAAATAAAACAAGATTATACATCTCCAGGAACTCAGAAATATGTGGTAAATGTTCTTTAAGAAATGGCCTTTGGCAGTGCTCTCTCCCCAGTTGCAGTATAGGAATGGCTTAGAGGTGGGGTTACTAATTAGATGTTTCATACTGAGATTTTAAAGAGAATGAATTTATAAAACATTAACTTTGTCAGTGAAGGAATGAGGAGGTACAAGCAGAGATTTCAGAGGACTTTAATTCTCCTAATTTTAAGTTTGCCCTTCAGTTTTTTAGTCTTCCATCCCATTCTCCCCGTTCTTCCTTTCTTTGGCACCATTTGCCTATCTCTGATTCCAAGTATACATTTTAAGTAATATTGTTTTATATATTGATATAGATCTATCTGCACACATAAGCATACATATTAGTTAATTTCCATCACACCTTTTAACAGTATTTTTTTTCTTTGAAGGGACCACTTAAAGTGACAGTGCAAGAGTTAGATGGATCCTTCAATCATACATTGCAAATTGAAGAAAACAGCCTTAAACATGATATACCCTGCCATTCCAAAAGCAGAAGGTAGGCATTAAATCATAACTGTAAACTGAAAGTCCTACAGATTAAAATGCTGAAATAACAATTCCGTTGCATGCCCAATTTTTTAGGTAAAAAGCCTGTTATCTAGTGTCTTTTTTCCTCCATTTTACTTCAAATTAGTGTTGTCAGACATTCTTGCTTCCTTTCTGTTTGTGGTGACATTTTGTCTTTAGAGTTATATAACTGCTTTATAGTTTGAGAATCCTGACATTATAGGAAAGGAGAGGGTGAGTTAGAGTTTTTAGAGCCAGGAAAAATTTAAGACGTATCACTTAGGTTCAACTTAGGTTTAGTTTTGTTGGAATAATATCTATGGGAAATATTTAAAAAAAGACGATGGAAGAGCTGGATATGTTCAGCCCTCCATCTTGTTTACTATGTCTCCTTTTCCTTTGTCTTTATAGCAATATGCCTCTACAGCAATTCTTGATCTCTTTCAATGGAGATAGCCACTCCCCAAATTTCTAAACTATTTACCTTTTATTTAATGTATTTTTTCCTTTACCACTTATTTAACTCAGCAGTTAGTTGGTCCTCTGAGTAATGAAAGATGAGAACATCTCTGTTCTTTGCTGGAGGAATATCAGCATTTTAGGAACAGAAGTTTCACATCGATGGCTTTTTGTTTAGTTCATCTTAGACAGAGGTTACATTAATTTTGAAAGCCTTCAGAGAACTTGATTCTGAGATCTTTCTGTAATTATTCTTTTCTTTTGCAGTTTTTGGCCGGGGCCAGGTTAGAACCTGCCACCCCCGGTATATGGAGTTGGTGCCCTACTCCTTTGAGCCACAGGTGCTGCCCTGTAATTATTCTTAATCTAAGAAAATTCTTAATTCAAAGTGAAATGCCTATTTCTTTTTGTCCTGTCCACCTTGGAAATTCAGAACTTGTGATTGCTACCCTCAGGCCTTCTTTCTCTAGAGTGATAGTGTATCTTTGGAGTACTCTTCAGTGCGAGGAACATGGGGAGGAACATGGGAGCACTTCGTTCTTTGTTCCTATTTTTGTTTGCCCTTCCCTGAGTTGTTAGTGTGTTATTCACCAGGTTTTGTGATGTGGGAGTGACTTACATAGGAACAGTTGCTTTTGTTTTTGCTTCTCTTAAATTTTGTGCATATTAATTGGTTATATATCTTAATACTCATAAGATGTTTTATTATCCTAATCACTTTCATTACAAGGATATCTCATACAACGCTTAAGTCAGGGCTTTGGTGGGCTTATCAGCAGAACAGTGTTCATTTTACCTAATGGACAAGTTTTTGTTCCATACCCACCCTCCTGCCCTCCAAAATCCTTTATGTGAACTTTAGCTGCCCTTAATCTCCATTCAGAATTGAAAATCACAAATTTTTTAAACTTACTTTTCCTTAAATATAGGAATAAAAAGAAAAAAATCCCACTGATGAACGGAGAAGAAGTTGATATGGATCTTTCCGCAATGGAGTAAGTTAGTTAAATTAAATTTAAGACTACAGTATTTTCTGCATTTTCATTTGTCTCGTTTATTAGTCATATCTAAAAAGATATAATTGTCCTCCAAATGAATACTTTCTTAAAGTAAACATAAATCCTATGGTAAGAGCAAATTTTACATAAAATCATAACTAGTCAAAGAGATTAAAATACGTTTGCCTTGGCCTAAGTGATGGTTGTGGTGGTAGGCACAGTCCTCACAAGGCAGCTTTCTTGTTCTCTCTTGGTGGCCAGGAACTCGGCTTCTCAAATTGCAACATGCATGCAAATCTCTTGGAGATGTTAAAATACCGTAACTGATCTAGTACTACTCTAAGGGAGCCTGATAATTTGCATTTCTCGCCTAAGCTCCCAGGTGATACTGATTTTCTTTGTCTTTGGAATAGGACTTCAGGATACTTTGAGGCTCCCTGTGCTTGCAAAGCAATTTTAAAAACACTATTCTAAATTTTATGTGGTAAAATTTGTTGATTGACAGTGGGGTTGTTTTAGTGTTTTTTATTTTTAAAGTAATACAGTTCAAATATCCTATTTTACCCATCCATTCTGGGTCTGTATATCTTTTATAAAACATCTATTATTAGTTACTAACTCTATTGCCAAATTATCAATACTCTTTATACTTATACACAGGTTATGTTCACGGATTTTGCCCTTCAAGATAAGTGTTAAGTTTAATATTTAAATATAACCACAAGTATTCTATCTATAGTCACCACCCAGTGGCATTTGTTGAGTTGCATTAGTGTCACAGGTAGTATTATTTTGATGAAAGTGTTGATACAGACTAAATTTTTAAAACTGTGTTTGTTACTTTGAGAAGTACATGAGGATAAATTTGTGATATGCCTCCAAATAATGATTTCATAATGTGCTGTTTGAAAATGATGATCATGAGTCTAAGCATTTTAAAGAAGTGTTAAATGTCAGCTAAACAAATTATTTTAGTAAAATAAATGCTTGTTTTTTAGTCCTAAATTGATTTCCATTAAAGGGAATTACTGTTAGGCTATCGGAAGTTGAGAAATTTGTCTTACTCTCTTTTCACATTACAAACCACAATCTCAAAAATAGTATTTTCAGATGAAAAATGAAAGATTCAGTTTCCTTTGTGACAACTCTTTTCTTATCCCTGAAGAAAAATAGATACACCAAAATCGTTGTAGATTAGACGCTGTGAGAAAGGTGAACTACATTAAACACAATGAGGAATTCGTCAGTCCAGTTTAAACAAGTGAATGCAGTGAAACTTTGGGTAGTCTGAACTACTATGGCTAAAAGAAAACCTTGGTTTGATTTTTTCCCTATAAACTTATGGACTTTATATAAGTTTTAAAAATTAAAAGAAGAAAATTTTACTTTCTTTCAGTGCTGATTCTCCTTTGCTGTGGATAAGGATAGACCCAGATATGTCAGTATTGAGGAAGGTAGAATTTGAGCAAGCTGATTTTATGTGGCAATATCAGCTCCGCTATGAGAGGGATGTTGTTGCACAGCAGGAATCCATTTTGGCCTTGGAAAAATTTCCCACTCCGGCATCTCGGCTTGCACTCACAGACATTTTAGAACAAGAGCAGTGTTTCTACCGAGTAAGAATGTCAGCTTGCTTCTGCCTTGCAAAGGTGAGATTATATATAGTAGATAGGAAACAAGATGACTACCATATATATATATTTTTTTCAAAACCTCTGAGAATAAAATAAAATTCACGTAGTCTTTAAATTACTTGGTAGCTGATTCTTTGAAAGCATTTGCCAAATGCATTTAACAGAACTGTTATAAATGAAACATTTTTTGACCTGAAGAAAGATATGCACAACAATGTACTAATTGTCAAATGGAGAAGTCAGATTTTAAAATCAAAGAAAATTTTCAAATTTTATTGAATTGCCAACCTCATTTTTAAAGCAACGAACATATTTGGTAAGAAAATCCTTGGTTTGACTGATATTATACATTATAGTACATGAGATCAGTTAAGTCTTAATTATCCCGCTGTGGTAATTATTTTATATTAATTAAGCCCTTAATAATCAGTATTAGTGGTAAATAATTTAAAATGATAGGCTCTATATTTAACATTCTAGAAAAGTTAAGTTATTAAGAAAACCCAATATTTTTCTTTACATGCAAAAAAAATCTGGAGGTAGAACAAATGAAAACCAGAAAAATGCAGACAAAATTTTGGCCAGAAATTACATTTTCCAGGTGTTTGGAAAGCATCTTGATAATAGATTCATTCCTATTTACTGACTCTTGCCTTCCTCGCTGGTAAATGCATTTGTCTTTATATTTCAGTAAATTGTAATTGTTTAGATTCGTTTTATCTTTAATGATAACAAATGAGTAGTTGAAGTCCTCTGTTCTCAGATAGATGAGGAAAAACAGTGATTTTCTGCAGTAATCATCTGCTCTGGATATAATTTTATTGCTTCTCTAAAGACATTTGTGATTCTTGCATACTAAGATTTCAGCAGATCCATAAAGTTGTAGAATATGTTGTTTAAAAGTTAATCATGGGGCAGCCTGTGGCTTAAAATAGTAGGGCACCAGCCCCATATGCCAGAGGTGACAGGTTCAAACCCAGCCCCAGCCAGAAATTGCACACACACATAAAAAATAATAATTAAAAAATAAAAGTTAGCCATAATTTCTTTCTAGGCATGGTTTTATATTCTCTAAAAATATTGATAACAACATGTGGATTTTTTTTTTTTTTTGTAAAGCCTTAAATAGCAGCACTGCATTTGGCTTGTTTTTCAATTAGGGTAGATTGAAAAACCTTTAAGATTAATGTTAATGTTTCTCTTTGATAAATTTAAAACATTAGAGTTACATCTGCTTAAAGGAATAAAGACAAACTTATTCAAAATAAAAGTATTTTGCATACATTTTCTTAAAACATAAAATACTGTTATTTAGAAATTAACTTGTAGAAAATAATTATAAGTACACCTAAATTTTTTTGTTGGGTGAGTTTGTATATTTTCTTAAAAATGGGGATAAAATAGTAAATTTTATTAAGTTTTTGAGAATTGAAATTATTGACAACTAATCTAGTTGTACTATCAATAACTTTGAAAGCTGTTTTATTTATTTAAAAATGTTTGTAACAGTAATGGAAATTATTTCATTCTCTAATGATTTACAGATTGCAAATTCTATGGTGAGCACATGGACAGGACCACCAGCCATGAAATCACTCTTTACTAGAATGTTTTGTTGTAAAACTTGTCCAAACATTGTGAAAACAAACAACTTTATGAGCTTTCAGAGTTACTTTCTACAGAAGGTACAGTTTACTTTCTGATTTCTCACGGTTGTTTTTATATATCTCAGTTTAACTTGGGGATTGTTTTAAATAATAGGTGTGTTTACTTTCTTTGTTTTTGTTCTTTTCTTTGCATGGAGAGTTTTTCCCAAAAGTTTAAGTGATAGTTTATTGATTTTTTATGATTTATATGCATGTAATTCACTATAGTACTAAAGTGAATAGAAATGGTTAATTTGCCTTTTTGGTTGATTATGTGGGTATGAAGCAGTGAGTAAGCCCTTCGGATGGCAGTCCTTGCAGAATGTCGACAGCTCATCTGAACCCAGAGAGCTCTACTTCTGTCCCAGCTTTGTTATTCACTAGCAGTTTGCTCATGGGCGGGTTTCTTAACCTTCTAAGCCTCAGTTTACTCTTATAAAATTAAGTAAGATTAAGTATATAATGTGTTTTATACTATACCTACTACCTGGTAAGTTTTCTGTGGATGGTAATTTAGAAAGTAGTGATGTGAGATGGTTAGAGTCACTGTTTTAGGGAAGGATATAGGATACAGTGTGGCTGATAAAAGGACATTTTGGGTGTGTTTAGGGAACTTGGTGCAGAGAAAAGAGCTAGTGAAGAGGGAGAAAGAAAATAGTCAAATGAGAGAAAGTAAATATAAAAGAGAGAAGATGGACCAAGTTCTGAAGGTGTTAGTTACAGTAAGGAAGTACATTTTAGAAAAGATAAGAACATACCTTTTTCTTAGGTGGAGTGCAAATTAAAAACAAATGAAAAGATAAAGATGTTGAGGAAGGTTCTAGGCAAGTTGAAATTTCCGTATGCTGGAGGAAAAAGTAAAAGAATTTTCCAGCAGTAATCCTGGGTGTCTGTTGAGAGTGGAAGTCATGATATACTTAAAGTAAATTTATCAGCAGAACAAATTTAGGATGATCCAGGTTTGGGGTAAAGGTAGTATCAGAGTTATCAAAGAAGTCTGTGGCATCCTATTATTTTATTTTATTATTATTATTATCATTTTAGGGACAGAGTCTCACTTTGTTACCCTTGGTAGAGTGCTATGGCATCACAACTCACAGTAACCTACAGCTCTTGGGCTTTAGACGATTTTCTTGCCTCAGCCTCCCAAGTAACTGGGACTACAGGTGCCTGCCACAACGCCTGGCTATTTTTTGTTGCAGTTTGGCTGGGGCTAGGTTTGATCCTGCCACCCTAGGTATATGGGGCCAGCACCCTATTCATTGAGCCATAGGCACCACCACCTATTATTTTATTTTTAAGAACTGAACATTAGATAGTACTGAAATGTCTGTATTGCCCTTTTACTAATTTTGATATGGAAACAAGTTAATTTCTGTGTCTACCTAATATATCTCTTTTATTATGCCATTGTGCTTCCATAAACATTAGATCAGTATTTCAAATTGGAATTGTGAACCATTAGTGAGTGGGTCATGAAATCTGTTTAGAAGTTTTGTTTATTTTTTTAAATAAAAGAAGACAAAATAGGCAGTATCTCAATGCTTCATTGGTGATGAGGGTAAATATAAGGCTTTTTAGATTTTATTTTTTAGTTTGTATACATTATATGTAAAGTGTATGTGTGTATGTGTGTGTGTTAGGTTGAGTTATAAAATATATTTTTTCTTGTAAGTTGTAGTTAAAAAAGCTACAAAGTCAATCTTTCTAGACCAATTCCCCTTTTGTATAATACTTCTAGTGGGCAGGAACGAGAGAGGGAGGATTGGTACCTAAATCAAACTTGAGTCCCAAAAGGGCAGGACTGGCATAGGACTCATATTTCTATGGAAAAGAGCCTTTCTCACAGTTCTTATAGCATTAACATTGACTACTGTTGCTTCTATTTTTTCTGTTTCTTTAGGCAAGCAAATGAGCCATCCATTCTCCTTTCTGACCTCCAATTTAGAGGTTATAGTTGAATAAGAAGAGGGGATAGTCCATATCTCCTCACGTCCTAAGGACTAAGGTTTCTACTCATCTGTAGTTCTGCCTAGAGTTTAGTTGGCTTTGTTTTACTGATAGTTATCACTATATATGAGTCATGTTTCTACTTAGAAAAGTTGCCTCTGAAAATTTGGAAAGGGGAAAGTTAGGCTAGATTTCAGTACCATTTCTCCTTGGATTGAGGATTGGGTAGTAGGAGAATCAGTGTGTTCTAAGACTAATGATAATGCTCTACCATATGCCACATGACTCCAGCTACTATGTCATTTAATCCTAAAGCTGGTTGTTAGGAAGTGAGGCTTCTAAGTAAGCAACTAGCTTACTAACATCTAGTTTAGTAGGTAGTAGGGCCTGAGTTGAATACTAGTCTTCTATAGCTAAAATTCATACCCTTTCCATTATATCTACACAGAAGTGGATTTAGACAGTTTAGATTACATACTTGGTATATATCCTCTAGCAAATGAGAATCAAGGCACATGGCTTGCAGAATGTGTCTAGTCATGCAGCTCTGCCCTTGGTTTCCTGCCCAGCTCTTTTCTTTTGTTAGATGCTTTGAGACAACATATTTTCAGTAGGAGAGGGTGGGGCATAGGGTATAACACTCTCCAGTACCTATGTTAACTACATAATAACTTTTTTATCTGTATAGTTTAATGGATTATAGTAAGGAAAATGGAAGAGTTGGGTTATGTGCTTAAAATAAGTCTCTTTTTTTTTTTTTTGTAGACTATGCCAGTTGCAATGGCTTTATTAAGAGATGTTCATAACCTCTGTCCCAAAGAAGTATTAACATTTATTTTAGATTTAATCAAGTATAATGACAACAGGAAAAATAAGGTAAGGTGTTTTTTTTAATATTATAGGACCATCCAGTTATATTTTATTTTTAAAGATACTTTTAATCTACAGAATCACTGTTGAGTCCGTGTACTGGAAACTTCTAAGGAGAGAGACATACAAACATGATTTTTTTAAGATAACCAGTAGATAAAAACCGAGATTAATTGGTTTTTGAATGTTCCTAGGTCTCTTGTAGTGTGGAGATAGTAGTCTATCAGATTTGGGGGATCCAGCTAATATTTCTCTTGGTTAAGTCTTACAAAGCAATTTTGTTTTTATTTTACCAAATGATGCTCAGAAAATAGTTCCCAATTGAGATTAACTTGTCCATTGATGAATTTTTTTTTTTATCATTGTGTGGTTTTATTCATTTATTTAGCAAATAGTTATTAGTGTCATGCTTTGAAAGTTATCTCACCTTTCTTGTTACCAATTTAACAGTCATTAAATGTTTTTGAGAATATATGCTCTGCTAGGTAGTGTACCGTGTTAAACAGAAAGAAAAGATGGTTGATGTCTTCCGGAATTTCATTTATTCATTAAACATTTACTGAAAAACTACTGTATAGAGTAGTCTAATTCTGGACCCACAAGGATGCAGCCTCGTAGGAGAGTCAGACAAGTAAACAGTTAATAGTCACATGTGGTAATTGCTGCACAATGGAAGTACACACGACTTCCTGGGATAGTTGTTTCTCAGTGTCCATGAAGGATTCGTTCCAGGACCCCCCTCAGATACCAAAGTCTACAGATACTTATGCCCCTCATGTAAATGGTATAATATTTGCATATATTCTTGGTACTATAAGTGCTTTTTCTACATTTTTTATTTTAATTAATTTTATTGTTTTGTAACATTGTTTCTTGTGCTTTTATTTCACTTTGAATGTTTTTCTTCCACAAAGTTATAGAATTATAAGAATTGATGAAATTGGAAAGGTAGTCCAGTTTACCCTCTTGTTGTCCATGGTTCTCAGTTCTGTCATATGTATTAAATTTGTGGAAGCTTACTGAATCAGAAGATATATTCAATTCAGGGGTGTGTGTGTGTAAAACACTCCCTTGAATGATTCTGAGAACTTCTTCTCTATCCTATCTGTAAACTTTCTAGGCCAGTTACTATATACTTTATATAGAGAGGATGCAAAAGAAGGTATGTATATTTTAAGAAAGCAAAGAAAAACTGTATTAAATTTGTAATACCAGGTCACACAAAAACTGTATTAAATTTGTAATACCAAGTCACATGTGACTTTTACAGTTATAAGAGGTCCTCAAATGTGACTTGTATTCATCTTTTCTTATTCATATATATTACTGGATTGTCTTTGGGTGTGGAGAACCTGGCAACTTCCATTGGGACTACTGGGCTTTGGTTACTGGGTCATAACCATCCACCCACAATTCATCTCCAGTTCTGGCTGTCTTGAGGAAATGGGGTTCATTGGTAGCTGTTTGGAGCAACTCATTAGCAAATACAGCATGATGTTTCTTCTACTTTCATAGCAGTTTAGAGTACATACTTGGTATATTTCCTCCAGCAAGTGACAAACAAGGCACATGGCCTACAGAGTGCATCCAGTCGTGCAGCTCTGCCCTCGGTTTCCTGCCAAGGGTTCATTGGTAGCACAGAATTCATTTTCCATCACAGGATTCATGCCAAGAGCCTGCATCAAATCCTGGACGGAGTAGTTTTTGGAATCTCTGGATCGCTTCTAGCTCTTGCACTGTCAACTGCTGGTCTTTGTTGACAGCCGGTAGTTTTTGGAGTCCCTGGATTGCTTGGAGCCTTCGCACTGTCAGCTGCTGATCTTTGTTAAGGGTGGCCGGTAGTTTTTGGAGTCCCTAGAATGCTTCTAGCCTTTGTACTATCAGCTGCTGATCTCTGGCAAGGGCAGCCCGTACACTTCTCCTCACTGCCAGCTGCTGGCGTTTGTTAAGGGCAGCCGGTTCACTTTCAGCATTCTCACATGTTCTGCGTGTTTGAGGCACTCTAGAACATTGATCACTTTGAACAGATTCTCAACCATCTTTGAAGAATTCATGTCACACTTTTATTTGCAGCGTCTTCATTGCATGATTCCCAAAAGCTTCTGAATCACCCGAATAGTTTCCACAGAGGAATGTTAATTTAAAGCTTAACACAAAATTTGATGCAGATTTGTTGTTCTACTTAGTCATTTTGAATGTGACGGCCACATAGTACACCCGCTCTCTCAACGGCTCTAGCACCCACTGACTAGTACAGAGAAGTCATCGTTGTTCATGCATGCACATGCCAGTCCATTTTCCTATTTTTTCTTAATAGAGAAGGGTCTTACTTTTGCTCAGGCTGGTCTTGAATTCGTGAACTCAGGCAGTCCACCCGCTTCCCCTTCTCAGAGTGCTAGGATTATAGGCATGAGCCACTGTGTCCGGCCCCAGTCCACTCTCTACGTTGCTGGGTTACATCAGTGTCGAGCAAACTGTTTTCATTTTATTAACAATGGCTGGATACTTTGCATACAGGCCTCATGTATGTGTATGAAATTTCTCTACAATCTTAAGGTGTGCAAAATTGATACCAAAGGATTGTCATTAAAAACACTTATCATTCTTGGCTGTAGTATATGGATTTGGGGGGTGGGAGAGAATGGGAATTTTTGCTCTACTACGTGACGCTCCTTGGTTGTGTTCCACAAATTACTTCTTCAGTTTGTCTCTTATAACCTGGGGGTGAGAGATAATCAAGTTTGTTCAATCATTGTTAACAGTTTCTGTGAGAACTGGATGTGGTCTGAGGATAAAAATTAAATGTTTTGGTTTCCCTACTCAGGTCTACTTCTCATTTTTCATTTCTATATCCATTCTCTTACCTAAATGTTTAGATATAAAAAAGGGTGCTCTTAATTTTGTTGGTAAAGTAGTTATTGGAGATAACAAATTAGTAAAAAGTACTTGAAGCAAACCTGTAGACATGATTTGAATAATCTCTGAATGGTATGAAACAAAGCTCAGATACCGTGAAAGAAAATGTTGATAAATGCAACTGTGTTGAAATAAAATTAGCATGGTAAAAACAAGAAAATCATGATCATTCTCTTGGGCTCCAGTAGATAGAAGCTACAGTGCTTAATTTTTCGGTCATTGGAGTAGTCTGAAAGCAAAACTTTATCCATAGTGAACACTTTCAGGTTATTTTCCTTTGGTTTTGTTTGTTATTAATGTGCCTTGTGGTTTTTCCTGCCCAGTATCTGAACCAAAAAATGTTTAGAGACTCCACATTAGTATGTGAGGCTCTGCCTCCACAATGAAAGTCAAAAAGGGACAGGTCTTCCTCTTCCAGTTGCCTGGCAGTTGGTGTGAGCACAAAATATTTTTAAGATGACTAATAGAACTAATTCACTCTTTTCTGTTCATATTCCCAGGCCAGGGCATCTAGTTTGCTGAGTTAAGTCAAGCCACATCCAGATTACCTTTTAATAAACTGCTTTTCTGGGAATTAACAGGGGCATGGATTTAGATTTTGGTTTTTTAACCATTTCCTTCTCAGTTTCTGCTTCTCTGGCAGGACTCCTACTATTCATAGTTATGTCTTCTGTACTGGCCCTCCAATTTCCTTATGCTTTTCCTTCTGTTTTCTATCTGTTTTTTGCTCAAAATTTTGGCAGAGTTTGTTTTATATTTTATATTTCAATTAAATTGGATTCAATTCTCTGCATGTTTCTTTCTTTTTAAAATAATGTTAGGCTACTGGAAGACACACCTTAATTGGTTATTTCTCAGTATTCAAAATAGTTTTGAACTTTTTTTTATCGTCTAGGATTTTCTTTTCTTGAATTCTCTTTCTTCCAAGTTGCTTTTTTTCTGTTTGTTCTAGTCTTTATATTTTTTGTGATGATGCTTACTTCAAATATCTGGTGATCCTTGGTTGTGGGTTTTGTATTAGAGCATTCAGTAGCTGGTCTGAAGCTTTGTCGCAGCAGGATGTGGGCTGCAGTCTCCTTTTAGTTGACTAGCAGAGTACTGCCATGTAGTAAATCTTCAGTCAGGAATCTGTCACTGGTTAGTGAATCTCTTTCACTCTATTTTCCATAGTGACTCTTTGCCAAGGACAGAATTGAATAGTATTGCTTGTATTTTCAGATAAATTAGATTTTTAAGTTACATTTTATTTCATTAATTTTGACCAGAAGAGTGAATTTTATGATTTTTTTCTTAATTATTCTTTGGCTTAGTTTTCAGATAACTATTATCGTGCAGAAATGATTGATGCCCTGGCCAACTCTGTTACACCTGCCGTCAGTGTGAATAATGAAGTTAGAACTTTGGATAATTTAAATCCTGATGTGCGACTTATTCTTGAAGAAATCACCAGGTTTTTGAATATGGAAAAACTTCTTCCAAGTTATAGACATACCATCACTGTTAGGTATAATTACATTTTTTTAATTTTTTCTTTATAACTACAAAAGAAATTTATTCTCAGCCAGGTTTGGTGGCTCATACCTCTAATTCTAGCACTCTGGAAGGTCAAGGCAGGTGGATTGCCTGAGCTCAGGAGTTCGAGACCAGCCTGAGCAAGAGCGAGAGACCCTGTCTCTAAAAATAGCTCAGCGTTGTGGTCACGTATAGTCCCAGTTACTTGGGAGGCTAAGGCAAGAGGACCTCTTGAGCTCAAGAGTTTGAGGTTGCTGCCATGAGCTGTGACGCCATGGCACGCTACCCTAGGGCAACAAAGTGAGACTCTGTCTTTTAAAAAAAAAACAAATTTTATTCTCATTGAAAATTGGGAAATATAGTAAAGTAAAAGAAACTAAAATTCTCTCTGAGCTACTAAGCACAGATAAATTATTAATATTTGGAAAATATCTTTCTAAACTTTTTTCCCTCTGTAACTATATAAATATTTAATTACTTGAGATTATATTGTATGTATTATTTTTTAATTGTTTGTATTATAAACACTTTCTCATGTCATCAGAAATTATTTAAAGGCATTATTTCTGATGTCTGTCTATTCTTTTATTTCATTAAATATAGTATAAACATTTTCCTTCTTAGCTTTTCTTTTTTTTTTCTTTTGAGACAGAGTCTTACTATGTCACCCTTAGTAGAGTGCTGTAGCATCACAGCTCACAGCAACCTCAAACTCTTGGGCTTAAGCGATTCTCTTGCCTCAGCCTCCCAAGTAGCTGGGACTATAGCCACCTGCCACATGGCCTGGCTATTTTTTTGTTGCAGTTGTTTAGCTGGTCTGGGCTGGGTTCAAACCCGCCACCCTTAGTGTATGTGGCTGGCGCTGTAACCACTGTGCCACGGGCACCGAGCCTTAGCTTTTAAAAAGATGTTTTACTTCTATCAGCTTCTTTGTATATGGCTATCAAAAAGTTCTGTTTCTTCTTTAGGAGTTTGCTAAAAGTTGATTACCAATTCAAACATAAATAGTTTTTACCTTCCATCTATATCAGTGGTTCTCAACCTTCCTAATGCCACAGCCTTTTCATACAGTCCAAAGGGGTCATGACCCACAGGTTGAGAACCGCTGACCTATATAGTGAAATATTACTAAAACATTTGGAGAAAATATTTTATTTAAATTATATTTTATGCTAAGTACTTTTTTCTGAAGAGTATTCCAATTATAATGATGCTTGAAACTTAGAGTTTTAAAATTTGTTTTAATAGGATTTAGACATTTATTAATTTTGAACTTTTATCGTGATTACAAAAATTTAATGTAGTCATGCAGCACTTAACAGGGATGTATTCTGAAAATTGAGTTAAGTGATTTCATTGTTTGTGTAAATATCATTAGGTATACTAGCACAAAACTAGATGATACATTCTGCTACATGCCTAGGCTATATAGCCTTTGTTCCTAGGATATAAACCTGTACAGCAGGCGTCCTCGAACTACGGTCTGTGGACCACATACAGCCCACCTAGGACATTTATCTGGACCGCCCGGTGTTTTTGCCACCGCTACCTGTCCTGCTTAGCAGCAGACTGACTCATCCTGGGGCCCACAGTCTGGCCCTTCAACGGTCTGAGGGACAGTGAACTGGCCCCCTGTTTAAAAAGTTTGAGGACCCCTGCTGTACAGGATGTTATTGTACTGAATACTGTTGGCAGTTGTAATGCATTGGTTAAGTATTTGTGTATTTAAATCCATCTGAACATAAGAAAAGTATAGGAAAAATACAGTATAAAAGATTCAAAATGATATACCTGTATAGGGCACTTGCCTTAAATGGAGCTTGTAAGACTGGAAGCTACTGCAGTGAGTGAATGGTGAGTCAGTGTATAGGCCTAGGACATTACTGTATACTACTGTAGACTTTATAAACACTGTACACACTTAGGCTGCACTAAATTTTTCTGTAATAAGTGAATTTTAGCTTACTGGGTGACCACCATTATATACACAGTCCATCACTGATTGAGAAGTCTTTATGTGTTGCATGACTATTACAGACTTGAAGGTGGATTCAGCTCACATCAGCTTTTAAATTTATTGCCACAGATGAATCTCTTAACAACTGCTAAACAAATTTGATTCATAATGCCTTAATGAAAGTAATTAATTTAAATAATTTTTTTCCCCTAGTTGTTTGAGAGCTATTCGGGTGCTTCAGAAGAATGGGCATGTACCAAGTGATCCAGCTCTTTTTAAATCTTATGCTGAATATGGCCACTTTGTGGACATTAGGATAGCAGCTTTGGAAGCAGTCGTTGATTATACTAAAGGTAATAGTTTAGAAATTAAGGTGCTCATATCATTTTAGAAAGAATGATTTACTCTTAAAGCCAGTTTGGGTTATTGGGATTTTCCATTTTAGAAAGACTTTTAAAGCCAATCTTGGTTATTGGGGTTTTCCTAGTATGTAAAGATATTTTTGTTTTAAATTCTTGATTTGCCAGTTTAGAACTAATCTTTGGTAAATGTAGAATTCATGTAATAAAAAATGAAGGAAAAGAATAAAATTACAGATATTTTTGGCCTTTCCAAGAAGTCAGTGTATCATCTGGTATCTTTAATTGCATATTACTTTTAGGAATAGGGGAAGATTTGGGGGAAATTTTTAAGAAGGATTAAGGAAATCATCTTATACTTGTATAAAAATTTGTGTTTGTGAAAGTAGGGTAACAAACATAAATAGGAACTTCAGTAACTAGACAAGGCTTCATAAGGTAGAAAACACATACATAGGTAAGACCAAAAACTAGGTAAGAGAACCCACATACAAATACATACTCAAAACATTTTCAGAAATTCAGAAGAGAACTATAAAGAGATGAAAATGTAAAGAAAGAAAAAATCACGAAGAATAGAGCAGGTGGAAGAAAGCAGTAATATAAGAAATAATAGAATACTTTGAAAGGGTATGAGTGGAGGTGACCTAAGGTAGATCTGCTGAAACTTTAATTTTTAAGGTTAAGGAGAAATGTGTAAGTTCTTGGGAACATCAGAAACAGATTATCATACAAGGTAAAAGAATAGTGTGGCCTCTGAATTGTTCTGAATATGAAGAGACAAGACAGTGAGCAAATAAATGGCTATTAGTATTTAGGGAAAATTATGATCCAAGACTCTACCTTGCTAAGTTGTTGTTGCTCATGTAGCCTGGTGGAATTATAGCTACATGTCCTGTATATCATTCTTAAAAACAACTCCCAGTAGATTATTTATCGCAACTCAATTTACAGTCACCAAGACACAGAAACAACATAAATGCCCATTAGCTCAGGAATGGATTAACAGATTGTGGTATATGCATACCATGGAATAGGATCTGGTCATTAAAAAAGATGGTGACGTCACATCTTTTATAATATCCTGGTTGGAATTTAAACACATTCTTCTTAGTAAAATACCACAAGAATGAAAAATCAGTTATCCAGTGTACTCAGTACTAATATGAAGCCAGTAAATGATCTGATGCTAACCCACATAGGAGAAAATCTCATTTCAATTCAAGCTGGGGGGGTGGGGGGTGGGTGCTTATCACTGAATGGGCACAGGGTGGGGGTACTTAGCACACCTTTTGTGTGTGGGACATAACCTCAGGAGGTTATGTCCTAACAAAATCAAATGTTTTGACTTGGTTGTTTGTATCCTCACATTAACCTGAAATAATTTACTTTGAGAAAACAAAACAACTCCCAGGCATAATTTTCAGCTGACCTGCATGTGAGTCAAGATTGGCAAAAATATGAAATGAACAATTTGTTAAATTGGTGTATTAAATTTAGTCCATATTTAAAAAGTAACTTTTTTAGAAACAGCATACAAGTAGAAGGAATATGTAAATGTACTCTACATCTAAAATTCCAGATGAAAGCTCTAAAATAGGAGAAGCATAAATAAGTTAAAGCAATAGTTCTCAACCCCTGGGTCGTGACCCCTTTGGGGGTTGAGCGATCCTTTCACAGGGGTCGCCTAAATACATTCTGCATATCAGATATTTACATTACGATTCATAACAGTAGCAAAATTACAGTTATGAAGTAGCAACAGAAATAATTTTACGGTTGGGGGTCACCACAACATGAACTATATTAAAGGGTCTCCGCATTAGGAAGGTTGAGAACCACTGAGTTAAAGCATGCTACACCTCTTGTCTGACTTTGGAAAAGAGAGGAAGGGGTGAGGGATGTTCTTTAGTAGACACTGGTTTATTTAAAAATGTTAGGTAGAGGAACGTATACCCCAATCTTGGTAATTATCTGTAAATTTTAGTACAAATACTTGTTTACACTCAGAAAGTAAAGGAAGAGTACTACCAGTATAATATGTATGTGTTACTGCCCTAAGTTCTGGAAGGGCCATAACATTTGTTCTTTTTTATTGATGGTTAAAATAGCCTTGCTTGTAAGAAATAATTGTGAAAATAGTGGTTCTATTGTTATTGTTAAATGAATTTCTTGGCAGGAAAAAATAATGTAATTTTTTGTTTCCAGGTTTGCTTCAGGGTCTTTCCAATTCATGAAATCTAGAAGTTTTGAGATCTACAAAATATGCTAGTGTTTTCAACTTCTTTCCTAATATATATGAATGATATTCAATGTCTCATAAATATGAAGAAAATTTCATGAATTAGTACTACATGAAATGAAATAGTATGATTTCCAAAAGATTGCTAATTGATAGGCATAATTTGATTGATTGGTGTTTAAATTTGAGCTATGAATCCAGACTTTACTTTGTCTTAAATTTTGTTTAAATATTCAAATTAGAAAATGGAAGAAATGAAAATATTGGGAATAAAATTCTGAAGACAAAGCATTTCAAATCATAAAAGCAAAACTTGTTGAAAAGGTGAATGAAAATAGCTATTTTAGTCATTTTCTGTGAATGATATGCATAGTACTGTTTTTGTAATTGCCTTTTATATTATGCTGGAAAGTTAAGACAGCTCTTTAAATGGAAGAAATCACTTGAGCAAAAACAGTTTGAGTGGGTGTCATAATTTAAATGTCTAGAAACACAATTTTATTTACAGAAATTTTGTCCAGTTATCTCTAATATAGGGCTCATAATTAATTATAAGTTTTTATGTTGCATTTGCCGTTGGTTGGAGCCATTTAATGATGTAAAAATTATGCACATGGCACTATAGTTATTGGCTTCCAAGTGGAGGTTTTTCCATATTCTTGGTGATCTTTGGGAAAAGAATTTCAGGATGATGTACCATGTAAACCAAGCAAAGTGGCTTTTTTTTTTTTTGCAGTTTTTGGCCAGGGCTGGGTTTCAACCCGCCACCTCCAGCATATGGGGCTGGCACCTACACCTTTGAGCCACAGGTGCCGCCCCAAAGTGACTTTTTAATTGAAAGATTGAAAGTGAAAGTATGCCTTCAAGAAAACAGAGCAGGCAGGGTTGAAAAGGGCTGCTGCACTGGGAGGAAGTGACTTTTTTGTCTTTGGAAATCTTACAAATTGAGAGGAAGAATATTCAAGCCTAATTGGGTTCCCTAACCATTCTTAGAAATGAGTTCTTAAAATTGGATTCCCTCCCATTTTTATACTTTACATGATTGTTTCAGAGCTATCATTGTGATTTAAAGGGTCAGGAAATTAAGTAAATACAAGAGCTTGCCTATAGCCTAACTCTGAAAATTCAACCAAGGCAGAGTCCTAAATATCAATTGTAAACTTCTAGCTTCTCACTTGTTATTTGTTATTTAATTTGTTATAATTAACAACAAATATATTTTCTTTTTTTTATTTTCAGTGGACAGGAGTTATGAAGAACTGCAATGGCTACTTAATATGATTCAGAATGACCCTGTGCCCTATGTAAGGTTAGTTTATATACTATAATATATTGTAAGCCCTAAAGTGAATTAAATAACTTCAGATTATACATGGAACAATTGTTGATGATTTTTAAGAATAGGAGAATATGTTATGCATTTATTCATATCCTTTTTCATTTTTCAATTTGATTTGTCTTTAGAAAGAAATTTGTTTTTTGGAAAGAAATTTGCAAAATATATTTGATAAAGTTTGTACACTATAATCTCAAGTATGATTTCTATTACAAGTTAGAGAAAACCTTATGTAATAGTTTGTAGTAAATGTGGAGGATACCTTATGTCTCTTAAATAATAAACCCTCTCTATTGATTGATTTCACTATTTTAAAAATAAAAACAATATTTTGGGACATGTCATTAGTTCTTTTCTATCTCATATAAAGTTTCAGTTTTCATTAGACTTAGATTTTTTAGAAAAGGTAGCATTAAAAATTTAGAAAAAGAGGAAAATAGAATTCAAATCCTGGTGTAGTAACTACATTCATTTTTGTACCCTTTTTAGTTATTTCCTTCATTTCGGATGCTTTCTTTTACAAAGTACAATGTTTATAGTACATTCAGATAGGATTAAAACTGACAATTTTTGTTTCTTTTGCACATAGCAAGCACTCATATTTTTAATTCATTTGTTTTAATATTAGAATATATTCTAGTATAGAATAGAATTTTAGAGATAGAAATTAACTTACAGCTATCTCAATTAGAAACAAGACCATAGACTTAGATACCTTAATTGTCTTGCTCAACTTCTTGTATCAATTGACAGATAATTTTCTTCTAATTGACATAAAATAACTTCACTGAAAGGCATCTAGGTATGAGAAATCCACATGAGACATTATGGTACACTAAAGGAGAATTTGTTTTTTGACCAATGGTAGATTTTCAATGGGTTCTGAAACAATGACTTCTGGTTAAGTCACCTTTCATTTCAGTGTTTTAAGTAATACTTATTATATATGTAAACTTTGTGCATATCTCACTGTTAATATTTTATAGTTCTTGATTTATAATCTAGATTGTGTGCATGTGTTTTTTGGTTTTTGGTTTTTTTGAGATAGTCTCAAGTTATTGCTCTGGGTAGAGTATCCTGGCGTCATAGCTCAAGCAACCTCCAACTCTTGGGCTTAAGGAATTCTCCTGCCTCAGCCTCCCAAGTAGCTGGGATTATAGGCCCCCGCCACAACACCTGGCTATTTTTTTATTGCAGTTGTCATTGTTGTTTTAGCTGGCCCGGGTGGGTTCAAACCTACCAGCCTCAGTGTATATGGCCAGCACCCTACCCACTGAGCTATGGGTGCCACCCTGGATTGTGTTTTAAATAACTAGGCTTTGTGATTGGTATACTAAGGTTAGGCTGACATGGGGAAAAACAAATCTCATAATCACCTTTTTTTTTTTTTTTTGAGACGGAGTCTCATTATGATGCCCTCAGTAGAGTGCTGTGGCATCACCCCTCACAGCAATCTCAAACTCTTGGGCTTAGCATTTCTCTTCTCTCAACTTCCCAAGTAGCTGGGACTGTAGGTGCCCACCACAATGCCCGGCTATTTATTTTTTGTTGCAGTTGTCATTGATGGTTAGCTGGCCCGGGCTGGGTTCGAACTCACCACCCTTGGTGCATGTGGCTACAGCCATAATCACTGTGCTGTGAGCACCAAGCCATAATCACCCATTTTTAATTATATATTCATATTAAAGGAAGGCAGACAGGAAAACAGCCTTATCTCTTTATCTAATGGAGCTTATACATTTGAATGTAAGTATAATTACAGTACACATTATAAAGTTTGTCATGTATTCATTTGCTTTTAAATTACATTAAACAGAACTAATATTAGCATGCATATATTTCAGATCTCTGTCTTCTTTTTTCTTTTTTTTTTTTTTATTAAGAAGAGTCTTACTTTGTCACCGTAGGTAGAGTGCCATGGTGTCACAACTCATAGCAACCTCACACTCTCAGGTTCAAGTAATTCTCTTGTCTCAGCCTCCTGAGTAGCTGGGACTATAGGCACCCGCCACAGTGCCCAGCTATTTTTTAGATACAGGATCTCACTCTGGCTCAGGCTGTCTTGAACTCCTACAGAGCTCAAGCAATCCACCCACCTCAGCCTCCCAGAATGCTAGGATTACAGGCATGAGCCACAGTGCCTAGCCAAGATCTCTCCCATTTTTAGTAGATAATCAAAATTTTTTGCAGTATTTGAAGTTACTATATTTATAAATACATGAATATATTTATGAATAATGGTTTCTTAAATACTCTTGTGGCACTGTTAAGATTCATTCAAATTTCAGAGCACTGTTTTTTAAAATCTGAACCAAAATCTATTTTAAGATTGATTTTATGATTATTTTTCGCTTATTGTCTTCTTAATTAACATGGTTCATTTATATCACCATTAGAGAACCTCTTGGGCTCCACTTAATATCGTCCAGCACATAATTTATACTTAATTATTATAAAAAATTTCGACGTGTTTTTAAAAATGTTCAATGACAACAAATGGTCACAAAATAGAAGCGTTAGTACACAGCACTTACCCTGGGTGTGTAATTTTGATGTTCTTGGACATCTAGTTTACTTTTGCTTTTGTCTATTTTTTATATTTTGAATAGAAAGTCTCTCCTTTTCTCTTTTGTCCTCATTATTGTTACTTTTTAAAAAAATTCATTAGTTAACCATCATATAGAACTGCTATTTTTGGCTTTGTTAATTGAATGGAATTCTTTTTTTTTTTTTTTTTTTTTGAGACAGAGTCTCAAGCTGTCACCCTGGGTAGAGTGTTGTGGCATCATAACTCACAGCAACCTCAATCTCTTGGGCTTAAGCGATTCTCTTGCCTCAGCCTCCCAAGTAGCTGGGACTACAGGCACCTGCCACAATGCCTAGCTACTTTTTGGTGGTAGTTGTCATTGTTGTTTGGCAGACCCAGCTAGATTCGAACCCACCAGCTTCAGTGTATGTGGCTGTCACCCTAGCCACTGAGCAACAGGCTCTGAGCCAGGATGGAATTCTTAACTTTAAAAGATAGGTAAAACCTCATATCTCACTCAAAGTCAGTGGCAGTCTCCTCTCTTGCCCCAAACTCAGATATTTTATTTTTGTGGCCGTGGGTTGATTTTAAAAACTCATATGGTAAAAATGGCCTTCAATAGGAATGGAATTGAAATTTAAAAGTAATTTTCCATTATGTTTCCAAATTTTTCCCAAATTTTCTGTTTTCATTATTTTATATATCCAGAATTACAGACTGGGGAAGAGTTAGGTAAAGCTGTGAAGGATTTAGGGGGAAACCTTATAGTCAGGAGGGAAGGAAAGTAATTACCTATAATCACTTACTCCTTTATAATTTAGAGCTAAATCACTTCTACTAGGATGCTCCCTTGATTCCCCTGGACTACATCAAGTCTCTCACGTCATAAAAGGCTATAAAACTCCTCTAGTTCTTTCTATATGTAGGTACATAAATACTTCCTATACATAAGTATTAATTTTATTGTTTGGATATTTGATAAATTTTGTCTCCCCCACTGGAATATAGCTCCCAAAACAGAGGGCTTATTTATTCTTTTGTGGCTGTATGTCTATCACATAGCATGATGCCTGCACATAGTTGGTTAAATATATGTTTAAAAAATGGTTATATATATTTTTTCTGCAAATATCAAATGATAAAATAGGAAGGAAGAATTAGAGATAATTTTTAAATACTTTATGATATCTTCTACGCATAGCATCAGTCAGCAAAGGCTCAGCAACAATTTAATTTGTTTTTGATCTTTCAGGCATAAGATTCTAAACATGTTGACTAAGAACCCACCATTTACTAAGAACATGGAGTCTCCCTTATGCAATGAAGCCCTGGTAGATCAACTCTGGAAACTTATGAATTCTGGTGAGAGAGCAATGATTAAAACAATTATTTTTATTGTTAGAGTATTTCTATTTTACAGCAGGCTTTCAATTTAGTAGCATTTAAGAACTAAAGTTAAAAGTTTTTGTCTTTTTTTTTTTTTTTTTTTTTTTTTAAGTAGAATGTTACACCTTCACGGTGGTGGCTGTGATAACATTTAAGGATATACTCACTTTGCTCCACAGGTGGTTGAGAAAACAAAAATATTAATTATGTTAAAGTGTCAAATGATTGAAGGGCTCGCTATAAACATGAACGTGAAAAGTATTATTATTTTTATGACAGAAAGTCACAAAGGAGTGAAAAATAGATCTTCTGACCTCTTTTCCATAGCCACCTACTGGCCTTTCCCAGAGGTAACTAATTTCTTGTATATCCTCCCAGGGTCATATAGTATAAATAGAATAATATATACCTTGTATTTTTTTTTTTTTTAAATACACACTGTTTCTTGATTTCTACCTTGGAGATCATGGACTTTCATCATAGTTTTAATTTACATTATTTGAGTGAGGTCTAGAGGCAAGATAACAATGCTTAGGAATGCTAGCTGTAGAACCAGTTGGCTAAGAGTTGACTCTTGGTTATTTACTCATTATGTGGCTAGTCTAAAGTTTTTTGGTTTATAAAATACAGATGACAATTATATCTACTTCTACAAACTGATAATTACATGAGTTAGTATTTATAAAGCGCAGTGCCTCATATTAAATACTCAAAAAGTTAGACTAGCATAGTGATATTATCATTATGCTTCTCATATATTTTAGCTATTTGTATTTCCTTTTATGTAAGTCATTCCATTTTTCTTTAATTGGATGGTTAGAAATGTTACACATGTATATTTAAGGAAAATTTACCCTGTGTCTCTAGTAAGTTGAAATTGTGATATGGCTTTGGTTTATTTAAGATTCAATATAAAGCTAGGCTGAAATACATTTTGCTGAAAAATAAACAGAGCTATTACAGCTAGATGGTGGGAGAACAGTGGGTATTCATGCAAATACTTAGAGTTTGGAGTGTGTCACTTTATCTTCTTTCTAAAATGTTGGAAAACAACTGGTCCTGCCCATGTCATTAGTGGCTGCTTAATTGACTCACAATTTAATACCAAGTTCCTGTTCTCCTATTATGAAGTGCATCTCTTGAAGAACTAACACATTGTGATTGTAGGCATGCTTGATTCCAAAACAGGAGGATAATTCCATATGGCATCTTTAAAATAATCTTACCCAATCTAAAGCAAACATAGTTAACAATTATTCCTATCAAAGTAAAACTATATACATGCATAGAAACAACCATAAAACAGCAAACCAAACATTATGAATTGTTGTTTCTGGATGTTGTCACTATAGGCTGTTTTACATTTTCTTTCTTAATATAAGAAAAGAAGTCTTAAAAAGTCATTCCCATATAAAGTAAACTCTAATTTCTAAAACTACGCTTTTTATTTTAGCTGAAAAACAATGCATCTAAATTTAAAGATTCATTTGAAACTATGCATCTAAAGCACTTTCTAAAATCTTAACAGTCATGTAAAATCAATAGCAAACTTCATGAAAAATGATTTATCAGGTAAAATATACAGGTTAACCAAATGAACTTATTTAGTTTAAGTTCTTTTTTTTTTTTTGAGACAGAGACTCACTTTTGTGCCCTTGGTAGAGTGCTGCGGCATCATAGCTCACAGCAACCTCAAACTCTTGGGCTCAAGGGATTCTCTTGCCTCAGTCTCCCTAGAAGCTGGGACTACAGGCACCTGCTTGGTTGCTTTTAGAGGCAGTATCTCCCTCTGTCTCAGGCTGGTCTCAAACTCATGAGCTCAGGCGATCCACCCACCTTGGCCTCCCAGAGTGCTGGGATTATAGGAGTGAGCCACCTTGCCTGGCCTTAGTTTGAATTCTTAAAATGTGTTAAAGAAGAACAGATTTACAGTCTGAAAACTCTCTATTGAGAGAAGACTGTACTAGGAAAGCTGACAACCCTGTTGTAACACTTGAGACATGGATCTAACACAAAAGACTGAGAACTTTCCCAGACATTAAAAAAAAAAAAACCCTACATCTTAAAATATTTCTCTTTATAGTTGACACAACAGAAATAAAATCAGGTATAGAAACTGGGGACTCTTGGTAACTAAATCACTTTAATGGCTACACATGGCAGAAAGAAGGTTCTCAGACTTACACTTTAAAGGTTCCAGGCTGCCTGGTCTCTGCCGTATGTGGTAGCTTTAAATTCTGGGAGGTAATCTAGTACCTTTCTAACAGTTTTGCTTTGAAAATAGATACACATACAGGGTTCTATATGTAAACTCACTCATACACATTTCAGGTGTCTTAACTCATTCTCTTGTTTATTGTCATGTAACTTTTTTATCTTCAGCATTTTTTAATAAAAATGTCAAAGCTTAGAAAAATTTAATGAGTCGTTCCATGAATAACCATATGCATTCCCCTTAATTCTTTATCTTCTTTTCCTTCTCTTTTTTTGTATATAAAGTTGAACATGAAGTTCATGTGCAATTTTAAATTGCACACACTTTATGGCCACCCTGTATATTCACTCCCTCATTTTTTCTGAAGCATTTGAAAATAAATTATATTATGTTCCTCATCTTAAAATACAGAGTGTCCCAAAGTCACCATACATAGGAAATTGAAGCTGAATCTACCTGTATGTCCAAAATATTTAGTACAAAACTTTAAAAAGAGGTTGCCAACATGTAGATATTTTGCAAAATTTTATAATGGATATTTTGTTTAAAAAAAAAAACATACATTTAGCTACCATTTCTCATTCTCCTATGTGTGGTAACTTGGGTAACCTCTGGGACACCCTGTACTTCAGTATATGCTCTGAGAGTAAAGTCGTTCTCCTACATAACCACAGTAGCATCCCACTCCACCCCAGTATATAACTCGTATTTCCTCACTTGTCCTCAAAAATGTTTTTTCTAGTTCTCATACACCTTTTAAATTAATAATCCTTCACAAAAAGATAGTAAACTTTTTTTTTTTGGAGACAGTCTTGCTATGTTGCCCTCGGTAGAGTGCCATGGAGTCACAGCTCACAGCAACCTCCACCTCCTGGGCTTAGGCGATTCTCTTGCCTCCCAAGTAGCTGGGACTACAGGTGCCCAGCACATCGCCCAGCTACTTTTTTGTTGTAGTTTAGCTGGGGCTGGGTTTGAACCTGCCACCCTTGGTATATGGGGCCGGTGCCCTACTCACTGAGCCACAAACATTTTTAAAGAGAAGGATCTTTTACATTATATAGTCTGTGTTCCTAGTTGCTTAAGAATTTTAAATAAACAGATTATTTATTTAAAAAATTTTAGAGTATGATCTCACTTTGTCACCCAGCTGGAGTGCAGCCGCATGATCATAGCTCCCTGCAGCCTTGAACTCCTGAGCTCAAGCTTTCTTCCCTCTTCAGCCTCCCGAGTAACTAGGACTACAGGCATGCACTACAGTGCCCAGCTATTTTTCTTTTCTTTTCTTTTCTTTTTGGTGAAGATGGGGTCTGCTGATGCCCAGTCTAGTCTTTTGTTTTGTTTTTGTTTTTGTTTTTGATTTGTGGGGGATTTTTTTGAATGTCTACAAAAAATATGATATCCGGCCATTGAAGTGTCCACATATGCATATTCCAGAGACAGAAAATGGGTTTCCAATGTCACATTTTTACTTTCACTGTGTTCCATTTTTTCCATTTCTAGTTTGTCTGATGTAAAAACACAAACCTCTTCAGGAGGTTTTGCCCTTTGTCTCTATTAATGTCGTATATCACACAATAGCAAAACTAGAATGTCTCAAATAGGAATGATGAGAGCTGTTTCCAGCAATATAGCATGCAAACTGGCCGGCACAGTGCACTAATTTCCTCCATACGGATTTCCTTTGCATGTAATTAATAGTTACATACCTGTTAGAGTAAGCCTTACCAGAATCACTATTAGATTATTATTTGCTTAGTCTAATAATTTGTTGTTGAAAAACACAAAGTTCAATATTTATGATGTCCTAAATGTTTTCCTTTTTAAGTATGTGTATTATAGTACCCTTTTGAAACTATAGTTCTTAGGCAAAATTAAGTATTTATAGTTTGTTTTCTTACTGAGAAGAATTTCCACATTCCTTCTGTTCACTTTTAAATTCTCCAGATTATTTAAAATTCTGACCAGGAACCAAAGAGATTTTCTAATCTTAGATGATAAATTTCCTTTTTCTAGTCAGTTCTATTTGGTAGCAGTGCTGTACTAGGGAGAAAAGGAAAGTAGAAAAAAACCTGATACCAGTGTGCTCTGGTCTGTCATTGCTGTGGGGTAAGGTATGATTCCAGATCAAAACTCCTTACTTAGAGATGAAAGAATGGAGACTGAGAAATTTAAAGAAAATCTCTTAACTAGTTTAAACTGACTTTTGACCCACCTAGTCTTTTTCAAGTCAAGTACGTGCTTACTACCTGTTGTTATTTCTGTGGTTTGTGTATTTGTATTTTTTTTAAATTAGTACAATAATACAAATAAAGTTTTTACCAAAATATTTTCATTCTGTACAATAAGCCAAGTTTAGAATTTTGTTATTTCAAATAGTTGTATGATTTCTTACTATATTTAAAACCTGAAAGTAATAAGTTCCAGAGATAGGAGAATTTGTTTCAGCAAAAAGGGTGTGTGAAGGCTTGTGGAGTGCTTTCTAATAGGTCATTAATGAAGAGAATCAGACCAGATGAACAGAGAATGAATGAATGTGGAATAATTATGGAGGAGAAAGAATTAAAAGAAAAATTTAAGGCCAGAGAAAATACTGGTTTTGGAATGTTAGAGTTGTAGCTGATGTCTCATATTCATTTTTTAAGAAGAAAGGTGTGATAAATTTTTTTCCAATTATAAAATTCCCTCCGGGGAAAAAAAATGAAAATAAAAAAATAAAATTTCCTGTGTTTAGGTTCTGAAACAGCTAGTCTATAGATAATGTGCATATTGATTTTATTTCTTTATTATTTGCTACTTAGGTACTTCACATGACTGGAGGTTACGGTGTGGTGCTGTGGACTTGTACTTCACACTTTTTGGCCTTAGTAGACCTTCATGTTTACCCTTGCCAGAACTTGGGTTGGTTCTTAATCTAAAGGAGAAAAAAGCTGTCTTGAATCCTACCATAATTCCAGAGGCCGTAGCAGGCAACCAAGAAGCTGTGAATAATCCAAGCAGTCACACACAGCTAGTTGGATTTCAGAACCCTGTAAGAATCGCACGTATTACAGAAGATGCATAATTTTATTATAGTCATCTAGAGAGGAGAATTGTGTCCTGTGAATGGGTGCATTTTACAGCCACTAACACAGTTTCTTGTGCCATTTTAAAACCTGCTGTCAGACATTTATTTAGTACTTCACAATTTATAAAGTGCTACTGACGACTGCATGATGGCGTGTACCAATGTTCGGCCAGTCCATTTTGCTCCCTTTGTGATGGCATAATGATTTTTTTCTACTTGAACACAGAATTTCTTCTCTGAGTAGTAGAAGATAGAAATTAATGTTTAACCTATTATACATCAACCTGTCTCGTCCATACAAGCCATGTGAACACAGGGGCCCTGTGTTTTTAATTGTTATGGTGTGATACCTAACATACTTCTAAACATATTATAAGTACCTGGTAAATGCTTGTTGAAAGAAATACATAAATAACTGAATGAATAATGAATGATCAGGTTAATGAATAATCTTTTGATTTGGGAGGAGACTATTTTATTTTTTAAATTTATATGTAGATGTTTGCCATTAAAAAGCTTTTATTTCTACTTGTGCATTATAAAATTACCAAACTTTTTGTAGAAAGACTTTTACATAAGAAGAAGAAGACATATTAATCATTTTACTGTAATTTAAAGAAAGATTTCTGAAATGATTTAGATGACAAAATGTCTCCCAAAACTCAAGCTTCATTTTTCACCAATATTTAACCAGATTACTTGCCAGGCAATTCCCTACTGGTGTTTTGACACTTTAAAAAGCTCAGATTCTCTCTGTCATAGTTAATATTAGTCATTTTGGATTTACTTATTCAACTAAATTTTCTGACGTATAATTGTATTAATTTGTTGTAAATTTAAAATGTGCCCTAGAGTTTGAGTTATAAAGAACACATACAAATCCTTATATAGAAAAAAGAGTCTTATTAAAGAGCTCTTTCAGATCTAAATATTTAGAAACCCATGAAAATGAGTATGATTATAATTCTTGCTCATATAGGTTAATTTATGCACACACACACTTCAGGATAAGAGGAAAAAATGGCACCAAAAGATAAATTCTTTGGGGGAAAGCTCTAAATACCTGTCTTATCCCCTCAAAAAGACTAGCAGACAGGAAAACGTTAAATTTAAATTTATTATATGCCCATTGCTAATTACTTCTAGCCACTGGGCATGCTCTAATCTGCATGGTTGCTGTAGCTATTAGTTTTCAGCTATAATGTGAGCTACTTGTCTTCAGAAATCTAATTTTGATCTTGAATATTGCCGCAGGAAGATGATCACCTTGTCAAGGAAGCATCATGTAATATATCAGCTCATCAGCAGGGAGTGAAGAGGAAGGCTGATACACCACTGGGGTCCCCACTAGAACCTGGTCAAATACTGGAGAAGAATGAGGATAGCAGTAAAGTCAAACTCAAAATCAGAGTAAGAAATACAGGTTAAACCTGTATTAACAGTGTAGGATATTCACCTCCTTGTAAATCTTTTTGAATATTTGCAGTGGTTTTTCCTTAGCAGGAATACATGGGACAGAGTGAATCATAAAAGAATTCAAATGTCCTTGTAAGACCTTCCAACCAGTTATTTAACTTTTGTTACCACATACTTCTTCTCTATTTGGGGGAGGAACTATGTGTGCACATATGTACCACTGAGGCACACGACTTGTTCCCACAACATAGGAGTAGATTTTAGTTGCTGTTACGTTTCCAGTGATTTTCATTCAGCTTCATCTGGAGGCTGAAGCACATAATCTTTTCTCTCTCTTACCTTTTGAGGAAAAGAAACTGCTTTTCCTTTTAAGATTATTCGGGGTTGTGTCCTATGGCCCCTCTGCTGCTTTTCCTAAGATCTGAGATCCAAACGTGAAGTGATATAATGGCTCTTTTATCCCTTTGTTTTGTTTTGTATGTGTGTGTTTTGTTTAGTTCTCAAATTCTCAAGATGAGGAGGAGATTGATATGGATACCGTTCATGATAGCCAGGCCTTCATTTCCCATCATTTGAACATGCTTGAAAGGCCGTCAACTCCAGGTGAGATTAGTGTGCTGCAGTTTTTAGAGAGATGGAGTTATTGATAATAGTATTCTAAGGTGTGTTGCTTTATTTTAAAACAAACATCTATAAAGTTTAAAATTAGCCAGTGTAAAATAATTGGATTATGTCAGATTACAACATATACTGGTAAAGCAATAAATTTAAAAAGTGATTTTTTTTTAATTTTCTGTTTAACTTGGTCTTTTAAAAATATTTGGCATACTTACATATTTGTTAGTATAAAATCCACTTGTCAGATTTCTCTGATAGCTTTAATTTCTATTTTGCTTATATGTAGTAGACTTAACTTCAAAAGAAAATGTTAGGTCTGCTTTATTTTTAATAATGTTACTATAATTAAATTAAGATCCCTTTTTTTCCCTGAAGTTAATGTTGCCCGTAGCATTACCCTTTCCTTTTGCCTGCCTATGCCATATACTTTTCTATTTTTGCATGCATCTCAAAAAGTATCATGTTTTCTTGTGAAAACACTATGTAAGGCATTATAGAATTGATATACTATAATTTGCCTTATTATTTCCTTATTGACAAGCATTTAGTTTCTAATTTTTAGTTATAAATAATTCTGTACTGAATATCTTCATGCAACCTTTTGTTCTTTTTTGTCAAAAGTTGTGCCTTTGAATAAATTTTCCAAATTGTATTATTAGTGAAAATATTAGCTATATTGTGAAATGTTTATCTTTGGAAGATTTTTATAGCTTTTTATACATAGTACCATAATACTTTTTTGAAGAGACTACAGCAGTTTATATCATCAGAATTTTTTAATTTTTAAGAAACAGAGCCTCTGATGTAATTTACAAGTAGGTTTTGAAATACAGTAACAAAACTACCGTGAACTTACATCCCATCTTCACATGTACATCACACACCATCACAGACGTTCCGTTTGCGCTTCTTCATTGGTCCTGTTCTTATGCCTCTGCACTACAAATAGCAACTGTCTCGAATTTTCATTTTTTATTTTTCTTAATTTCATTTTGTCACTTTTGTTTAAGATGTACTAACACATAGGTTTGTGATCCTATATATTTACTTGTGCTTCCTTTTTGAGTTTTCATGAAAATGGTATAACATGACTTACTTTTTTCACTCATCATGGTGTTTCTAAAATTTATATTGATGCAAAAATAATAATTCATTTTTATTTGAAATCACTTCATATCTGACACAGCATTGTTTTTAGTGTCACCATATTAATAATTTAAAACATTAGAATAGGCTCAGCGCCTGTGGCTCAAGTGGCTAAGGCGCCAGCCACATACACCTAAGGTGGCGGGTTCTCATCCAGCCTGGGCCCACCAAACAACAATGACAGCTGCAACCAAAAGATAGCCAGGCATTGTGGCAGGTGCCTGTGGTCCCAGCTACTTGGGAGGTGGAGGCAGGAGACTTACTTGAGGCCAGGAGTTGGAGGTTGCTGTGAGCTGTGATTCCACAGCACTCTATCCAGAGGGACAGCTTGGGGCTCTGTCTCAAAAAAAATAAATAAATAAAACATAGAATAACTATAAAATGACAGTTCAGGTTTGCTTTCTAATATATTTCTTCCATCAGAGGTATGACTATTTTTCTTCTCTCCCCCATCCCATTTTTTTGTTTGTTTTTTCCTGAGTACTATTGGTTATTGTTTTAAAATCCTATTCATAGCCCATGAAGTTGTCTTTCATCTTCTCTAAGTTTGAGTGAGGTTTTTTTTTTCTGTTATGTTACATTATGCTAAGACCTCATTATTGCTATTGATTGGCTTTTTGTTTATTTGGCTTTCTGTTTTAATGTTACTTATATTACCTGAAGTATTTTTTTACTCTCCTGTAATCGGAGTTTTTTACTCTCCTGTAACAGAATTTAAGAACTGGCTGCAGGTTGAAAATGAGTCTGCATATATGGGTCTGAAAACTGATAGGTTGTGAATTCTTTGGCATTTATGATTTAAGACATCTTAATGATTATTTATCTATTCTGTCCATTTAAGTAAATGAGCAGAGCAATGCTAAGTGACATCCTAGATGTCATATTCTATTCAAGTAATGGCCAACTAAGAGATAGACCCAAATCTTAGGGTCTATCCATGTGACAAGTGAAGGAATTAAGACGCAGTGAGATAAAGTATCTTGCCCAGAATGTATTTCTAATTTATAGACAAGTTTGTAATCAAAATCTGGATCTCTGAATTTCTATTACAGTGCAGTTCATTTTAAACCATTTCTTGTTTTTAAATGCCTTCTGTAATCCCTAAATTAGTTTTATCTATTGAGGAAATTTTACAGTGATATTTACTAGAAAATTTAGGGGAAGCAGACAAACTGTACTATATGCAAAGTTTTGCATTAATCATAAAAAATATAAAAGTTTCTGTCCCAGTATATAGGGTTTTATTTATATGTTCAGCAAGTCATTCAAGTTGATTATCTCACTCAAATGCATATTGTTTTCAAGTTTAAGCTTGCAGGAACCATGGCAAAGTATTTTTTTCTTGTTATATTATTAGACCTTGTATTACTATGGGAATGTACCAATCTAATAACTAACATAGAACAATACTCTGGTAATGGCGCTATATACAATTTACATTATCATCCCTAAGATACTGATTGGCAGTTTAGACAGAACCATGAACTCAGCTTCAAAGCATGACATAGTATTAATTGGGATTTTTAGCAGTTTTAAAAGAGCATTCTTTCCATTGTAAGAATTTTTCTGTGGTTGAATTGCATCTTTTTTTTAGGCCAACTACAAAAACTTATCAGGTTTTTTCTTCTTTGGAAAACAAATAAATCCTTCTTTTTCCTCTTGTTTGGTATTTTAGGGCTCTCTAAGTTTCGGCCGGCCAGCTCCCGATCTGCCTTAATACCCCAACATTCATCAGGCTCTGACAGCACACCCGCCACAAAACCCCAGTGGAGTATGGAACTTGCACGGAAAGCAGCAGGTATGATTAATTAATTTTTTTTTTCTCTTCAAGAACAAGTTTATAAGCTGGTCTTGGTGGACATGCTGGTAGTCCTAGTTATCTAGGAGGCTGAGATTGGAGGATCACTTGAGCCCAAGAGTTCATGGTTACAGTGAGCTATGATAGGCTACTACACTCCAGCCTATGGGCCAGTGTGAGACCTTGTCTCTAAGAAAATAATAAAAGAAAGGAAGAAGAAATCTGTAAAAGAACAAAAGAATAAATCTATAAACTTTATAGAGTTACTTAATTTAAAAAGCTAGGACTTTTTTTTTTCCCCACAGATCACAGCAACCTCAAACTCTTGGGCTTAAGCAATTCTCTTGCCTTAGCCTCCCAAGTAGCTTGGACTACGGGTACCCGCTACAACACCCAGCTGGTTTTTGTTGCAGTTGTCATTGTTGTTTAGCTGGTCCGAGCCCAGTTCACACCCACCCACCCTCAGTTTATATGGCTAGGGCTGTACCCACTGTGCTACAGGCACTGAGCCAGCTTTTCTTATACTACATTAACTTTATTTATATTATCCGACTTTAAAGACTATTTTAAAATAGTCTTTTTTCTCTGAAAAAGTAATATATTTTTATTATAGAAAATTTGGAAATAACAAAAACTTAGATGAGAAAAAAATTATCCCTCATTATTTTCTTTTTTTGGAAGCTTTTGGCCAGGGTGGGGTTTGAACCTGCCACCTCCGTTATATGGGGCCGGTGCCCTACTCCTTTGAGCCACAGGCACCGCCCCCTGATCCTCTTTAAAGATACCATTATGTTTGCTTTGCTCTTCGCTGACAAATGCTGTTTCAGTAGAAACCATCATATCTGTACCTTTATAACTTTTGCAAAATACTAAAATCAACCGCTTATCCCTGCTTCCCCATCCCATAAAGACTTGATGCTGTACCTAGAAAACTTTTAACATCTTCCGTCTTTTAACATCTTCTGTATTATTTCTTACTGATTAAAGTTATGAAAACTAATTAAATCCAGATGTGTTTGTTACCTGTTTATTATTTTATAGTTTTTTGACTTATTTTAACTGTTCTGCTGCTTACAAAGAAAAGATTATAATCCAGAAAGAAGAGTAAACATTTCAATTCTGATAAACGACTGTGAAGCAAATATTCAGTCCTCAATTTTTGAAAGAACAGAAAGTGAAATAAATATACAAAGTCATCTTTAATGAATAATGTTTCAAAAAGTCATTAGTCGTTAGCCAGGCTTTACCTGGCACCCTGGCACTTACCTTCCAGTTGATGGATTTTGCTTATAGGAGCCATATTTTGTATCTTTTTTTTTTTTTTCTAGAGAGGTACTGTTTATTTTATTTTATTTATTTATTTATTATTTATTTAATATTTTTTTGGCCAGGGCTGGGTTTTTGAACCTGTCACCTCCGGTATATGGAGCTGGCGCCCTACTGCTTTGAGCCACAGGCGTGGCCTAGAGGTACTGTTTATTGATGTGAGGAGCTCAGGGTCAACTGAGACACAAAAGAAACCCCTCAAAATATTTTGCTGTTGAGACATCAGATTGTTGATCACATACAATTCTTCGTGTTCCCTATGCATTTATTTTAATAGAATACCACAAAATATGTTTCAGAAGGAAATCAACTGAGTACGTTGGCACTTAACTTTCTTAATTTTGACATTTCTTTGCTGTTGCCAGTTTTGTGTTTGCTTTTGGCATAATTTTGTCTTGTTATCATACTTATTAAAATTTTTTTAGACATGAAGTTTTATATTTTTTAAGATTATAAAGCTTAAAGAGTATCAGCCTTCTTGATTTAGTTTGAGAGTGATGCTTCTGCCCACCTGCCTACCTTGCCTTTAAAAAAAACCCTTCTGAATTTCTAAGAGTCTAATTAGTTCCTCTTCCAAAAAGAGTCTGAGTACATTTGTTATTATTAACCTATGTAGAAGCAAATCTTAACCTTTTTTGTGCCCACAAATATGCCTTTGTATCATTGTTCCCTATTGCTTTTAAAAATACATTTTCACGGGCAGCACCTGTGGCTCCGTGGGCAGGGCGACAGCCCCATATACTGAGGGTGGCAGGTTCAAACCTGGTCCTGGCCAAACTACAACAAAAAAATAGCTGGGCATTGTGGCAGGCACCTGTAGTTACAGCTACGGAGGAGGCTGAGGCAAGGGAATCGCCTAAGCCCAGGAGTTGGAGGTTGCTGTGAGCTGTGTGACTCCACAGCACTCTACTATGGGCAGGCAATAAAGTGAAACTCTGTCTCCAAAAAAAAAAAAAAAAAAAAAAAAATACATTTTCACTTTTGGGGGAATCTCTTTGTAGTCTTGTAGTTCTCATGGCATTATATGGGAAGACTGGAGGGAGAGAGGTAGGGCTAGTGGTAAGGAATAGGAAAGCATTAAAATTTCAGCTAGGGCTGCTGTCGCTGTAGGACCTTTTTAAGTCATGAGGGAAAATGTATACTAGTTAGGTGGACTCATCTATTAAACTTAACTTTGATTATGTATTTTATACACCTTTGTAATTTCCTTTTAATGTGTTTGTGCTATTCGGTACCTTAAAGCTACCAAGCAAGTCTTAAAATTCAGTAGCAATATTGGCAGAATTTAGAAAGCCTTCATTTTAGCAATGATAGTGTTTCAGTTGTACATGAATTTATTTTGGAATTTTAAGTGCAATTTTTCCATAGACAGGTTGTTACATTTGCTAAGTTATTTACCCAAACTAGTCCAGCTAAAGGCCTTTTAACCAGACCGTACATGAAGAACAGAAGTTTGCAATCTAGCTAGTTTATGCAGCATTGTTTCTGTGAGCAGGGGCCCGCAGAGCTTCATATTTTGGGATGTCAGAGCACAGCTTTACCCTAACCCTGTAAAGTCAGGTAAAGTTGGTGGCAATAAAAAAGGAATTTCCTTTTTCCTGCCTCTCAGTTGGAGATCTTCTGTTGTGATAGCTACTGTGGCCTTGTTCGAAAGTTGGAGGTTCAAGAGGAAGACACAGCACACAGCAGTGATAAGGAAAGCTGTGACCTCTCTTTAGTCTCTAGGGATTTTAGATTAAAGGTCGCAAATGGGGTTGGGGGGGGTGTCCTTTTGTTTCGTTTTGTTTTTCGTATATTCAGCTTATCCAGCTGAGGCGGTTTGTATAAGCCTTACTGATTCACTAAAAATGAAGAGATTACACATAGAAATCTGGATTTCCAGCTTTTCTTGAAAAAAATTTAACCAAGAGGGCCGCTTCGGTGGAGCATGTGTTTTCCAACTCATTAATTCCCTTATGCCACACCCAGTAAATAGTCTGTTTACTTATTTAGGCTGTTTTCAAGATTTGAGTTTGAAGCCCCTGGGTTTTGGGGGGAGGGGTGTTTTGTTTTTGTTTTTGTTTTTGTTTTTTTTTCATTTACAAGCTTAGGTGAAGTCTTAGATAACTCCCTTGCAGCCAAGGAGGCAGATGATAATTGAAAAGTGGAATGTGTAGAATGGGTTGCAGACCTTGTCTGGGAGAGGTAGAGAAGAATTGGGGCTCAGGGAAAGAAGACATGGAAACTGTACAGTAGCGAGCAGGTCAAGTTTTACTTTCTAGCCTTCCCTACCCCCATTTCCCTTTCCTTGCATATGATAGAGGAATATTTTAGAGAGGGATCATATGTGGGTAGTGGACAAGCCACTGGGTAGGAAAGGAAAAGTGGGCAAGTTTATTTCCCTTCATTACTATTTCTTTTTCCTTCCCATCACAGCAACTCCCTGTCCCTTCTGCAAAGGCCTGTGGTGACTGGGCTGTCTCCCAGGTTGCTGCAGGGGTTGGAGAGGAGTGGGGGTGAGGGAAGCAGAGGGAATTCCCTAGTGGGGTCTGTAGGGAAGAAGAGAGGGAGAGTTCCTGTGGCTTCTTAGCTAGGGCTGTTGCATTATGTAACACCTTCTTGCATAAGTTAGAAAAGCACAGTTCTAGTACATGATACTTTTTTAATTAAAAAGTATTTTTTCTAAAGAGCTTGAGAGCTTGCCCTAAAGGTTTTTTGTTTGAAACTCTAATAAACTCTAAAAAAAAAAAAGACTTTGATTTTTTTAATCCTTATGGTGATATAATGCTATACTTTTTTTTTTTACATTGATCTAAAGAATCCAAAGAACAGACTTCATACCTTTCCTAATAGAAACCGCAGATTTTGTGTTAAATTTAAACATATAGCTAATGTGAGTAGATAGAATCAGCAGGGCATTCACTGTTCTTAACAGCACTTTTATCAAATGGGCTGAAAGAGCTTCCACATTTGTCTTATATTAAGTACCTCTTTCTGTTTGTTTTACGTTTGTTAAATTGACTGGAGCTAACCCTTATCCATGGGTGCCTTTCATTTGGTCTCCAGGAAGGATTTTATGTTCACCAAAACAATAAAACTCTGACCATCTCCTTTGTTCTTTTGTATAAAACAGGAAAATTATAATATGAATTTGATGTAGCTCCTTTTTCTGGTATATTTGCTATCTCTAGAATAGAGACACATATTTCAGGTCACTAAAAGGACTTCAAGTTCCCGGGTATCTTGTAAACCCCGGAAATGATATGAAATTATGCATGTAAATGTTTGTGTTGGAGATAGAAATATATGCACTTTTTCGATAGAAATTCTATAGATGACCTCGTTAGGCTGCTTGAAAGCACATTCATGTGTTTCCCAAATCACCTTATTAATGCAGTTTCACATGGGGAGAAAACTACTTTCTTATCACCTTTGGTTTCAACCTAGCAAAATATTACTTAGGAAAGATAGAGAATAAGCAAACAAAATCTATATTGTCTATAGTAAATGAAAACTTAAGAGCTAAAGGTTGGTGTTGGTGACAGGGCAACATTAGAGCTGATGTTATGTTGTTACAAATACTTCTAATTAATATCTTTGTACATATTTCTTTGGATATATGCATGAACATAGTGGGATAAGTTTCTAGAAATTAACTATCTAGATCAAAGAATATGAGCATTTAACATTTTCATGGATATTACCAAATTACCTTAACTTCTCCTTTAAGAAAAAAACACTTTATTATGGAGAGCTGTAGTCAGACTATTCATAGCATAATATAATGAGTCTTCTGTATCTTTTACTCAGCTTTACCAATGATGAGTTAATGGTCAGTCTTAGTTAATCTATACTCATATTTCCGCCCCTCTGAATTATTTTGAAGTGAATCCTACATGTTATATAATTTTATTCATAAACAATTTAGTATGCATCTCTAAAAGATAGCATTTTAAAAATCATAATAACTGTAACATTGTCATACCTTAACATTATAGTCATATAACCGCCATCCAGGTTAATACAAATGCTGCAAAATCTCCATTTATTAAGCTTTTGTCTGATTCAAAATATGCAAATATCCTTTCCCCTTGTATAGGTTGTCTATTTGCTTTGGTTGTTGTCTCCTTGGCTGTACGGAGCTTTTCAGTTTAGTTAAATCCCGTTTGTTTGTTACTGCTGTTGTTGCTATTGCCAGGACAGTCTTCTACATAAAGTCTTTCCCCAGGCCGATATCTTCCGGTGTTTTCCTAGTCTTTCTTTGAGGATTTTTATCATTTCATACCTTAAATTTAAGTCCTTTATCCATCTTGAATCAATTTTTGTGTGTGGAGAGAGGTGCGGGTCTAGTTTCAGTCTTTTACATGTGGATATCCAGTTCTCCCAGCACCATTTATTAAATAGGGGGTCTTTCCCCCAGTGGACGTTCTTTTGGTTTATTGAAGATGAGGTGGTTGTAAGTTACTTTTATATCTTTTCTAATCTAAAGTTTTTAGTCCCTTTTTTCTTTCCCCTGTCTTTACAATGTATTTGTTAAAGAAAGCAGATTTTTTTTTTTTATCTGTAGTTTTCAAGTTTATATTTTGCTAATATTTGCCCATGGTATAATTAATATATTAGAGTTCTCTATATACTTCCTGTAAATTTATAGTTTAGTTGTATCTAGAAGCTTAATTGGATTCAGGTTTATAGATGGTGGTGTGTTCTTCAGTGTGGAAACACAGTGTCTGATCAGCTCTTTTTTATGAAGTTAACTGCTATGTGTGTTTAGGCCCTAGATCCATTAATTCATTAAGGGTTGCAAAATGGTGATATTCCAATCCATACTTTTATTTTTGTTTATAAACTGGATTGCTTCTTCAAAGCCCAGTTCCTCCTCTTCTACTATTACCCAGTAATATAAAGCATATAGGAAAATAAATGTAAATACCTTTCTCTAGTTAATAATTTTCAAAATAATGAGTTGAATTGACTAGCATCCTCCAATAATGATAAGTAATATTATTCTTACCTTTATAGAGAGACATTCTCTTTATAGACTCCACCTTTTAGGAAAATTGAAGCTATGTATAAGGAATCTTCTTAAGGAATTCACTTTTGCCCATCTGGTCCCAGGAATTCTTAAGAACTAGAGAAATATTTAATTTGCACAGAGATGTTATTACCAACATCTAGGGTAACATGTTCATGTGCGTGTAAATGGACTCCAAATGGCACAATTAAAATGCAGTTGTCAGTCAGTATACGTAGAGGGATCTCTTCCACAACCGCCCTGCACCCTGTGTATACCAAAATCCATGTATATTCAAATTTTGCCGTCAGCCATATAGAACCTGTGTATCCAAAAAGTTGGTCCTCTGTCTATGTATGTTTTGTATCAAAAAAAAATACGTGTATAATTGGACCCATGAAGCTCAAGCCTGTGTGTTGTTCAAGGGTCAGTTATACTGCTATTCCCCTCAGGATGTTAGGGCAGAACCATAATTGAGAAAGTTGTTTTCATTCACAAATGTGGGTCTTAACCTCTAGGACAATTATTGTTTCTTGATTTGGTAACAAACTAGTGTATGTCATAATTTGTATAGAATTTAAGAAACTAAGTAAAGTATTCAACTTCCTGCTGAAAACTCTATAACTAGTTGGATGTGTTATTTATAATACTTCTCCTTTTCTTAATGGAAGTGATAAACACTTAAGAATTCTTTCCATATTGTCATTAGCTTCCTCTCTAGTTTCACTTTACATTTTGTCAATAGGAACTCATTTGAGTATTTTTAATTTTGAAGGTAAAGAACAATCACCTTTGGAGATGAGTATGCACCCAGTGGCAGCCGCTCCACTCTCAGTGTTTACTAAGGAATCTACGTCCTCCAAACATAGTGACCACCATCACCATCATCACCACGAACACAAGAAAAAGAAGAAGAAGCACAAGCATAAGCATAAACACAAACATAAGCATGACAGTAAAGAAAAGGACAAGGAGCCTTTCACTTTCTCCAGCCCTGCCAGTGGCAGGTCTATACGTTCCCCGTCCCTTTCAGACTGAGAAGGGAACAAAGAGACCTTTCCCTCTGTGTCCAGAAGAATGTATGTGACTAAAGCTTTGTCCTCTCTAAGAGTGATAGAAAGGGGGGTTGGTGAGGTGGAGATTTGCTTCTCTTTTAGACATTCAGAATCCATTTAAGTCATATACATTTGACTTACATTATTTATACAAATGAGACCTAATTAGGAAAATGTGTTTTACAGTTCTGGATAAACTATTTCATCCCCTGTTTCCTTCTTAAAACACATCCACACAGAGAAAACTTCTTTTCATAAAAGCCCCCAGTCCACTGGCACTCCCCATTCACATCATGGTCTCCATGTGTTCTGCCAAAGTCAATTATGTTTAAAAGCCTTTGATGGATGTTACGGGGCAAAGTTATGTTTTAAACAGAAGCAACTGCCAAATCTGTGGTGCAACCACTATTTCCACTGAAATATTGTATAACACCACTTGGAACTACCGAAAAGAGAGAGGCTTTTCTATAGGACTCTTCCCTATCACACCATTTTTGTGTTCACCATAGACACTAAGCATCAGAATTTATGAACAAAAAATATGTTATATTTCCTTTTGCTCTAAAACACTGAAATATTTAGAAGCAGTTCTTAAAAAAAATTTTGAGTAACTATCAGAAGATAAGATAGCACATTCAGTGATTATAATGTTGGGATTTAGCAGAACTATGAAATCCACAATTGTTTTCAAATCAAGATGTTTAAATTTTAAGTTCTTTTGTTTTCCAATAAGTGTAAGTGAGTATGTTCATATGTAAAATGTTCAGAGGCAGTTTTGCTAAATGTGGGCAGTTTACACAGCGAACACACATTCTTTTGAAAATTGTTTCTGTATAATACAAAGTATGATACCTTAAAGGTGAGTTTATATATTGTTTATTAACTTGGATATTGACAGTTTAGCTCTCTTGTGAGGCTACCAGAAGCATTGATAAACATGCATAAAACATTTTGGTTTCATAGTTTAACCGTTTGTATGGTTGTTTTTATTTCTGAATTTACCATATGCTTTATTGTTTATTTAAGATTTTTTTTAATCTGTTCAGTTTTTATCATTTCCCTCTTAGAAAATTTGAGAAAACACTTGTTTTCAGAATAGATGCTACGAATTTCAAAAGGGATCCAATAATGTTGGACTTTTAAATATACTTTTAGTTGTGTTTAACTTGTTTAATAAATAACTTTAAATTGATCATTCTGTCTTTATATCTTTTTGTATCTTCGTTACCCTTCTGTGTGTATGTGTGTGAATAATAAACTTGTCCACAGTTTGCAGAGAGTTTAGTATATAAGGGGGATGAGCTGACCCCATTAGGAGGAATGATTCCAGTAGGCAGAGATCGGGTAAAGTTCTCTCTCCAGAAGAAACGAAACAGTATCTTCAAAAGTAGGGAGGGAAGCAAGGACATTTTCAGGAATGAGCAATGCAGCTGGCCTGGAGTGTAAATGAAGAGATGTGATCAGTTGTCGAAGGGTCTAAATGATGGTTATTTCAAGATTTCAATTAATTGAATGTTGTCCCATTGAAATAAGGTGTAGAAAATGGAATATTTTATGTTAAAGTGTATAGTGTTATCACATGTAGAGTTCTCAACTTTGAAAATACCATGGACACATTTCAAAATAATTTGTTATAGGAAGACAGTGACAAATAATGGGTACCTATTATTATTTAAGTACCTATTGTATGTCAGGCATTATACTAAGAACTGTTTGTTATATACTGTTTGTAAATTGGATGCTTAATATTAGCTGTTTCTTGTGAGGAACACTTTTTTTATAGTAAGCCCTTGATTATATTTAAGCTGATGGTTAGGAGCAGACAATGCAAAAGTTGTTTTATTTATATTTTTGAAATAGGTAATTAAGCATAATATAGAATTCCAGTATAAATCTCTCAGTCTCCTTCCCCAGAGGCAGTCTTTGTTGACAGTGTTATTATGTATCCAGGGCCAGTCCATAGATATATTTATGTATATTTGTACTTTATATGCTATTGTTTTTTAAACAAATTGTAGCCCATATGATACATACTAATAGAAATTATTTTTTTTCTGTATAATTTATCTTTTATGGCTTCTGTATTTTGTGTCATAGTGAAAAATGTCTTCCTTATTCTATAATTTAAAAAGAATTCTGCTTCTTCTAGTGTTTTAAAAATTTTGTGTTGGGTGGTACCTATGGCTCAGTGGGTAGGGTGTTGGCCCCATATACCGAGGGTGGCGGGTTCAAACCTCGAGCTGGCCAAACTGCAACAAAAAAATAGCTGGGCATTGTGGCAGGCACCTGTAGTCCCAGCTACTCGGGAGGCTGAGGCAAGA